>NC_083345.1:87796031-88126776 GCF_019175385.1 Lycium barbarum | reverse complement strand
CTTCGACAATTATCTGCGGGGCGTTGATTCTATTGTCTCTTTTATATGATAGTTGATCCTCTAAGGATAGATATAACGAAAATGATGATGTCAATGATGACGATGATACTCATGAACTCCTACGTATACAGATTTAAGTATGTATGACCATTATGTAACACCAAGCTCATATGGCCGGGCATGATATCTATCGCGCGACTTGCACATCATCTACCGGTACAACTCTAGAAGGATCTCCAATGCAGTTACGAAGCATTGATACATGGAAAACTGGATGGACTGACCCTAAATCCGCAGGTAGGTCTAATTCATAAGCCACTTGGCCTACCTTGCATACAATCTTATAAGGTCCAATGTACCGGGGACTAAGCTTGCCCTTTTTGCCAAATCTCATGACGCCCTTCATTGGCGACACCTTCAAGAATACCCAATCTTTCATTTGGAACTCTATGTCTCTTCGACAATTATCTGCGGGGCGTTGATTCTATTGTCTCTTTTATACGATAGTTGATTCTTTAAGGATAGATATAACGAAAATGATGATGTCAATGATGACGATGATACTCATGAACTCCTACGTATACAGATTTAAGTATGTATGACCATTATGTAACACCAAGCTCATATAGCCGGGCATGATTTTAGCTTCAATTTTGGTGTGTTTATTTTGTCCAAATTGAATTTCATCGAGTCTAGTTTCCAACGCAACAAACCGTTCGTCAATGTGACGTCTGAGTAAAACATTATGCATGTTTTACGACAAACTGTCTGAGCAGAAAATTTCTGCGGACCATTTGACGGCCCGCAGGAATTTTGACGCCCCGCAGAAAATTCAGCGGTCCGTCAAATTGCACCATCCCAGCGTCAAATGGTCACAGTGAACCATATTTGAATGGGCAGTTCTACGAACCATTTTGACGGTCCGTAGGAATTTTTACGGCCTGTCAAAATGGGCGCAGAATTGCCCGACGGGATTTTAAGTTCCGCTTTATATAATTTACTCCACTTCATTTGGACATTTCATTTCACCAAATCAGATCCAAAGGCTCTCCAAAAACCCTCTCTTCCACTCTATAAACTAACCCAAGCCAAAATCCAAGGGAGATTAAATATCAAGAGGTAAGAATCAAGATACCCATGTGCTAGAGGTCTTGCTAGGGTTAATAAACTCCAAGAATTCTTTGGATATTGAAGCTAGGGTTTTCATATAAGTTGATAGCTTGCTCAAAATCTCATTCTTATGAGATAAAAGGTTCGTTTTCATGCTTATTACATATTATCAAGAATGTTTAGTTGTTGAACAACTTGGGTGGAAGAAGAAAGTAGAAGATGAGTTCTAAATGTAGTTTTTATGATGTTTTTGAGTAGTAAGCTAACTTGAGTTATGATTCTTAGTATGATATGGATATAATCTTGCTATGGAAGGTAATAATGGTGATGAGGAAGCATTATTATGAAAATGTGCTAAAATGGGTATGAAGTTGTTAGCATAAGTTAAACATTAGGATGAATTTTGAAGGCTAAGTCGAATGTGAATACTTGATTATGATATTAAGGATATTATTGTGGTTGTTGGGAGTTGTTTTGTGATATAGTGGAAGTTGACGAAATAGGGGAAATGCTGCCCAATTTTCATTAGACCATGAATTATCCTAGTTTGAATTGAAGAGTATCATCAAGGCTTAACCATGTTATGAATCCTTCTAAATGTAGATTATTCAAGCTTCAACGGTGAACGCTAAATAGTTAAGAAGTCGAAGAGGTATGTAAGGCTAACCTTCTTTCATTAAGGGTTCCCTTGCTATAAGTATCCTTTCATGAGCTCCATAATGTCTTCCAAATTACTCTACCTCTAAGATTGCCAAAGCTTACGATTCTCGATACGTTCACGATTCTATTGTCTCTTTTATATGATAGTTGATCCTCTAAGGATAGATATAACGAAAATGATGATGTCAATGATGACGATGATACTCATGAACTCCTACGTATACAGATTTAAGTATGTATGACCATTATGTAACACCGAGCTCATATGGTCGGGTATGATACCTATCGCGCGCGCACCACTGCAATTGGGTATGGATAACACTGAGTCTTGGTAGGGCCATGTATGTACGACACCGAGCCTTGTCATGGTCGGGTATGTGAAACCACCAAACCTTCATGGTCGGGTATGCTATGGATGCGAATATGTATATAAATACGGATACGAATATGGATACGGATATGGATATTTGTATATGTATATGTGTATGTACATAAGCATGCACTAGAAATGGAAGGTCCCTATGAAAGACAAGTAAGTAATTACGATGATGGCTACTATCTGTTGATTCTCCCATCTTATGCTATTTCTTATGATGTCTCTTATGCTCCTGTTATGATGTTGATTATGCTTTACATACTCGGTACATTATTCGTACTGAAGTTCTTTTGTTTGTGGACGTTGCGTCATGCCCGCAGGTGGACAGGGAGACAGGCTTGATCCGTAGATTCTTATTCAGGGACTACATAGAAGAGCTTCATTTCTTCCTGAGATACAACTTTTGGTATTTACTCTTTTGTGTACATACCTATGGGCATGGCGGGGTCCTGTCCCGTCTATATGATGTGACATACTCTTCTTAGAGGCTCGTAGACTGTTGTGTATGGTTAGATGTCTTGTAGCCTTGTCGGCTTATATTTTGTGTATCATTTTGATAGCCTCATCGGCTTGTGTAAATGGATATAGGAATTGGTATTGATGATGATATAAATGTGTTGTTGCCCAACGAGATTAGCACTATTGATGCATATAAATTATGAGTAAGCCATGTGGCTTACCTAGATGTGAAAATATGAGAGTACGATAAGAGGTACCCGGGTAGGTTAGCACCGGGTGCCCGTTATGGCCCTCCGGTTGGGTCGTGACAGGCGGAGTTGCTGATTCATTAATGAAATATGCCTTAGAGGACTAGTATACACTGAGGCAAAGTCGCGTAGGCGAACCAGCTTCCGCGGAAGCAAAAATCGCTGAGATCAAAAACTTATATCTTCCCATTCCAAAAAATTTCTTTCCATGCACCAAATTACAAACTTAGAGTGATTTGGAGGCGAATTGAGAAGTGCTTGAGAATGAATCTTGTTTTGGGTAAGTCTTCCTACTCTAATTATGCTTATTTAAGCTCTAAGTATGGATTTAAGGTAGAACTAGAGGGAATAGTTGGGGAAGATTGGTTTACAAACACTATTGTGAATTGTTGAGTCTTACGTTATGAAAATGGGTTTATTTGGTGAATCATGCTCAATATAATCATGGAACCTTGTGAATGACTAGACTCTAAGCTTGAATCTATACTTTGACCAAGAATTTAACTATGGAAAGTAAGGGTTTCTTCCCAAATTAGGGTTTTTGGTCTAATAGGGAAATTGATGATTTCTCGAGTCTATTTAGCAACTTGGGAATGGTATTGAACTTCAAAAACATTGGTTACCCATTCTAATCTTGGAATCCCCCTTTTTCCCTTGTGGGCTTGGTTTCTCTTTAAAAAGGGTTATTTTCAATTTGAATAATATTGTAGTAATATGGGTATCGTTAGTCTCTGTTTCTAACATAGATTACGATGTTGAATAGAATTTGATCATTTGGAAGCTCTTCAAAAGGGAAAGGATCTCGTGGGATAGTTCGTGGCACCTGCTCAGCGTTGAGGTCGGTTACGGTTTACCTTTCGGTTACACTCCAATTAGTAAAGCATGTGTAGGAGTTAGAAATTCTCGGGGAAGGCATGCTAGGCCTTCGGATATGAAGTTGGGATGGAATTCTATTAGATTGATTGTTGTTGTTTGTGGGCTTATCGCCTTGGTGTTGTGACTTGGGCTTGTCGCCCTTTTTTATGTTGTGACTTGTGTATGCATTCATTTCTAATTGTTTATGCCACTTAACATCACGCGGGGAAAGAATCATTGAGATTAGTCTTAAACTATGATGTGTGCTCATGATAAGACATGACTGAGATGTTGCTTTCGATTTGTTGTTGATTATGATATCTTGCATTGCATACATTCTCATTTCGTATGATACATTGATAAGAACTATGACTTGATACTGATGATGAGTGATTCAAAGGAACATCCGAGGTTTTTGCTGAATTTTATATAAAAGAAATGAGAATCTGTGATCCGAGTTTGTTACCGGAGCATAATGTGATAAGTTCGTTACCCGAGGTTTCTTGCCGACATGAGGGAGTACATAGACTTCGCGAGTCCCCTATGGGTCATGACTATCGAGGCATCAAAATTCCGTCTGTAGCATGCGTGTACATGTTTGAGGTATTTTCCAGTGCATTGCATTGGCATATAATTACATTTCATACCACATAATTATATGGCACTTCTATCTCTGATTCTGGCATTGATTGTTAAACTGTTGTTGTAGTGAAGATTTGATTATTGACTGACATAATTGTTGTTAGTTACTCCACCTAGGCTCATGATTTGGATTTTGAGATTCTTGTGACTTCTTTTTTGTTGGAACTTCTTGATTATTGTTACTATGCCTAGATTGCTTACATGTCTACTTGTCTATTTCTTTCTTCATATATGTGAACTAATTGTTGTCGGCCTATGATACCTATCAGTGCATAGTGTTTATGCTCTTGCTTTCTTGTTGTGCTCTTTTCTGAGTTCAGAGTTTGTTGTAAGATCCATGTCAGACCCTCGTGAGTTCCCTGAGGCAGTTCTGTTTGAGTTTCCCGGGTGAGCCACGTTCTCGATCCACTGCCCGAAAAACTCTTCTATCATGATATATTTCCCTTGTTTCGACACAGTAATATTCAAACATTGATGTATTTCTATTATTCAGACTTATGTACTTATTTAGTATCTCTTGTACTGTGACTTGACCAGACCCATGGGTAGTTGATTGTATTTACGCACTTATATGTTGACAAGATTTGAGACTGCTTTAGTACTTGAATTTCTTCCACATGTTTATATTTGAATGTTGAGTGAAAGGAAGGGTTCGCCCACCAAGGGAGGATTATATGGGTGCTAGATCGATCCACGAGTTATGTTGTGACAAGTTTGTATCAGAGCCTTAGGTTACCCAATCTTATAAGTACAAGAGCATGTCTAGTAGAGTCATGCAAATCCTTACGATGAGCTCTGTACTTATCTGCGAGAGGCTATAAGACATCTAAGGAACTTCCAATTCTCCCATTCCTTTCGTGCAACTTCATTTGAATTGGTATCTGAATTTTTTCATCTTACTCTCCCTAGGAAGGTGGGAACTCGTCCTTAATTTCTATGTGAAAAAATTGATATGACGTGGTGCGATAAGGTACGAGATATGTTATTCTGATACGGGTGCGTGACCCAAGTTCAGTTTCCAATTATGACTTCAAGTTTCAGTTGTGTAGGGTGGTGATTGAGACTCTCTTATTTTGTGATATTCTTGGAAAGATGGAAGTGACAATACGTAGGACCGCATGATCTCCATGTTTTTAGCGATTGGTTACTCTGAAGTTGCAGAAGTTCATTTATGGTTTAATAAGAATGATTTCCTAGAGGTATGATTGGTTTGGGAAAGTTTCAGCATTGTCAAGTGTATTAAGATAGTTTGTGTGGCTTGAGTGTTCCAACCGAAAGTCGAGGGTTTAGAAATGGGCAGAGTACAGATGTCGATATATGGTGAGAAGTGTAAGCTCGGGAAGGGTTTTCGGTTTTCACAAGAGAATAGTGGCCACGATTAAAATGTTTAGGAGAAGTTGAGAATAAGGACATGAAAGGCGACTTCTGGGGTAAAAGCGTAACGATGTAAGATTTCTTAGGGTTTATTGGTATGAGTATTTTTTGTCTTATGGGACGGGGGCGTAAGGAAGACAATTTGGTTAAATCAAAATCCATTATAGGAAGAAAACAATTAGTATCTGACGTGCTCGTCAGGATAAGATTGCAAGATGTACGAGAGTGGAATTCGTATTCGGTTGTGAAAAGTTAAGTTTGGCTTCGGCGTGACAAAATGGTAATAGTAGAGTAAGAACTAGTGGTTTGTGGGTTTCTTCAGGAAAATAACTATCAGCTCTAGATCAAGAGGCAGGGTTACTTGTGATGAGTGGGAACTTAAGGTATTGGGCAGTTATTGTTATATCCCGTGTTTTTACACGCTTGGAAAAAAATTTGAGATATCTTTGATTTGTGAGAAATAAGGTCAAAATTTAATTTTTACTTGACATAGGAGTTGTGCATGAAAGAATGTTGATGCGAAAGTGTCGAACAAGACTAAGGGCAAATTTGAGATTTTGGAAATTAGTTTCGGGAATTACAAAACGAGATTTTTAACGAATTGGGCTCAACAAAAATTTGAGAAAAATTGAGGCCCAAGACCACAAGGTGGCCGGCCATGGTCCAAAAATTTCCAAGCCCATGAGTTAATTAATTAGTCATGTGCATGGTCATGTGACAAGTCTAGATAAGAAGACCAAGTCTTCATCTTTGTTCAATTAGAAGCTTCAAGAAAGACAAGAGAAATTGAGAGCCAAAAATAAGAGCCTATTCGGCTTGGCCATAGAAATTTCACCCTTGGAAATCTTGCTCCTAAAATTTTTCTCTTGGTGGATTTATACTAAGTTGAGGTCCCTCTACAACTTGGTGAAATTGGTTTGGAAGAAAGAGAATTTAATTCCTCAATTTAAACATATATTCAAGTGAAGAAGGTTGGAGGAAAAGGTAAGAATTTATTCCATATTGTTATGTTATAAAGGTTTGTTTGTGTTGTAGTACATAGAAATGAGTTGAAAGTATGGAAAAATTGAAGTTTGCAAAGTGGGTATGAAATATGGTGCATGGCCAAATATATATATATATATATATACATTGTATGCTTATGGTGGATTGAAATTATGTTGTATTCTAGTTGTGTGTAGGATGGAATTCATATTGAAAATGAAAGTGGAATGAAATTGGTTGAAGTTGGAAATGTATAGGTTGGCCGTGTGATATAGAAAATGGAATGGGAATGAATTAAATTTTGATTAATATGTTAGTTGTGTTGTTGTAATCCTTGCAATGCAAATGAAGGGCTAATGAATTTAATTGGCATTGAAATTACTTGTATGTGATTATGAGAAATTATGCGGATTTCATATGATTTTCGTGTAAGTGTGAAAGTAAGATGCTAGAATGCAAACTAATGTTGTTGTAAGGAATTTGGAAGGAAGACAATGTGATTCGGGAAGTTTTGTTAAATTCGTAGAAGTTTTGGATGAAATATGATTTTGGTGGAAAATAGTATATCTTGTATATCGTGTGTATAACTTGGGGAAACGGTACAAAATGTTTCTAAAACTATATTGTGATGATTGTGATTGATAATGAATGTGAAGTTATTGATGTTAGTTGAAGATTTAGGTTGGAGCGAAGGTTATGTCGTTTTGTTAAAATGATGGCTAGTTGAAGGATATTATGTCTCTAATGTTTGTTGTTGAAGTTGATGTTGTTGTTTGGGTTGTTGTTGATGATTTTGAGCCGAGTTGAATTCTCGGGGGTGCTATATATATAGGGGAAATGCTGCCGAAATTTCGGTAGACAAAAATGAAGTTAAGCGAATTCTTAAACTTTGAAACCTCTAATTGGTAACTTTGACCATTTGCAGATTTTGGACGAAACGGGACTTAAGTTTCGGGCAAGCGTAAGTCGTATAAAAGGTATGTAAGGCTACCTATTTCTTCCTTTGGCATGTCTTAGTATGCTAGATCGATATCGGAACCCCGGGAGCAATTCTGCTCCTCGAAATCCGAATTAGAAAACGGCTACTATTCATTCAATTCAATTGAAGCCTAATGATCCTATTTTGGCTAGAAAGTAACCAAATGTCCGAAACTTGTGCGAACGTATTCGGATTACTCCGAAACCTTTATGTATGACCATATAGACCTCAAATGTCCGTAAATCATGTCCGCCACCTCGACTTGACCCGAGGTGGGCCCGCTAAGTCCGAAACCCCTCTGTCAGCCCTATAAGGTTTATTTTGACATAATGTTGGGAAAAGGCTTTCACTTATGAATTTGACCTCTATAAAATAATGTTTGGGTCGCCATGATATTTTAAACTATATTTTAAACCACAACGACCATTTTAGAAATATTTTGTGAAATGAACCCGGTTTGGTTAATTATCAGAATTACTTCGACCACTGGGTCAACTTATGATTTTATTAACTTTATAAAAGTATTTGGACATTTTAAATTACAGTTTTGAAATATAAACATAACCTTGGGAGAACTTTC
Source organism: Lycium barbarum (assembly GCF_019175385.1). Lineage (NCBI taxonomy): Eukaryota > Viridiplantae > Streptophyta > Magnoliopsida > Solanales > Solanaceae > Lycium > Lycium barbarum. The sequence goes on along the minus strand of NC_083345.1, from coordinate 88,118,509 downwards.
GTGAAGCAAACCCCGTAATGACCACTTGCTCAGTTTAGTTAGACTAACGGGCCGACGTATAACCATATTGGGCCCTATAGCTATTCCGATCCATAAAAATTGAATTAACCGTCCATGATTCAATTCGTGCCCATTATTTTGATACCGTTCACAGGTCCTCGGGCCGGTTATCGATCACGCGAATTATGACAAGTCGACCATATGCTCTTTTTGCTGACGTGAGTATCCGAGTATAAGCATTTCGATACAAGCGCCCCGCTAGGGCGATTCTGATATAAGTATTCAGATATGACTATTTTGATCGAATCATCCGTTATGAATATTCCGATAGTATGTTCACTCACTCTCGCAAGTCTTATGAAACGCTTGGATATGTAAAATGACTCCACACGTTCTGTTTTGATACGTTCATAACAATTTTGTGGTCAACGTGTCCGTGAATATCACGTATCAATTCTGATCGTTCCGAAATACGTCTGAAATCCTCAAATGTCAATATGTGCTCACATCTATCGAGTCTGAAAGTGTGTGTATCTGATCTCTCACTAATCCGCTTATGTAAGCTATACTGTCGTGCGCTACCTTCCTATGTTGCCTATGATGTTCTGAAATAAAACCGTGAGGGGTGGTCTGGGCTGAGCTCGATCCCCAAAGCGGATAGTATCTGCACTGTGTGATTCGATACCAGGCAGACGCGTTGGGAGTGTACTGGGCGGAGCTCGAGCTCCCGAGACTGATCCGTGACCCGTGTACTGGGCAGAGCTCGAGCGGGAAAAACGGCAGTTTCTGCATGGGATGACCACTGTACTGGGCCGAGCTCGAGGTGGCATACCCTTTGTAGACGCGTACTTTGATATGATATGATTTGCTATGATCTGATACGATATATTTGTGTATGGTGTGACCACTGTACTGGGATGAGCTCGAGGTGGCACACTCTCTGTAAACATCCTATGATTCTCAGGTTGCAATATCTGATTCGATACGCTACGTCGTTCTAATACGACTCTATTGTGCACTATGTGTGATCTGTGTCTGGAAAGTAAGTTTTGATATCCTGTTCGTCCTGAGTTCCAATCGGCGTACCATATCGTCTGAGTACTCGGTAAGTCCCGTAATTCCTTTGATATAAGGCGATATCTGAGCATTCTGTATGTCCCGCCTTCCGTCTGTCACCTGGATCAGATGGGCATAAGTTGCATCTGGAAACTCTGTACCCTTGGTAATCCGTTTGACAGATTATAGCGGTTTATATGATATGTGACCATCTGTATGACCTTGGCCTGGGAAGTGAGTGACTTTGATATTCTGGACTAATTACTTATTCTTGTACCGCTTGTTGCGATTATAGTTCTGATTTTTGTATTCCATGCTTTACATACTCAGTACATTTTTCGTACTGACCCCCTTCCTTCGGGGGCTGCGTTTCATGCCCGCAGGTACCGAAGCTTACAGTGGTGATCCGCCAGCCTAGGGTACACAGTCTACTATTTGGAGAGCTCCTTTGATCCGGAGCCCATACTTTTGGTACCGAACTTTTGTTGCTTATGATTTCATTTGGGTACGGCGGGGCCCTGTCCCGTCATATGATTCTGTTGTCTGTATAGAGGCCTGTAGTCATGCTTGTGGGTCATGGGTCGTGTTTGGTCAGCGATGTTTGTTTGATTTGTGCCAGTCTGTTCCTTCGCTACGTTAATATGGTTGACCTATGTTTTATGACATAAATAATGGTTTAAACGATATGCTTATAATTTAGGACGCACAAGTAAGATTTGGTCGGTAAGTACGTATGAGTGCCCACGTCGGACACTAGTCGCGGCCTACGGGGTTGGGTCGTGACAGTTATAGTCTTGGTCCTTTAGTAAGGGGTGTCTTCGCAGGGTCGATGTGTTTAGAGTATCGGTAAGGGGATCATTTCAATCACGAGTTTTTGATTTGAGAATTATGTTGCAGTTATACATTATAGAATAGACGCAATGTCTCGTGGATGAGTTGGTATGTTCGGTTATGCCGTAGTATAATGGGGGGCTAGTGGTTGACCGATGGAAATGACACTAATGATGGGTAAGTGTGAATTCTAGTTCCAAGGGATTAACGGATGTTGCGTCTAGTTATTGGATAAGTATTTTGGGCATGGTATTCTAGGATTAATGCTTGATAGGTTCTACAATTACAAGTATCGTGACTTTGTAGAGTTGACCGAATGAGAGGAATAATCGCACTATGGTTAAATTCGTCTTGGTTTGGGAAAATAAGGCAAGAGCAGGTTCTTTGCGGGAAAGCAACAATTAAGGACCTGTGAGTGAGAAGACAGTTAATTAGGGAGTTTGAAGTCGTAGATCAATGATGGTTTGAAACTAATTTCAGTTAAAAAAGACATTACGAAAATTAAGCTAAGGATCAGCAATATCGATTGAAATGAGGAGAGGTGAGTTCACTATAGAACATTTGGGTATCGGTGTTGGGCCAGTAAACTCATGAACCAAGTTAGAAAATGATTCTTCAGTTAAGGAAATTTGGCAAGGGTACTTCGATGAAGATATATGACAATGCTAATGGGATTATATGTATGGTATTCAAGGATCGCCCTACGGGCTATAGATTAGTTCAGTGGTCGTTTGAGGTATTGCATCGATAACATTTGATTCTTGTTGGAATAATCAGAGTTGGTCGATATGTTACTAGAAAAGAGGATTCATGAAGAATTGCTTATGAGTTATACCAAATTTAAAAGAGTTATCAGTTTGGAAGTTTGGGTGAGGCAAGAAAAGCGCTCGAGTGTGAGTGCATGGTGAATTACTATCTCCAAAAGTGGCTTACTTATTTTGCACGACTTATGGAATTTCGGTATACTTTTGAGTGGGTTTGAGTGATGATCAGTTGATAGTGGCGAATGTGATCTGATGGAATAGGGAAAATGACTAAGATAGATAAAGGTATAGTTAATCGAGAATTAGAAGGAGTAAGTTACATCTTCGGGTAAGGAAAGGATTTAAATTTGAAGTACCGGATTACTTGGGTCAGGTATGGATTGTGGAGTTGTTGTCTTGCATCTTTTAGATGAGGTGTGATTGTTAAGTACGCTTAAATATGGAAGTCTACAGAAATGGACTAAGTGTTATGATTAAGCTCCGTGAGGTTTCATGATTAGCGACTGGTGAGAAGAAAATTTCAGTTGACCTACATGCTAAGGTTTATGGAAAGGTGGCTTGTGTTATACAAGATGGGTAATTTTGTATCACTCTTCATTGGATGAGCTAGAGTTGTCTAACGAGAAGGAATTTTGGAAATCTCTATAATTTTAAGGTTTGAGTTACATTTTTGAGATGAGACCGTACTCGTGGTAGTGGGTTATCTGTAAGTATTGCTAACTAGATAGCTTGGGTGAGAATTTTGGGAATATTAAAGACTTGGGAATAGTTGTGCAAGGTTGGTCCAAGAGATTGCACGATTTGATGCTTTCTAATATGTGATAGGCATATCGAGGTGTTACAATGGGTGATTCGATGTTTAAAGGTGTATTATATGAGGCCACAGGTTATGCGTGGAAAGTTTCGGAGCTGAGAGCAAGCTAAGAGGAAGCACGAGGAGTACTAGATGTATTAAGGGTTCATAGGGTTACATTGAATTTGCGTGTCAGGTTGAAGTTGAGGAACATGACTTTTACAATCATAGAGTATAATTCTTTGGTATTAAGTTGATAACTTGGATGGATTCTACCATTTGGGCTCAAGGGTGATGACACAGGGTTGATTAGTAATGAGAAAGGATGTGGAACAGGTTACCACAGAAGTATGAGAGGTGTACCATGTATATTGTGGGGTTTCGAAATGGTTTGTGTCACGACCCAAATCGGAGGGCCACGACTGACACCCAAGACCCTAATCGGTTGGGTGTCATACTACCTTCCTATCCATAAGTCACAACTTTTTGTGAACCTTTAAATTATGAACTAATCCGGCTGATAGCCTGGGAACATCCTATGGCAAGTATCCTCAACTCAACTGTCTGCACCGGTGTGGCATGAAACACAGCGCCCCCAGGCAAAGGGACGTCAGTATGAATAATGTACCGAGTATGTAAGGCAGAAATGAAACAATATATCTTAACTCGAATGATAAAGGAATAACAGACTCCATCTGTACCTGTAACCAACACTGCGATTCATGTACGTGTATATGAACTTTTAATGCATCATGAGTGTGTGTGTGTGTGTATATATAATGCATATGCCCCTTTACCCATTCGCCCTTTCGGGCATCATATCATATAGGCCCCTTCAGGCAGCCCCTAATGCATGCCTTCGCCCTGCTCACAGCCCCTTCGGGCATAATAGCATATTAGCCCCTTCGGGCATCATAATCATCGTGGACTAACTGATCAGGTGGTTTGCATATATAACGCCTTAGCCCTTTTCCCCTTTCCCATGAAATGATGTCGTGCATGTATATGAGTATGCAAATGCATGATAATCTTTGTAAAACATCAAAAGACTCCCTTCGGAGCAACTTTTAGTTCAAAAATGGGAACTTCTTCCCCTTTTCATTTGTCTCCTTCGAGACCAAAAAATCAAATATGAAATGCATATGAATAAAGAAACCTTATGAGTGTCCCCTTTGGGTTTAGACACCATTATGGGAACATACAACCTATGGATGCCCCTTCGGGACTTAAGAAGTCAAGGAACAATCATAAAAGGGCTACAGGAACATCAAAGCCTGAAGTACTCCTAGTGCTTCTAAGAGTAGAGTAATATGGAAGCTCGCTTACTCGTTTGTTCATTCATAGCATAGGATCATGCCAAAATGAAAGAAAGGATAGCCTTAACATACCTTTTTGGTCGCCTTAACTTTAACTACTTAACACTTGTCTTCCCAAACTCATGAATCTATATTCAAGAAAATTTATACTATTGTTAGGCTTATCGTCATATGCTTGTCTTAAGCCCTTAACTTAATTCCTTTTAAAAGAGGCCGAAATTCAGGCAGCATCTCCTTTGTTTATATCCCTAGCCCAAAATCACAATACCAACAAAACAACAACAATAGCAACTCTAATATCAACATCATCATCATCAACACCAATATACTCCTAAATCATCCCACGGGATGTTTTTCCCAATTTCTCAACCAACCATAACAATATCCACAATACCATAATCAAATAATTATATTCAATTTAATCTCAAATTAATCCAAAATCTCCTTTCAAATTCTTCCCATAGTCATCATCTTCAATTCAATACTTTGGGACTTCTCCACTTTGAATATTTTCCTTTTCAAGAGTTATTAAACCTTTAAACCAACTCAATCATATAGATAAGATGGGGAACATACCTCATAATGGAAGAACTTCACCTCACTCAACTTCTCCCAAGCTCAAGTTAATTACAACATTGAAGAGAAGAAATAATAATCATCTTCCACAGATTATCTTAGGGTTTTGATGTTTGATCTTCTCTTTCAATGGTATGGAAGGTTGTGAAATGTTGTAGAACCTTCAAGAATTCTCAATAACTCTCTTATAATGGGGAGATAAGTGTGGAAAGCTCTAGAGAAGTGTGGAAATTATAAATGGTGAGAAATTAGGTGACTTAGATGACTTAAAGGGGTATATATAGCAATACAATTCGGGTTGGGCTAGTGGGTCAAAATTAGTGGACTTTTTAAGAGGTTTCTAGAATTCCTGCGTAGGTTCGCGGGCTTTTGGCAGTCCGTTTTAAAAGGCCCATAACTCCCTACTCCGATGTCGTATCGATGAACGGTTTGTTGCGCTGGAAACTAGACTTGATGACTTTACTTTAGGCTTTTGAAACACCTCAAAACTCCTGATATACCTGGAGATATACCTCTCTGAAGTTGACCCAAAATTTCTATCCAAAATTTTGCCAAATTTTCAACAAACTTATTTTCTTCAATTTGCATGATCCCGGAATCTTCTAAAACTCTTCATACATGATATCTATCATTAATCATACTTGATAATGGTCATATCCTTTGGTTCCAAGATTGTCCTTCCCGGTTACGACTGAGCAGATCGTAATTCATCCTTTACTTCATTGCTACGTACTTCCCATGGCTTGTACCTTTCAAAACTTTATGGGACGTCTCCGATACTCCATTAATATGGTGAAATACGTGGCGTGATCATGCTCTAAAGGTGCAAGGTGTAACAGTTTGATAGTGAGAGAAAGCATTAGTATCGGCCGCCTCAGTTTTCTGGAAGTACTATGTTTGGGTTCGTGAAGGTCTGGAGTCAGTTTGGGTGACCATTGGTGGTATTCTGGGAGATGTACATTTCGGTTCAGGTCAGAATTCTTCAATTATTGCCGAGCGACTATGTTTGTATTATTAGAAGGACTAATGTGTAATCTAGAAAATCACCTTCATGGGGTCGATAGATTTTCAGCTTAGTTTTGAGATATGCCAGGGTTATCGGGTCTCATTGAAGTTTTCCAACGAGATTGATGATACTTATGGCACTATTCAGACAGGTCTAATGGTTTACCTCAGCATTGGTGACGTCTTGAGAAGGTAAAAATGGTTATGGAAAGGCTTTAGTGTGATCAGATGGTTTTCTACAGTTTGGCTCGGCAAGGTAATCAGTAGGTATACATTTAGTTTTGTTATATGAATATTTGAAGGGTTTGGACGATGGGTGTTGACTAAGTGGGTTCAAATTTGGGATATGGAACTAACGAAATTGGAATTAGCACAATAAGCTTCATATGAGATCAATTTTGATGGAATTGCTTAGAGTTTTCTCAGATAAAGCAAGGGTTCTTTCGGGCAAAAGGAAATCATGATCGGGCTTGTGGCGGGTGTCTATGTGTTTCTAAGAAATCATTGTGCGAAAGATGGCTTTAGAAGGTGAGAAAGAAAGGTTAGTGGAATCAAAATATTTCACTGGTCCAGAGTGGGCTACGGTTTGTGATTATATATAAAAATGGTGGCGATTAGAGTGATAATTAGGGAATCAATTGATTGCATACAGAGATGTGGTTATATCAAATCAGAGAATTCAAGCGGAGACAATTCTTTTATGCCAGGATCAGTTGTGAATGAAATTTCGGGTATGAAGGAATGTAAATTTGGGTATTTGAGCTAAGTTAAAGGTGGTTTGATTGATAAGGTGAACTTCGGTACTATCAATGTATTTCATTCCTATAGAAGATTCCACGAGGACGAACGGTTGCTTAATTGGTATTTAATGCAACGACCCATTCGGTCGTTATTGCATTTTTTACCCATTTCCCACCGTTGACCCTTTCCCCTAGCCCCGTTAGAGTGCTTTCGAGCCATGGGGATATGACACGATTCTTATGGTCATTAGCTGAGCTTTGATAGCATTTGAGGAATTTAGAACCTTAAAGTGAAAAGCATTTTCGGGGATTCCATTTCGATCTAAACCCGGAATCTACCCTTAAGACTGACTTAAGGGATGTAACAGAAGTCTCAAGAGACCTCGTATGTTCTCAATCTTCAATTTCCCCCTTCTTGCTTTTTGATCGATAATTGACTTTTAGGTAGAGTTTGACCGATAGTTGACTTTTAGATAAACAGACATTTTTCAAAATTCTGTCGATTCCATGAGGCCCGAAAGGTCGATTATGACTTTGTGGGATGCTTGGATCGATTCCCGAGGCATTCAAGAGCATTTTGTACCATTGGTTGGAAAGTTAGTTTGGGTCATTTGGGGTTGATCGGGTCAAGGTAACATCCATTGGTTTTCTGAAGCCACGGTTGAGCTCGTAACATGTTTTTACAAGTGTCTGCATGTTTGGTTTATATCTAGGAGGTCTCAGATGGATGTCGGGATTTAAGGGTTGAACTTGGTGAAATCAAGTGTTTCTGGTTCTGGTGTTGTCGCTTCTGCGACTCGTTGGTCGCGTCAGCGGGCCCGCCTAAGCGTGGCCTGATCCACAAATGCGGGTCTCCAAGAGTTAGGAATTCTCGCACCTGCAAGGTGATTTCTCACAGGCATGCATATGCGTAGGCGATCATCTTTCGTTTCGGCAAAGATGCTGATTCATTAACGAAATATGCCTTAATGGACTAGTATCTGCTAGGGTGGAGTCGCCTAGGTGGACAGGGTTCCGTGGAAGCGAAAATTGTTGAGATCAGAAATATATATCTTCCCATTCCGAACCATTTCTTTCCATGCACCAAATTAGAAACCTAGAGTGATTTGGAGGCGAATTGAGAAGTGCTTATGAGTGAATCTTCTTTTTCCCTTATGGGTTCGGTTTCCTCTTTAAAAGGATTGTTTTCGATTGGAATAATATTTTACTAATATGGGTATCGTTAGTCTTTGTTTCTAACATAGATTATGATGTTGAATAGACTTTGATCATTCGAAAGCTCTTTGGAAGGGCAAGGCTCTCATGGGATAGTTCGTGGCACCTGCTCGGCGTTGAGGTAGGTTACGGTTTACGTTTTGATTAGACTCCAATTAGTGAAGTATACGTAGGAGTTAGATGTTGACGGGGAAAGTATGATAGGCCTCCGAGTATGAAGTTGGGATGGAATTCTATTAGGTTGATTGTTGTTGTTTGTGAGCTTGTCGCATTGTTGTTCTGATATGGCTTGTCGCCTTGGTTATGTTGTGACTTATGTATGCATTCATCTCTCCTTTTTTTATACCACTTATCATTGAGCAGGGAAAGAATCATGAGATTAGGCTTGAACTATGATGTGTGCTTATGATAAAACATGAATGAGACTTTGATTTCTATTTGTTGTTGATTATGATATCTTATCTTGCATTGCATACACTCTCATTACATATGATGCATTGATATGAATTGTGACTTGGTACTGATGATGATAAGTGACTTGGAACTTCTTGATTATTGTTACTATGCCTTGATTGCTTATATGTCTACTTGTCAATTTCTTTCTTCATATATGTGAACTAATTGTTGTCTTCCTATGCCTACCGGTGCATAATGTTTGTGCTAATGCTACCTTGTTGTACTCTTTTCTAAGTGCAGAGTTTGCTATAGGATCCACGTCAGACCATCGTAAGTTCCTCGAGGCAATTCTATCCGAGTTTCCATGGGGAGCCATGTTCCCGATCCGCTACCCGAAAAACTCTTCTATCATGATATTTGTCCCTTGTTTCGAGATAGTGTTATTTAGACATTGATATATTTCTATTACTTAGACTTATGTACTTATTTAGTAGCTCTTGTGTTGTGACTTGACTAGACCCTTGGGTAGTTGGTTGTATTTCCGCACTTATATATTTATATGATTTGAGACTGCTCTGGTACTTCGAATTTCTTCTGCATGTTTATATTTGAATGTTGTGTAAGGGAAGGGTTTACCACTAGGGGGATTGTGTGGCTGCCCGCTCGACTCACGAGTTCGGTCGTGACACTTTCCTATTCAAAATGATTTTACAAATTCTTTCGGTGACGTTTTGCTATTTTACTTGGCAAAATATCATCAAGCATATTATTGTATATCTCTTGCATATTTTGCATATTTCTTTCTATTTCCAAACATATTTATCAAGATTAAAATTCAAAATAAGGAAAACAATTATTCAATTAATTGTTTAAATTAAGCAATGACCAATTAATAAGTATTTTACTCCGTTAAATCAATAGATTTGATTAATTAGATGAATGGTCAATTACATCCCAATTTTATAATTAAATTAGCTTTAATTGCAGTTGTTTTCAAAGTTGGTTATAATTAAAATGATCGAATCGATTTACATGTTAATTATGGCCATAGTCGAAACACTTTGGTTAAAAAAAATTGGCTCAATCAAAGGCATTTCATAAATTAAAAGACAGGAAAGTAAAATAGTTTGTTACAAAGATAAAGGTAGATCTAAATGATACTACCCCTAAAAGATCATTGTTCAGTAAATTAAGGGTAAAGTCGGGAGGAACATTTCAAAATCTAGTTTTCTCCTATTGCAATTATAGCATCCACATCTTGGTTTCCATAGCTAGTCAGTGCATCCACTACTTTGAATACTTCTCGATAATTATGCGTCAGTTAGGGGTTCTCCATTGCCCTCAGCAGGAACCTGCAATCATTAATTACATGAGGTGAAATTTAAATTTTGATTATAGCCACATTTTGTCACGACCCAAAATACCGTCGTCACGGCACCCACACTACCCCCCCTCCCCCCGGGTGGGCGAACCATCCCCTTAATTCATCACTTATTCAATTACAAAAAGACTTAAATAACATGATCAAATAATAATAAGTCTAAGTCAATACCGTAAATATAAAGTGCGGAAGAAACTAAGTCAAAATACAATCCTCAGAAATGAAGTCACCGCACAAGAACAACTAACCAATAATTTCTAAGAATAACACATAAGTCTGAAATACAAATGAAAATGTCTAATGGAATAGTAGTAGACAAATTGAAGGAACTCCAGGGCTGCATGGCAGATAGGTAGCTCACTCTCAGGATCCTGACCGCAATTAACCTCAAAGCAAGAAACGAGGTCTGGAAGAAGGTCCTGTCTCAAAATTTGCACTCAGGAAAAAAAGTGTAGCAAAAGTAGTATCAGTACACACACGTACTGGTAAGCATCATAGACCGACTAAGATTGGTTTACACAAATAAGCACAAAATCAACAAGATAAAGTCACAAATGACCACTCAAGTCACAGAAGATCACACAACCAAATCATAGCCTAAGGCGAAGCACTGAAGCACAAGTTTGCCAAGTTTCAACATTTCCTCAAATAACCATAACACGAATACAACCAATAATGTATCCAATCTATGTAAAATATTATGACGATATATGCAATGCAATGAAATGTACGTCATGCAATGCAATGCCTAGCATCTCAACCTGTACACATATGCTCCAGATGGAATATCGGCGTCTCGGCAGTCATGACCAGCGGGGGACCTACGACGTCCATGTGCCACTCACTCTGGAATGTCCCATCGGATCACGAGCACAAATACCTTCCTCTCCAGAACAATCCTTGGATCAAGGATTCACATAATTACTTTCATCAAAAGTGTCACATTTCCGTTCATAGTTGCCATAAATCTTTCATCATCGGTATCATATTTCTTCCATCAAATTATTTCCAAACCATTTCCATAATGTATAAGTGTATGAATGCAAGAATGGTAAATCAAGTGTAGTCAATCCCAATGAGCAGCTATGTAAGTCACAACCACCATATGCCACGTTAACACTTTCATAAATCACAACAACCATGGAAATAGAATCAAAAATCTACTTTCAATCACCATAGTGAATCTATCATATCACATCACTCCCAATCTACAACAAGTACACCAAAAGTCAGAATGCGTAAAATAACAGCGACAAGCCAACATAATTAGAAGTCATACCAACCTACGAGTATATCCATCCCAACATCATGTCTGACAACCTAATCATTCTTTCTCCCATCAATTCTATGCATACATACGTTTCGCTGATCAGAGTCTAATTAATGTAAGTCGTAACCTACTCAATTGCCGAACAGGAGCCACAAACTACTCCACCTGAACCTTCCTTTTCCGCAGTGGCTCAAAACGAAGTCTAACAATTACCAATTCTAAGTAAGTAATTGACCAAAGAATCTACAAATATTCGGAAAAAGAATTGGGTGTGAAATTTACCCCAAAATACCCCTAACGAACCTAAAGGCAAAAATAGAAAATTAAGGGCAGAAGTACACTACCCATAGTCTAAATAGTCATTAACCTTAATTTCATAGAGTTGTAATCACAATTTGCCCCTCAATTTCACCAATTACACCAAAACTGTCACGACCCGACTAGGTGTCATGACGGGTACCCGGGACTAACCACCGAGCACCGCTCATACTATTACCCATCGTACTCATCCTGCGTTCATTCATTATTCTCATACTCAAAATCATAGGAAAATCATTTTTCATTTTGAAACATATTTACCTTTATATACATATGTCCTTCGGCTATCAAAATAATATATACACAATGAGGAAATCGTGAGCCCATACTACCCATACATACGTATCTGCGAGCCTCTACTAGAGTACTAGACATATGGACAGGACAGGACCCCGTCGTGCCCAAAATATATATACACAAAATCATAAGCAATGGAACCTTCGGAACAATGGAGTGCTCTCAAGTCTGTTGATCGCTCCTATGAATTTGGATCACCTCCCTGTCTACTTGTGGGCATGAACACAGCGTCCAAATAAAGAGGACGTCAGTACGTGCATTGTACTGAGTATGTAAGGGATAAACAATAATAATACATCAATGAAATAGGGAGATATCAAATGAAAAACAACCTGTAACTGACTGTCAATTTTGATAGAAATAAAACATGCTAACTCACTTCATAAACATCATCATTTCATGTATGCATATCTATATAAGCTGCCCGGCCATATAGGTACGGTGTGATCATCATTAGCCCGCGTCCGGGGTAACCATCTCATGCTGCCCACTAGCGGTGTCTACCCATGCCATCTAGACATGGTGTATACGTTGCCCGCCTTAGCGGTGTCTGCCCGGCCATATAGGCGCGGTGTAACATCATCATCAGGTACTCATCATAATGCATGCATAGAAACTCAAAGACAGATATACTTTATCGGGGTGACATAAGGTCGTGAACCCCTAATTCTATTATGAAGCATTCATAAGCATTCTACCTCACCTTGAAGGAATTAGCATATAAGGTGAGGGTGGCACAAAGAACACATCAATAAATCATAATTAGAATCATTAACTTTAGGATATTTAGACTTGACTCATCATCATCACTATCATACGCATGACATATCTCGTTCTGTGTTTCCTTTTAAGCTCCTTATAATCATAGGCTCATAATAACCGGAATGTAAGAAAGTCATGGGAAAATAGGATAATTCATGCCATGGGAGTCATGCCTTAGAAGGAAGGGACTAGCCTCACATACCTTTTCGTTTGACTACTCTATCACTTGAACGTTCTCTTCCAATGCTCACATCTCTACCTTCAAGAGAGTCCAGTTAACATTAGCTAATCAATCACATGAACATGCTTAACTAAGGCTAGAGAAAATTGGGCAGCATTTCCTTTGTTTATACAGTTTCCTCTATATCATATATCAACTCCCAAACGTCTATAATAACATTCACAATATCCTAAGCAATAATCTCCATTCACTTACATTATCCACATTTCCCAATTTCATTTCAAGTCATTCATAATCATGGTCATAGTGCACTACTACATTTACTCACATATAATATTTATCCCATGTTCTCAATGTCATTTGTAATACGATTCTATTCATAATACGTCAAGGGTCATGATTCATGTCAAACATTATTCAAGAATACCATTGATTCTACATTTAAGCTCCATATTCTATGTTCTTCCATAATCCAAGTCTTTCAACCCCTCAATACCCTCAATGATAAGAAATAAACATAAAACTCACCTTAAACACTTGGGAACAAACCTTGAATCACTCTACTCCATTAGAATGGAATCATTCACTTGTATTCCAAAGAAATTCTTACTCTCCACAAACCCTAATAGGCTTCATAGTATATGAATCTCTTAAATCTTGGCTTTTGCTCTTGATTTCTTGGTATAGATTGATGTAGAAATAGAGAGAGATTTTTAGAGAGTTCTAGAGAGATATAGGGTCTGTTCTTGGGAGAAATAATGAAATAAAATGTGGGAGCTTATATTTGTAATCAGGGCTGGAAGCTTCCAGATCCGCGGGTCGACGACCAGGGTCGACGGCTCGTCAACGTGTCGACGACTCATCGACGTGCGCCGTCGATTCTCCACCTGAGAGGTCTAATCGTAGAACCTCATCGACGGTGCCAGTGACGGCTTGTCGACGTGTCGACGGTCCGTCCCTTGGGCCGTCGACGCTGACTGGTGTCAGCAGTTTCCTGAACTACTTCGCTTTGTTCCGATTCGATTCGTTTCATTTCCAATTTCCTCGAAATGTCAAGAATACATACTTATACACCTGTACACATACCAAGCAGAATATCTCATGACCAAAACTCTGGTGTGGACTACCATACCGAAGGTAGACACCACCAATAAGCTGAAATCTCCTTGAAATAGAATGGGAGGTGTAACAAAAACCCCCCAATTTGCTCCCCTAATTCCATAATTGAATTCTTGAAGCAGAGGGATTTTTAAGCCTAGAATCTAATTTCCTCATGATTAGATATTAGGAAATAGTGATTAACTCAATCAATACTCAAATAGATAAAAAAGGATTTTAATATCACAAGTCTAGGTTCCCATACCCATCTTCCCCAAAGTTCATAAACACCATAGATGCAAATAAATGAAACATAAACTACTAGAAGGAGTCATAAGAACTTACCCCAAGATGATTCCACGAACAATTCTTCAGAAATCGCCCACAATACTCCTTAGGATTAGGTTTTTGGTGAATGGAAATAATGATTCGAAGTTAAGAAAAGAAAAAAGGATTGATTCGGTGATTATCGCTGGGGCGAAGGGTATCCCACTTCCGTGATTCCGCCTCAGCGGATACCCGTCCGCTAGGGCAGACTCCTATGGGCCAGGTCCGGCTTGGGCAGACCTATAGGGCGAACCCATACCGCTGGGGTGAGACATCAGAAACTAGAAAATTTCTGGTTTCAACCCAAAATCTCGACATCCATCTGAGACTTCTCGGATACAAACCAAACATGTAGACACAAGTAGACACATGCTATGAGCCCATCTGTGACCTCAGAATTTCCAAAATAGGTCACCTTGACTTGATAAACCCCTAAACTACTAAAATCAAGCCCCAACCAAGTACCCAAAACGCACCAGAAAGCCTTAAGAACAGAACTAGCCACCCCCACCAAGTCATAAACGACCCTCCGGACCTCACGAAATTGATGAATCTCGAAAAAAGGTCTACTCACCCAAAAGTCAACTATAGGTCAAACTCTTTTACTTAAAGGTTCTAATTCTTTCAAATTTCACTAGAAACGCATGAATACCTCGAGAACTACGTCGACGGGGTAATAAATTCAAAGCCTGTACAATAACCGAATGGGTCGTTACATCAAATACCAATTAAATAACTGTTCATTCTCAAATGGACAAGGAATGAAATGAAGGAAAGGTACCTGACTGGGTGAAAAGCTGGGGATATCTACTATGTATGTCAACCTCGGTCTCCCAAGTAGTCTCCTCGACTGGATGGATGTAATAACCCGTTTGGCCGTTACGTTACTTTTGACCTTATGGACCTTTTTTTTAGCTTTATTAGCATATTTTAAACTTGCGGGGACTGGTTGTACAATTTTTGAGGTCATCGGATGAATATTATATGGATCGTTGTGATAATAAGTCTTTTTAGCTAAAATGTTTGACCCAATGTTGACTTTTGGGCAAACAGACCTTTTTGAAAATCCATCAATTCCGAGAGGTTCAAATGGTCATTTATGATTTTTCGGTATGTTCAGTTTGCTTCTCAATGCATTAGACTGCATTTTGGGGCTTGGGTTGAAAAGTTGGTTTTAGGGTATTGGGGGTTGACTTGATCAACGAGACCCCCTTGGGAAATTTAAGGCCATGGGTGCATTCGTAGGGTGTTTATATGTGTGTTTTCAAGTTTGTGTTGTATCCGCTGGGCCTCGGGTGATAGTCAAATTTCGGGATGAGACTTGTGGAATTAGTAACTTTCTGGTGTCTGGTGCTTCGCCATGGAGACACTAGGACCGTTGCAACGGTATCACCATGGCAAAGGCCCTGCCGCTATAGCAGCTATTTGAGATTATAAGTGACCGTTGGGGCGGTCATGTTGCAGCGGTTTCCTCGTAGCGGATAGCAGACCGCTATAGCGATCGACGGGAACTTAAATCCTTTTTTCAAACCCTATCCCTTCTCGTTCATTACTCTTGGTTTTAGAGCTACTTGTGATCAAAACAAGTGATACTAAGGAAATTCTTCATTGGGGTAAGCACATCTAACCCTATTCTTCATCCATGATTCATAATCCTCCTTAAAACTCCCTAATTCATGCTAGAATCTTGCTATAACCTAAGTATTAATGAGAGTTCTTGGGGTTTCTTTCTTAAATGAACTTTTAGTTACCAAACCTTGATTTGTTGAGGGAATAAGCTTATACTTGTTTGGGATTGACGGGTAATAGCTTTGTAAGCATGATTCCTTCATTATTAGTCACCAATTTGAGAATTTGAGAATTGGGGTTCATACCAAAAATTGAGGGTTTTCCTTTAAATATGATTTTAGCTTAATATTTAGTTGTTTAGGAAATTGATTAGTGGGTTTTGATCACTTAGACTTGAATTGCATGTTTCACTTTCAAATTTCCCGTTTTGCCCTTGTGGGTCAATTTCCCCAAATTCCATAGTCTTTAAGTTGACCGAATTAGAATCCTAGCAATATGGGTACTATTCTTTATGATTTCTAATCTAGATTACGTTATAAATAGATCCTGAGTATTTGGAGGCATTGAGGAAGGGAAAGGTGCTCGCGTGATTTGTTGGGATTCTTGTTCGGCACTCCAGGTAGGTTATGGCTTACTTTTTAGTTATAGTTCGGTTAGCGACTCATATGTAGTACTAGGTAATTGTTGGACACGTCATGTGAACCTTCAGGTATGAAGTTGGGATGGAATTCGTATGATTGGTATTATTCCGTGACTTGTGTGTTCGGGCTCGTGGCCTATAGATTCCCTATGTTTATGCTTGGCTTCTCTTATATGAATCGTGGGTTGCAGTGTATTCGGGGAGACTGGTTGGAAGGAACAGATTCATGTTATATTTGTACTATGATTGTTGTCTCTATATATGAATTGATTGGAATCCCTATGTTGTTATGATATCCTCATTGCATGACATATTTTCGCATATACATAATATCTTTGTCTTGATCTTGATATTGAGAAACGGTGCTGACGAAGGTAAGTATGATTCATGCAACATTTGCTATATTTGCGAAGCCAACTCTATGATGTGTGATATGGAGTGGTTAGCAGTGATTTTGGATGGCGGAGTCATTCTAGGCTGTGTGAGATGGAATGATGGTATATGGACTTAGAGGTTCCCCATGGGTCGTAACTGCCGAAAGGTGGACATCGTCCCCCCAGAGCATGTGTGTATCATTGCAGTGCATTCCATTTGCATTCACATTACTTGTTCTTATCGTCATTGGGATTGATGTTGATCTTTGGTGGTACTTGAATTATTAGGTGATTATTTGGTTATGTTTGGATTCGTGAATTATTTTGAGACATTGTTGGGTGATTGATTGTACTACGTGGACTTGTACCCATCTGTGAGCATAATTATCTTTCCATTTTCATGTTTGCATGCGTGATCTAACTATTGTCGGCATATGATGCTTACTCAGTACCCTGTTTTGTACTAATGCTACCTTGTTGTATTTTTTTTATGAGTTCAAAGTTCATTGTTGGGGAGACTTCCCCACCTTGTGACTAATCCTGAGGCGACCTTCCTCTAGTTCTGAGGGTGATCTACTGATGATCCATGTAGCCCGAGACTCTATCTCTCTTATTGTCCTATTTCTATTTCTAGATAATATGTATTCAGCTAATGTCTTGACTATTTAGACATGTAGTACTATTTAGTAGCCCTTGTACTGATCGAACCACGATTTGGGATTTTTTTATCTTCCGCACTTGGTATTTATATATTATGTCAGGCTTATAGTATTATTCTTGGGTTTTTCATTCTTTTATTCATTATTTACTTACTGAGGATTGGAAGCATAAAGGACGGGTTCGCCTACTGAGGCGAGAAATAGTAGGTGCCCGCACGTTCCCCGAGTTGGGGTGTGATGATATGGAGCTTTCACTCAACCTTCACTGAAGCTATTTCCTTTGACCTCAACTTTCGAACCTCTCTATCTAAGATGGCTATGGTCTCCTCCTCAAAGGACAAATTCTGATCAAATAAAACCAAATATCAATGAATGATATATGACCCGTCCGAATGGTATTTCTTCAACATGGACACATGAAACACCGGGTAATGCCAACTCATACGCTGCCTCTCCCACATAATGAAGGATCTCAAATAGCCCAATGAACCTAGGGCTAAGCTTGCCTTTCTTCCCAAGTCAGATCATACGATTCATGGGTGAAACATTCAACAAAACCTGCTCCCCAACCATGAACTCTAGATCTCGAACCTTCCGGTCCGCATACTTCTTCTGCCTACTCTAAGCCACTAGAAGCTTTTCCTAAATCAAATTTTCCTTATCGAATGACTCCCTCAAAAGCTCGGTACCCCAAGGTATCTCCTCAAAAGCATCAAAGCAGCCAATCTGATATTGGCTCCTCTTCCCATATAAGGCTTCGAATGAAACCATGTCGATACTCGAATGATAGTTGTTGTCATACGTAAACTCTGCCAATGGTAAGAACTGGTCCCAATGACCACCAAAATCGAACACATAATCTCATAGCATATCGTCAAAAACCTAAATTGTCCGCTCAAACTGACAATCCGTCATAGGGTGAAAAGGAGTACTAAGATCCAAATGAGTCCCTATCTCGGCCTGTAAAGTCCTACATAAATGGGACGTGAACTGAGTGCTCCTATCGGAGATAATGGAAACTCCATGCAATTGAATAATCTCACGGATATAGATCTTGACCAACTTTCTGCATTGTTGGTCACTTGAACTGGAATGAAATGCGTAGTCTTAGTCAACCTATCGACAATAACCCAAATTGAATCAAGCTTGCGCAAGGATTTCAAAAGACCAACTGCAAAATCTATGGCTATCCTCTCCCACTTCCACTCTGGAATGGGCATCCTCTGAAGCGTACCCCCTAATCACGGGTGCTCGCACTTAATCTGCTGGCAATTTGAACAATGAGAAATAAACTCAACAAAGTCATGATTCATGCTACCCCACCAATAATGTTGTCTCAAATCACAATACACCTTGGAAGCATCAGGATGAATAGAGTATCTATAACTGTGAGCCTCCTCTAAAATCAACTTGATCAAGATACCAACCCGAGGAACACAAACACGACCCATAATCCTTAAAAACCCCTCACTATCCAGAATTTCCCCCTTGGCCTCTCCACTCAACACTTTATCACGAATCTTACAAAACTTAGCATCCTTGAGCTGCTTTGCTTTAATGTGATCCAAAAGTGATGAACTTACCTTAACACAAAGTAAAACTTTACCTGAATCTGAAATATCAAGTCTCAACAACCTATTTGCCACAGTCGGAACATCCTTAGCCAAAGGCCTCTCCTCAGAACCAGTCGGACCAAATTACCCATACTCACCGCCTTACGGCTCAAGGAACCCGCCACTACATTGGCCTTGCCCGGATGATACAAAATGGTCAAATCATAATCCTTAAGTAACTCCATCCATCTGCGTTGTTTGGATTTCAAATCCCTCTGATTGAACATTGGCTCAAAGCTATGGTGATCAGTGAAAACCAGACAATGAACCCCAAACAAGTTGTGCCTCCAAATCATCAAAGCAAAAACTACCGCCTCCAACTCCAGGTCATTAGTGGGGTAGTTCTTCTCATGAACTTTCAATTGCCTCGGAGTATACACTACTAAAAAAAGGGGAAACCCCAATGACGAAAACCGACGGACTGCGTCGATTTTTTCAATGAAACCGACGGGAAACCGACCCTTTATGGTCCGTCGGTTTACATATCCTTGCTTTTTGAAAATAGACGGACCACGTCAGTTTTTTCCGACGGACTGCGTCGGTTACGTGGTCCGTCGGGTTTTATACAATAATTTTAAAAAATTAAAAAAACCGACGGACAGAGTCGGTTTTTTTAATTTCTGATTTATTATGTTATATAAAAACAATATATATTTTATGGAAAAACCGACGCACGACGTCGGTTTTTTATTTAAATTTTTTTATTTTAAATACAAAACCGACACAGTGCGTCGGTTTTTTCATAAAATTTCAGAATTATTTTCCAGAAAACCGACGGACTGCGTTGGTTTTCTGGAAAATTTCCTGCATTCAATTCCTGCATTTTCTGCAGCCACACCTGCACAGAAATCAGTACCAAAAGCAGCTCAAAACTAGCATTAAAATGCTCCAAATCAATTCTAAAAGAGCTACAACACATAAAATCACCCTAAGTAATAATAAAACACATCAAACACTATCTAAACATATCAAATACGATCTAAATAGACCTTCAAAGTTCAGAAATATTTAAATGTCCAACCAAAAGTACCATTAACTAGTTTTAACACAATCTATTTGCTTCATTGTAACTCTTAGGTATGTCGAATTCCGGACTAACTAGTTCCCCTACAAGCTTAATCATTGCGTCCATAGCAGCTTCACCAACAGTCCAATCTGATTTGATGTTAATCATTCTAGCTGCAACAGACAACTTAGAATGCTGACTCCCTACCTAAAGTGGACGACTAGCCTCTTCTAATTCTTGATAGAAGCACATTGCTTCTTCATTAGGAGGTTCCTCAAAATTTTGCCCAGGTTCAAACCCAGACTGTATGCCAAAAACATCATTAACCATATCATTAACTCTATTATATTGGACATAACTATATTCCTGCGACACACTACTTTCACCGACAACCAATTCTAACTTTGAATTCTCAATAACAATTCTAACTTTAATAACTTATGGATTCTAACTTTAATTCTAAAAATTGAAAAGTAAATCTAGTCAAATAAAGTCTACATTTTAGTTTTGAGGTTATAGAAATATTATAACTTAATAATTCTAACATAACTTAATAATTCTAACTTTGAAAAGCACAATTCCAACCAATTCTAAAAATTGAAAAGTAAATCTAGAGAAATAAAATCTACATTTTAGTATTGAGGTTATAGAAATACTATAACTTAACAATTCTAACTTTGAAAAGCACAATCTCAACCAATTCTACCTTTAAATTCTCAATAACAATTCTAACTTTAATAACTTATGGATTCTAACTTTAATAACTTATGGATTCTAACTTTAATTCTAAAAATTGAAAAGTAAATCTAGTCAAATAAAGTCTATATTTTAGTTTTAAGGTTATAGAAATATTATAAATTAATAATTCTAACATAACTTAATAATTCTAACTTTGAAAAGCACAATTCCAACAAATTCTAAAAATTGAAAAGTAAATCTAGAGAAATAAAATCTACATTTTAGTATTGAGGTTATAGAAATACTATAACTTAACAATTCTAACTTTGAAAAAGCACAATCTCAACCAATTCTAATTTGGAATGATCAATAACAATTCTAATAACTTATGGAATTCTAACAAAAAGCACAATCCAACAAAAAAAAAAAAAACTAGTCAAATAATTAAAGTATACATTTTTGCACATATTCAACATCAATAATATTACAAAGAATGATAACTAAGCTAACACAAATACATTGACAAAGAACATGAAATATAGCACAATCTCAAGCCAAAAAAAAAAAATGACAACTAAACTAGTCAAATAAAGTTTACATTTTTTTCACAAATTCAACATTAATAACATTGCAAATGACGTTTAACAAAGCTAAATAGATTAGCATTAGGCCTAAAATCTACAAATAAAACTAAAATTGAAAGAATTTTAAAAGCCCTAATTTAAGAGAAACTAACCTCAATTAATTAACTTCAAAACGGGTTTGGGGTTGGTGGGGACGGGCTGCGCAGGCGGCGGGGATGGACGGAGGGGAGGGGGGGCGGCGGGTAGCTAGGGTTTGAGGGGAATGGGAGTTTAATTGGGAAGAGGAGAAGAAATGGGTATGAAAACCCGTCTAGAATGTTTTTAAAGAAAAACCGACGGACAAAACCGACCCTGTCCGTCGGTTTTTCCCGCACGTTTGACCAGATTTGACCCAAAAATGAAAAAAAAATAGGAAACCGACCCTGTCCATCGGTTTCTTAAAAAAAATTGTTTATTATTTTTTTAAAAAACAAATTGAATTGCATATTATTTAAAATATTTTTAAAAATAAAACCGACGTCGTCCATCGGTTTTATATTAATTATTATTATTATTTTTTATTAAAACCGACGTGGGCCATCGGTTTTTTTTGGCGGATATATATTTTCAAAATTCTGCCAAAAAAACCGACGTCGTCCGTCGGTTTTCTAATTAAAATAATTAAAAAAAATTAGAAATGTAAAAAACCGACGCAGGGAGTCGGTTTTCCGTCGGTTTTTTAAACCGACGCACTGAGTCAGTTTTTTGTCCGTCAATTTTTGGCAGCTTTTTAGTAGTGATAGGCAATAATCTTACCATCCTACATTAGAACACAACCCAAACCTATACGTGAAGCATCACAACACATGGTGAAATCCTTCCCTTCAACTGGTAAAGATTGAATAGAAATTGTAGTCAACAGAGTCTTGAGATTTTGGAAGCTCTCCTCACACTCATTGGACCACTAAAAATGCACATTCTCCTAAGTAAGATGAGTCAAATAAGAGGCGATTGAAAAAAAAAACCTTCATAACCCGACGGTAATAATTGGCGAGACCCATAAAACCCCGAATGTTAGTCACTGAAGTGGGCCTAGCCCAATCTCGGACTGCTTAGATCTTCTTGGGATCTACCATAATCCCGTCCACAGACAGAACATGCCCCAAGAATGCTACTGAATCGATTCAAAACTCACACTTAAAAAACTTAGCATAAATCTCTTTTTCCTTCAACAATCCCTGAGTGTTTCGCATAATCTTCCTTGTTGTGCGAATGCACCAAAATGTCGTCAATGAAGACTATGATGAAGAAATCTAAGTATGGCTTAAAAATGCTGCTCATCAGGTCCATAAAAGCTATTGAGGCATTAGTAAGCCCAAAAGACATACCAAGGAACTCGTAATGACCATAATGAGTCCTAAAGGCTGCCTTGGGAATATCCTCGGCCCTAATCATCAATCGGTGATAGCCCGATCTCAAATCAATATTGGAAAACATGGAAGCTCCTTGAAGCTGGTCAAACAGATCATCAATGCGGGGAATAGGATACTTATATTTAATGGTGACCTTGTTCAACTGATGGTAATTAATACACATCCACATCGACCCATACTTCTTCTTAACAAAAAGCAAGGGAGATCCCAAAGGGGAGATGCTCGGTCTAATGAAACCTTTGCTAAGAAGATCCTGTAACTGTTCCTTCAACTCTCAAATTATCCGGTGCCATCATATATGGCAAAATAGATATAGGATGAGTCCCTGGCTCTAGATCGATCCAAAAATTGATATCATGATTGGGTGTCTTACCCGGCAAGTCTGTAGGACACATTTCTGCGAACTCACTCACTATAGAAATAGACTCAACTGACAGAGTGTCAGCACTGGTATCACGAATATGGGCCAAGTAGGCCAAACATCCTCTATCCACTAACTTCCTGGCTTGAAGGAATGAAATGATTTCTTCGGGAAGGGACTAGGAGTACCCTTCCATTCATGTCTAGAAATACTCGGCATAGCTAGAGTAACTGTCTTGGCATGACAGTCCAAAATCGCATGATAAGGAAACAACAAACTCATACCCAAGATAACATAGAAATCTAGCATATCAAGAATCAAAAAGTCTACCCATGTACTATACCAATAAACGTAATTGCACAAGACCGATAGGCTCGATCTACCATAACAAAATCTCCGATCCGAGTAGATACATAATAGGCACGTCAAGTAGACCACACACATCATATACAAACCCCTAGAGAAATATATAAACATGTAAGAAAAAGTAGAACCCGGGTCAAATAACACTGAAGCCACCTAGTGACAGACTGAGATATTACCTGTGATAATAGCAACAAAAGCCTCGGCCTCTTGTCTTCCAAGGAAAGCGTAACAATGAACTCGTCCGCCATCAGTTTGTGAACCTCCATGACCACAACGACCTGACTGTGCTCCGCCCCTACCGAGCTGATGTTCTCCTCCGCCTGACTGAGATCTACCTCTACTAAGCTGGGTATCACCACTACCAGATGTATGCCCACCCCTCCCAGGATTTGCACTGCCTTTACCATAAGATCCACCCCCTCTAGAAGAAGAAGCTAGAGCTCTGAGGGTCTGATACTATTTACTCTGACCACTCTGTCTGAGTCGGGGACAATTCCTATAGAAATGCCCCAGTTCTTCATACTCATAACATCCCTGGTCCAGCACAGGCCGCTGAATAGAAAGTGAAGAACTCGAATACCTACCACGATCAGAGAATCTGGAATACGAACCCACTAGCTGCCCTTAAGAATAATGACTAGGCCCTGAAGACCCTCCAACAGATGTCTACCGACTGAATCAGGTGAGCGAAATAGATCTAGGGACATTACCCATACTGGCCCTGCCCTCTGGAGAATGAACCACTGAAGCTGCCCTATTTGCCTCTGTTGCATCCAATAACCTCTAGCCTGGCCTCTATCATGTGCGGCGACCCCGGCAGCCGGTATTAGTGCCACATGAAATGCAGCTCTAGCACGAGTCCTCACCATCTGTGAGAGAATAGACGGAGAAATCAAATACAAATTTGAACTAACTAGATACCAATTAGAATCAGGTAGCGCGAAAGTAAAGAAAGAATTGGGGTTTTCCTAGTGTCCCATAGCCTCCCGAAGATAAGTGTGGACGTCTCTGTACCGGTCCGTAAGAATCTACTAGACATGTTCTTGTACAGGTGAGATAGGTGAACGTAGGGCTCTGATGCCAACTTGTCACGACCCAAAATAACGTCATGACAGCACCCATACTATCCCCCCTTGGGGGCGAACCATCCCCTTAATCATTTACTTAGTCAATTACGAAAAGGATTAAATAACATGATCAAATAATAACAAGTCTAAGTCAATACTGTAAATATAAAGTGTGGAGATACTAGGTCAAAATAAAATCCCCAGAAATGAATTCACTGGACAAGAAGAGCTAACCAACGATGTATAATAATAACACATAAGTCTGAAATACAAATGTAAATGTCTAATGCAATAGTAGTAGACAAATAGAAGGAAATCTAGGGCCGAATGACAGGTAGGAAGCTCACCCTCGGGATCCTGACAGCAAATAGCCTCAAGGCTAGAAACGGGGTCAGGAAGAAGGTCCTGCCTCAAAAGATGCACTCAGGAAAAGTGTAGCAAGAGTAGTATTAGTACACACACATACTGGTAAGCATCATAGGCCGAATAAGATTAGTTTATGCACATAAGCACAAAATCAACAAGATAAACAGATAGGCATAAATAACCACTCAAGTCACAGAAAATCACACAACCTAATCATAGCCTAAGGTGAAGCCCTAAGCACAAGTCTGCCAGGTTCCAACATTCCCTTAAATAAAAACAATACGAATATAACCAACAATGTAGTCAATATATGTAAAATATGATGAAGATCTATCCAATGTAATGAATTGGACATCATACAATGCAATGGCCAGTATCTCCACACATGCTCCAGACGGAATATCAATGTATCGGCAGTCACGACCGGCGGAGGACCCATGGTGTCCATGTACCACTTGCTCTGGAATGTCCCATTGGATCCAGAGCACACATACCTTCCCCTCCGGAACAATCCTCGGATCACAGATTCACATAATTACTTTCATCAAAAGTGTCACATTTCCTTTCATAGTTGCCATAAATCTTTCATCGTCGATACCAATTTCTTTCATCAAATCATTTCCAAACCATTCCCATCACGTATGAGTGTATGAATGCAAGAATGCTAAATCAAGTGCAGTCAATGACAATGAACATGCTATGGAAGTCACAATCACCATGGGCCATGCCAAGACTTGCACAAAAATGGAATCAATAATCAAGTTTCAATCACCATAGTGAATCTATTATATCACATCACTCCCAATCACACAACAAGTACACTATGAATCACAATGCGTAAAATAACGGCGATAAGCCCACATAATTAGAAGTCATACCAACCTGAGAGTATATCCATCCCAACATCATGTCCGAAGACCTAATCATGCTTTCTCCTATCAAATCTAAGCATACATGCACTTCCCTAATTAAAGTCTAATAAAAGTAAGTCGTAACCTACCTCAATTACTGAACAGGAGCCACGAACTATTCCACTTGATCCTTCCCTTTCCGAAGCACCTCAGAGCTATCGAAGTCTCTAACAATACTGATTCTAAGTAAATAATTAACGAAGAATATGAAACTATTAAAAAAAAAAGAATCGGGTGTGAAAGTTACCCAAAAAATCCCCAATATCCCTAACGAACCTCAAGGGAAAATCAGAAATTAAGGGCTAAATTACACTACCCATAGTCTAAATAGTCATTAACCTTAATTTCATGGAGTTCTAATCACTATTTGCCCCTCAATTTCATCAATTACACCAAAACTCCCCAATTTAGTAAGGAACCCTAATTCCATAATTGATTCTTGAAGCAAAGGGACATTTAAGCCTAGAATCCAATTTCCTCATGATTAGATAGTAGGAAACAGTGATTAACTCAATCAATACTCAAACAGATAAAAAGGTTTTTAATATCACAAGTCTAGGTTTCCATACTCATCTTCCCCATAGTTCATAAACACTATAGATACTAACAAATGAAACATAAACTACTAGAATGAGGAACAAGGACTTACCCCAATGTAACGACCCATTTGGTCGTTATTATGTTTTTACAATTTTTGCCCCTGTTGACTCTTCCCCGAGCCTTGTAAGTACTATTTTGATCTGTGGGGACCGGTAGCGCAGTTTCCTAGGCATCGTTTTGGGTTTTGGAATGACTTTTAAAGCGAAAATCATTTGACTCGAAGTTTCCTTGTGGGTAAACGTGCCATTAAATGAATTCCGAAGGGTAATTTATGACTTAGTAGTGTCCTTGGTTTGGCTCCTGAAGGTTTCAGGTGTGATTTGGGTCTTTGGTTGAGAAACTAGTTAAGTTAGAATTGGAGTTGACCACGGTCAACATTGGGGCAAGATGATCCCGTGTCGATGTTTTGAAAGTTCTAATAAGTCTGTATGATGATTTAGGACATGTCCACAAAGTTTAGTTAGATTCCGATGAGCTTTGGATAAGTTTGGGTTGTATGGCGATTGTTTTCGGTTTCGACGTTGATTTGAGCATAAATGATATCATATTGACAAAATAGCCTTTGATTCGTGTTTCGACTGAACCATTATATCCGTATCATAATTTCGAAACCATAGAAACTGAAATCATCAAGTTGTGACATTGTATGAGATATTTATGGTCATTTTACTAAGAATTGGGTTGGTAGATTTTTCATATTAATTACGAAATTGCCACTGAATTCGTTTTTAAAAATCTGCACTATTCCATATATTGAAACCAACATATATCCTTCATTATAAGGTCAAATGATGTCATTCAAAAGCCTAACTTGACTGGAATTTCACACGTAATCCATTGGAGGCATCAAAAGCAAGTTTTGGGATCGTTTGGCACCAAAAAAGAGGCAGAACAGCTGGGCGTTTTTGCTATTTAATGTTGTTTGGGTTTCTCTCATCTTGAGAGCTTGGGTTTAGGAGAATTCAAGGATGTTCTTCAAGTTTCTTCCATTGGGTAAGGTCTAAACCATAATCTAAGTATTTCCTTTGATTCGTTCCCTTGGTTTAAGCTTTAATCCATGATTTCTAAAGTAAGAAATTAGGATTTTTCATGAAAGAAGGTTTAATGAGTATTTCTTGAGAAGTTCATAAAATTGGTTAGACTTCCTAAGTTGCATTGAATGGTGAATTGATTGGGTTTATGCTAGATTATGATGTATCTAAGGTTGTTAATCATATACCTTCCATTATTAGTGATGATTCTTTAATTTAAGAGATAGGGTTCATAACCAAAATTGGGGTTTTTCTTGGATTTCGAAATTGGATGAATCCATGAGTTAATTTAGCAATTAGTTGATGGGTTTTGATCACCTAGTGTTTAATTGGGTAATTTACCCCTAAGTTTCTCGTTTTGATCTTGTGGGTCCCATTTCCCAAATTCTAGGGTTGGGTTTTGACCTGAATTGAATGATAGCAATATAGGTATCGATCCTTATAATTTCTAT
The DNA here is from genome assembly GCF_019175385.1 of Lycium barbarum. Taxonomy (NCBI): domain Eukaryota; kingdom Viridiplantae; phylum Streptophyta; class Magnoliopsida; order Solanales; family Solanaceae; genus Lycium; species Lycium barbarum. The sequence continues at coordinate 88,090,494 of NC_083345.1, read as the reverse complement.
TCTAGATTTTGAATATGCCAAGAATTTCGTGATCTTGAGGCAAAGCAGAAGGGGAAAACGAAGGAGTGATTGTTGGTTTTTTGTTGTTCGGCCATCCAGGTAGGTTATGGCTTACCCTTGGTGAGACTTCGTGTAGCGAAGCATATATTTTGATTTTATTGTTGGAGAAAGCACGTAAACCTTCCGTTATGAAGTTGGGTTGGATATTGTATTAGGTTGGGCCCTGTTGTGTGATTGGGACTAGCCTCCCCGTTGTGTTGTGATTGAGTTGTCCTATTGTTGTGGGCTTGATGCCGCAAAAAAAAAAAAAAAAAAAAAAAAAAAGTGGATATTGGAGACTATTGAGATATCTTGTTCATGAAATTATGGTGGCCCACTTGTTGGCATTTGATTTCGGGGATAGTGTTTTTATACGACTTGTGTAGTCTTTCATGATATTGTTGGCGTCCCATGTTTAGTACTTATGATATTAATCTGATTATTCATGTTGACTCATACATCGCACGCATTCACATCTCTCATGATATATTGTTGACACATTGTTAATACTTGAAGAAAATGTTACACCTCAAACAATTTCGCATCGTTTGCGTCGTGAGTAAACAAACGTAAGCTCGGAGAGGTCATGGAACCCTTATAAGGTTAAGAAATATTCTTAACAAGTGTTAAGCAAGTGTCTAAAGGTTCTGGGATCAAGTAAATCAAAGAAAAAAAGTTCGTCAAAAATTTGGGAAAATTTGGCAGAATTTTGGACAGAAATTTTGGGTCAAATTTAGAGAAGTATATGTCCTAGTATATCAGGAGTTTTGAGGAAGAAAGAAAGCCTAAATTGAAATTCATTGAGTACTATAGTGGCAATGCGCGAACGCACAGCTACAGTGCGCGAACATTCTAGGTCGGTGCAAACCAACTCTAGAACAATATATAAGAGGGTTTACCCCGTATTTTCATCCAAACCACCCCTCAAAAAACTCCTAAAGCCTCTGGAACTTTCTCCCAACTTCCACCCATAAATTTTAGCCCAAATCAAGTGTAATCTCGGGATTTAAGTTCGGATAGCGTATAGTTGTGATCATAGTATCGTGTTGCGGTGAATTTTGGTTTCGATGCAAGGCGGATATTGAAGATATTGCAGCTCTAGTGGGAATAAGGTAAGAATCTCTCCTTATTGATAGTGATTTAGGTGTATTTACGAAGATAGAGCTATTAAATGGTCGTATAATAAATTAGTTGGTTGAGAAATCGAATAAACATCGCGCGGGATGTTTTATGGGGTATTTTGGTATTGATGATGATGTTTTTGATATTAGTGTTGTTGTTATTATTGTTGGTTGTTATGTTGTGATTTTGGGTTAGGGATATAAATAGGGGAAATGCTGCCCGAATTTCGGCAGATTCTAAAAGGATTTAATTTGAAGGCTTAAAATAAGCATATGAGGATAAGCCTAACAATACTATGAATTCTCTTGAATGTAGATTTACGGGCTTCAGAGGATAAGTAATTTAGGAGACCCCAATGGTTTGTTAAGGCTGTCCCCTTTCTTCTAAAGGCATAATTCTTTTCTTATGAATCCACACATGGTTTCCATAACATCCTTATTCCCAAAAAGCTAGAAGTTCATGATTCTCAAAGTTCTTATGATGCCAAAGATAGATGTTTTCGATGATGATGACGATCCCATTCTAAAGATTCCAAAGCTTATGGATTTGATGCTATTATGAGATTATTGATCTTATTTCATGATTTTCTTGAATTTATTCATTGTTGTTGATCTCACCTTATGTTACTTGTTCCTTCAAGGTGAGATATAGCGATGACGATGATTCCATAACGACACATCGGAGGTTACTGACCTTATGTCACTCCGATAAAGTAGTAGTTCTTATTTAGGCTCTCATGCATGCTATTTATATTATATATGTATATAATTATGATACCCAGCCTTACTATGGCCGGGTACGGATACTACTGAGCTTATATGGCCCGGTATGATATCTATTGCGCGCATACCACTGCAGTTGGGTACAAATATTATTGAACCTTACTAGGGTCGGGTACGGATAATACCGAGTCTATATGTCAGGGTATGGTGTTGTATAGATATGCATGTGGATATATGAAACGTTCTCCTAGAAAAAAAGGGTTAAGTAAGCATGACAAATGTCTTAAAAGGTATCATGAGGTATAAACGGTTCTTTATCTTACGCTATTCTTCATGCTTTTATCATGTTACTATTCATGCCTTACATACTTAGTACATTGCTCGTACTGTCGTCCTTTTTTGTGGACGTTGCGTTCATGCCCGTGGGGAAGCAGGAAGACGGACCGGATCCTTGGGAGCTTCATCAGCGGAGTCTTAGAAGCGCTTCATTTGCTTCGGAGCCGCAGTCTATTGGTATTACTCTTTTGTGTATATACTTGGGCATGGCGGAGTCCTGCCCCGTCTTTATGGATTCTCATATTCTATATAGAGGCTTATAGACAGATGTATGTAGCTAAATATTCCTTAACCTTATCAGTTCATATTGTTGTATAATATTTTGGCAGTTTAGCCGACTTGTGATGATAGGCACAGATGTTGATGATTGTATAGAGATGTGCCATTATCTTGTGACATATACCCTTACAGATTATGGTACCTATGAGATATCTTTGTGGTCCACCTAGAAATGGTGATGAAGATGATGTATATTCAGAGATGATCGGTAGGTTAGTTCAGGGTGCCCGTCATCGCCCTCTGGTTAGGTCGTGAAAAAAGTGGTATTAGAGCAGTTCGTCCTAGGGTGTGTCTGCGAGCCGTGTCCAGTAGAGTCTTGTTTATGAGTGTGAAGCGCGCCACACTTATAAACAGGAGGCTACGGGGCATTTAGGAATGATTGACCTTTCTTTCTCATCTTAGATCGTGCGATAGAGCTATGTTATCAGGATTCCCTTTTTTCTAATCGTGTGTTATAATTTCAGTGATGCCTATGAAGAGAAAAGAAACAGCGGCCCAAAAGGGCAAGACAGTGGCCGGAAGGAGGACTGAGCGGGAGCCGTCGGTAGATGTAGAGGAGGGTGAGTCTCATAATGAGGTTCCATCTCGGACCTCTCATACTCCACCCGTTTCAGAGGAGCATGAAGGGGCTTCAACGCCAGCTCTAATACCCCCAGTTCCTCAACCAGATGCCTCTGGTCAATAGATGAGAGAGGCTATCCAATTTCTAACTCAGTTAGTTGTCGCTCAGGCTCAGCGGCAGGGTGCGGTTTGTCACACCCCGACTTTAATAGGGTGTGATGGGCACCCGACCCCGTGTCAGGAACCGAGCGAACCCGCTGACTCTTATTACATACATAATCTTTTGGACCAATAAATCAAATAAACATGAAATACATAATAAAGCTTTCCGAAATATTCTTTTTGTTGCTTTCAAATCAAATAAAATCTGTAACCATGTAGAACTTATATCATAATACAAACTGACACATCGGCTGATGGAGCCGCTGACAGACTGACTCCCAATACCCACGACTCTGTCTGCAAAGTCTCTAACTTCGAACAAGACAACATAGCATAGTACGCTGACTCGGCTACACTCCAGGGCCAAATGGAGCTCGCCAACTTCGCTGGGACATCTTCTATAATAGCTTCAACTCATCTGGGTGTACCTGCGCGGCATGAAACGCAGCCCCCGAAGAAAGAGGGGTCAGTACGAGTAATGTACCGAGTATGTAAGGCATAAATAATAACAGGTTAATATGGACAGAGCATGAACAACAATATAATAAGGAAATCTGGAAGATAAAAGAAAAGATATAATTGTGACTGCTTGCCTCTTAAGGCGGAATCATGCATGCTCACTTTTACTTTCATGTATACATAACCTGTCTGAATCACATAACATCCTTAGCCCGCGTCCGGGGTAATCATCTTATGCCGCCCACTAGTAGTGATCATGCCCGGCCCTCTCGGCTCGGTGTAAACATAGCAGCCCGCATTAGCGGTGACATGCCCGGCCATATAGGCGCGGTGTAATCATCACAACTCAAGCATGCATAAGAGCCCAATCAAAAGCTATAACTTCACCGGAGTGACGTAAGGTCGGTAACCTCCGATTATATTATGAAATAATCTAGATCGTCATGTCTCACCTTGAAGGAACTAATATTAGAAGGCGAGACTATCAATGAAGGATAGCATTAAGAGAAAACATGGAACAAGATCGTAAACCTTGTAAAACATTACTTCATGTACTTTGGAGTCTTTAGAAAATAGAGTCATGACAAAGGAATAGAACTGGACTCAAGAACTAGTTCATTATTCTTATATTCATATTGAATCCTTAACTTAAGACTTTTAGACATACAATCATTCTTGTCATAATCATTCTAGACAATTCTTTTGTTTAACTTCATCGTTATCATTACAAAAGCATATTCATCATCGTAGTCATAGAAGCTTACAAATTCATACACCTTTGCTTTGGAAAGATATAGAAATTTTGGAAACCATTATAGGTTATTAGGAAGGATATCATATCTTGGAACCCTAGACTTTTAGCTTTGGATGACAAGGAAGATTTAGAAGTAACTACGAAATTATAGCATTGGAATCATAACACCTAATTTTCGAGATCAAAGAGATGTGAAAATAAATGTGAAATCTTAACGTCGGGATCATGCCTTGAAGGAAAAGGACGAGCCTTACATACCTTGTTCGCTTCCTTAATCAATCCAACTCAACTCTTGGCCTTCCAAAATCTATAACAATATTAACGAATATAAACATTAGCTATAGATGTCTAAGAACCTCATTCTAGACTAACACTTTGTCTACCGAAATTTTGGTAGCACTTCCCCTGTAAATACACCATCTCCAAAAATCTAACTTGGTCAATTTCAATCAACAACAATCCGGGAATTTAACCCGGCCAAACTATCAACAACAATACCATCAATCATACCAACAATATCAACAATCATTTCAAGACGCATTCTAATATTAACAACCTTTGTCATAAAATTCAATGACATTCATTTATATTCAATTCAATTCATATAATATTCAAAACGATTCAATCAACATACTACTTCATCCAACACCTTCCAACTTCAACAAGAACAATAACAACTTAATTCCTTCTTTCAAATTCAATCACCACAACCCAGCTTACAATCTTCCAAACAAATGTCTCACTTCCAAGTTCATGTATTCCACCAACATTTTACATTAACAACTTCATTTATACAATTATAAGAATTCATGATAATGTCACATTAACTTCCCCAACGACACCACAACGATTACAACTTCATTTCAAGCCATTAAATCCTCATTTTACATCATGGAATCCACAATACGACAATCAAAATACTAAATAGAATTAATTCATCATTTCTACACAAACAACCACTCCATTCGGCCAACACCATACATATACATAGTTCATGAATTTCATCCATTTACACATACTACAACATTCACCTTACTAAATAAAATTAATTCATCACTTCAATACCATGCAACACATACACGGCCAAACATGGCATATGCACGGCCATACACCAACACACATATTTTCATATATTTCATCCATTTCTTCACTCTACAACATATACCAACCATGCATAACATATAAAAGAAGATTGATTCTTACCTTTTCTCCTTAACTCGCCACTTAGCCATGATTTGTAACTTGCAAGAATACATGGTCCTCTTGCTTCAACAATAATCCCATGTTAAGAAGGGCCTTCCAATTGCTTAGAATACCACAAGAAAATATTTTTCTGATAAGTTTTCCATGGGGCCAATTTTCTTGGCTTAGGGCCGAACCCCTCTCTTCTCTTCCTCTTTCTTGCTCTTCTTCTACAAGTTTCTTGATTTTTGGAAGATAAATATGGTTTTATTTCTTCCACCACTTATCCATATTTATAATTTAGTCTCTCAATTTAAAAATAGGGACACATGGCCCTTCTCCCTTTCTCTAGAATTTTCTTAAAATAAAAGATGACTTAATTGTCTTGCCATGTACACTTTGGTCCCTCAAGAACTTTCCTGAACACCTTGTGAAATTCCCATTTTGCCCCTAGCTTTTCTACAATATTACCATGAACCATTTTGCGAATTTCCCTTTTTACCCTTAACCTTTCCCGATATTTCCAGACTACTAATATTCATAAATAATATTCATAACCAACTTGTACATTAAAATAATTTTGGAAGATGGTCATTCCCTTAACTTGCCACGACTACCTTGAAATATCCGAACGTATAAAATACGGGATATAACACGGGTCATGGTGATAGAGCTGTCAGTGCAAGAGCCTATGATTTTATTAGCTTAAACCCTCCCGAATTCTTTGGGTCAAAATCAGATGAGGACCCGCAGAGCTTTATAGATGGAATATCGAGAACCTTGCGGATAATGCATGCTTCAGATGTGGAGTCGGTAGATTTGGCCTCCTATAGATTATAGGATGTTGCAGTTCATTGGTATACAGTTTGGATGTCTTCTAGAGGAGTCAATGCTCCTCCGCCAGTATGGCAAGAGTTTGCCACCAGAGGTTTAACGGGCCCGGGCTGACAGATTCTTGAATTTTAGAGAGGGAATATGAGCGGTCGAGATTATAGCCTTCACTTTAATTCTTTGGCTAGGTATGCCCCAGCCATGGTAGCTGATATGGGAGATCGTGTACATCATTTTGTGAGTGGCTTGGAGCCACATTTGATTAAAGAGTTCTTGACGGCCTCACTCCAGGAAGGAATGGATATCTCTCGTATTCAGGCCCATGCCTAGAATTTGGAAGAACAACAGCAGCCGCAAAGGGGTGAGTGTGATTCTGATAAAGAGTCTAGTAAGAAAGCTAGATCTTCAAGTGTTGTCAGTGATTTCAGGGGGACGGGGGATCAGAGGCAACAACATTCTAGGCACCCAGGCCATTTAGTGGCTAGTGCACCTCCTCGATTTGTAGGTAAGAGATTTGATCGTCCTAATTATTCCGGACCGGGTCAGAGCTCCAGAGTTTCGGGTTCCCAGAATAGCGGTAAATCCGATCAGAAGTGTTATACCCCGTATTTTTTTACGTCGAATTATTCGTAAGCTAATCGACATAAGTTATGGACGAGATTATTTTTGGGATATGAGACAAGGGCTTTTAAGCCCCGATTTTTTTTAATGAGTGCACGATTACTTGTAAATTTAATTGGTGTAGAAATATTATTGGAGACTAGGGACTAATTAACTATGATTAGATTATTAAGTAGGGATTAGTGATTAATTAAGATTAATTAAGTTAATTATGTTTTGAGTGGGCCCCCCCCCCCCCCCCCCCCGTAATTAAATAATAAAAATAATAATAACTAACAAATAAAAAGCAACAAATTGGTGAGTCATAGGGGGGGAGCACGTGTCCAAGGGAGGGACACCATATATATATATATATATATATATATATGTGTGTGTGTGTGTGTGTGTGTGTGTGTGTCAATGACCAAAGTGAGCAATACATTTTCATTTTACAAGATTTAACTTTAGAGAAAGAGAGATAAAATCATAGCCATGGCTGCCATGCTCTCAGCCAGCCATGGTTCCCAAAAAAAAAAAAAAAATCTCTTGCTTGCTTGATTAAGTTCCAAGGTGAATTGCAAGTCCAAGGAGGTGATAGCAACATTGGGTATTGAATTGAGGAAGAAGAAATAGTGAAATTGGAGCAAATAAGTGTAGAATTTCCTCTGATTAAATTAAGGTAAGATTTTCTCATTTTATGGTATAATTGTATTAATGGTGTTGTAATGGAAGGATTAAAATTGTATTATATGAAATTGGAAGTAAGAAATTGCATGAATTCGTTGATATTGGGAGTTGTAGTTGTTATGTGGAATTGTTGAGTTGAAAAGATTAAAAGTGTGGTTTATGTTCATATGTTGTTGTTCGTGTTGTTGTCATATTGTCGTTGATATGGATTCTAAATTTGGAAGAAAGAAGTGTATAACGTATCGTATACAAAGCATATGTTGGTCTGTTTGGCGTATAATCTTAAATGTTAATGATTTGGATTGGAAAAGGGTTAAGAAAGGTTATTTGGTTGTTTGAGTTGTTTATGGGCTAGATTGTAAGGATATGATATGAATATTTCTATTACTGTCGTTGTTGGTATTGCTGTGATAACAGGAGATTAATTGGAAGTTCGGGTTAGGCGAGTTATATAGGGGAAATGCTGCCCGATTTCCGTTAAGTTCTTAACTAACAAAATTCTAATCAAGAAAGTATGAACTAAAGAATGATTCCTATAAGTGATTGGTTGTATATTTATAAGCTAGAAAGTATAGTTTACTAACGATAGCGTTACTTTCATATTAAATAGGCTAAAGGGACGACGAAGCGAACTGGGTTACGGTTAACCTATAATAGGTATGTAAAGCTAACCCTTCCTTCTTTTTGGCATGATCTTTATGAAACAAACAGACGACGTATATATGACTCCAAAGAAGCTCTTATTTTTAGAGACTCTACGATGACTAATGTCCTTGACTTCCATAAGCTATTTCGTATTATATTGATATATGTCTATGATTCCTGAGGCTCTATTTGATATAGTCCATAGTGACATTTAAAGGGTACTCAACATGACTATCGCCTTTGATACTCGAGTGTTAGTTATTCCACTTATTCTATTGAGTCTCAGATGATGATTTAGTTGCATGTGGTTACTCATGATATTCTACTCGTGCATACTATTATTGTGTCATTCACCGAGTCCCGGGCCGGGTATGTATTCGTGCACAGTTTCACTACGTTGTTCACCGAGTCCCTCACTAGAGGGCCGGGTACGGTATATGTATATGATGATATGATGATGTGATTATGGCACCGAGTCCCATGATGGTCCGGGTATGGTATACGTGTACACGACTTTATTCATCGAGTCCCATAATGGGCCGGGTATGTTATATGATAATGATATGCATGATTTTGTTCTGTAAGGCACAGGTACAGTGATTTCTTGATTATTATACTTGTCTCTTGGAATCTCTACTTCAGTTATGATCTTCCTTAATGCATTGCATGCTTTATATATTCAGTACATATTTCGTACTGACCCCCTTTCTTCGGGGGCTGCGTTTCATGCCCGCAGGTACAGATAGTCGGTTTGGTGACCTTTCAGCATAGGACTTCTACTCAGCTGTCTTGGAGAGCTCCATTGTTCCGGAGCCTAGACTTTTGGTACAGATCTTATGATGTATATATATATATATATATATATATATATATATATATATATATATATATATATATGTATATGTGTGTGTGTTTATCCAGGGGTACGGCGGGGCCCTGTCCCGTCATATTTAGCTATCGATACTCTTAGAGGTCTGTAGACATATTTGTGGGTTGTGTATAAGTTTGTTCAGCTGTGTCTATACGATGTGCTATGGATATGCTCTTCTGTAATGGCAGCCTTATCGGCTTGTATGGTGACGATATGTACTGGCAGCCTTGTCGGCTTGCGTATCATGTTGATATATTGTGGCAGCCTTGTCAGCTTGCGTATCATATTGTGTTCTGATCAGTTGTGACTCCCCAGGAGACTAGTTATTTGGATATATGTATATATGATGACGTTATGAACCTTTGGAGTTCATTTGCATGTTTCCATATTGATTTTAGCTTCAGTTTGACTATATCTAACAGGTACGTACACGAGAGTCCAGGTCGGGCACTAGTCATGGCCCACGGGGTTGGGTCGTGACAAGATGAGACTGCCCTTACCACAATGGAATCAATGTAGTAAGCCACATTTTGGACCATGTCGCTTGGGTTCGGATATTTTCTATGCCAGTGGTTAGCTAGGCCATATTATGCGTGAGTGTCCATTTCTAGGCAGACGAAGTATGGTGCAGCCTACTGGATCGGCAGCCGGATCGCTGTCATCGGTGCGCCCTCTGGGACAAGACACTCAGACATCAGCAGGTCGTGGTAGAGGTAGAGGGGGAGCGTCCTGCTTGAGCAGTCCTCAGAACCGTATTTACGCATTGACTGGTCGACAGGACTTGGAGTCTTCACCCGATATTGTTACAGGTATATTGTCAGTATTTTCTTATGATGTGTATGCATTGATTGATCCGAGTTCTACATTGTTATATGTTACTCCTTATATTGTTGGTCGGATTGGGGTAAGACTTGAGTCGATTAAACCTTTCAAAGTGTTTCATTAATGAGACGTCAGTATGATTAGATGGGAGTTGTAACTTCTTCTCGAAGTAAGAAGTGGAAGGGATAAGTATATGTTTAAATATGACCCTTGAGTATAAATATGCTAATGATTTAAGAGTACAAAAGGGTAGAAGAGATAAGAGAACGATGTACGTCACTAACCAGATATCGACAAGGGCCTTTAATCATATAAAATATATTAGCAGGGATGTTGTACGGAGATATGAGTATAAGGAGATATGAATATAAGACAAGGGTAGGACTAAGGTACAGAAAAATTCTCTTTCAAAAGCTCTCTTGTCACAAGATTATGGAGTTAGTAATACAAGGCTGAATAGCTAATGAAGGAAGTGAATCATGCTTTGAAGAAATTAGTTGTATGATGGTAGATGAATGAGTTTGAAGTCGTAAGTTGATATAAGATGCGCCCTTCATTAATGAGATGAAGTTGTAGTTTAAGAGAGGCTTGTCTAAAGACCGAGTGTTTATGTAGCGAAGAAAAGAAGGAATATTAACAATCAGGGCGGATTTTAAGAATGAAAATTTGTGCTAGATACCATCATGATGATGAAATGGGAAAGTGAGTAACAGGAGAAAGGTGATTTTGGAAGAACAGTAAAGAAACTATGAAGATCCTTTTGAGGAAAGATTAGGCCCATCCAGGACCAGTACGTCTACGGGAATATGTGACTCGTTACAAATATGTCCAACTGACTAGATAAAGTCAGATGATGAATAGTCACAACTAAGATTAGTTGCGGATTCGCTGAGAGTATGTACTTGAAAGAAAAAGGAGAATTAATGAGATGTTAAATATAGAATAATGGGCTAACAAGCTAAGGGGGGTAGATGAGACAAACAAGTATTTGATCAGAAGTAGGCCTTGTTAAAAGATGGAAATATGATAATAAAGGAATTGGAAACTATCTCAAAGGGATATTACATTAGCGGGCCGATAAGATGTAAGGACGATTTGATGATAAACGTAACTAGTCAGTCATGTGCATGACTAAGTAAAGATTGAAAGGGAGTACCCCAAGGAGGAAATTACTCAGAATTTCAAGATAAGAGTGTAATAGGAAGTTCAGAAATGAAGAATCAGAGAAGGATTGAGTATGATGTCATTCAAAGTAGATAGTAAACTAAGATAAAAGTTAAGTGAAATAGCCACCGTGAGCTAGTTTTGTGGATACAAAGTTCCAGCATCACAGAACAATTAGGAAAGCATTGTACAGGGAAGCCTTAAAAGCAAAAATATTCGAGCCAGAATCTAGTAAAATCTTGTCGATGGAAAGAAATGGAGTTATCAATTGAGAAGGACTAAAATGAAAATGAACTATTCGGAGGAACGCGATTATTTGATGATACAAATGTGTATGATGATGATATGAGAATTCCAGGCACAGAATATTCAGGAAATGATCAGCATGGAATTATTCGATTATCTAGTAGCTTTGGTTACCCAATTAAGATGTTCAGTTCTCTACTAGCACATGAGGATTAGTATATACAGAGAAACCTAAAGAATATAGATTACTCCAGTATTCTTTCCCATCTTGAGATAAGTGGGTAAGTAGAGCACACTTTTCCGATGTCTAAGGATATGTCATGAGCATGTATAGTAGAACCTTGAAGAGAATTAGGATGACCAGTTACTATGGATTGAATTTGCATATGGTATTAGTCATCATTCCAATATCCATATGACTCATATGAAGTTCTATAAGAATGGGAGAATGTCAGATTGTTTGAAATTTGGAATCTCATCCTGAAGAAATTTACGAAAAGTAATAAGGAAGGTAAGTATGACCCTTAGATATCTTAGACTTCGCAAGATGATAGTCGAAGGACCTACTAGATTTACTCTCAAAATCAAAATCTGTATATTTAGTCTTTTACATGTCTATGCTTCGCGAATGTATTGAGAAATCCCCCCCCCCCTCCCCCATAGTTGTACCATTTGATGATATTTAGAGTACAAAACAATTATCGTATGAGGAAGTCCCTACTACCATCACCAAAGTTCAAGGATTGTGGATTAAAAACTAGAGATGTAGCCTTGGTAATAGTACTATGACAGAACATGAAGGTAGAAGAGATGACTTGAGAAGTTAAGAAAGATATGAGATCCAGGTATCCGCATTTGTCTCCTTTACTAAAAGAGATCTAGATTGAAACATTATAACCTTCAGGTTGGTAGTACTACAGCTACAGAGGAATCTCTATCGAAACTTCCATAAGATCTCTGAGTGTTTAACATTCGAGGACGAATGTTTTTAAAGGCGGGGGGGGGGGGGGGGGGGGAGGGGAGAATGTTACACCTCAAAAATTTCACGTCGTTTGTGTCGTGAGTAAATTAGCGTAAGCTCGGAGAGGTCATGGAACCCTTATAAGGTTAAGGAATACTCTTAACAAGTGTTAAGCAAGTGTCTAAAGGTTCTGGGATCAAGCAAATTGAAGAAACTAAGTTTGTCGAAAATTTGGCAGAATTTTGGACAGATATTTTGGGTTAAATTAGAGAAGTATATCTCCTAGTACATCAGGAGTTTTGAGGTGGAACAAAAGCCTAAATTGAAGTTCATTGAGTCTAGTTTCCAACGCAACAAACAATTCATCGATATGACACCGGAGTAGAAAGTTATGGACGATGAATTAGTTGGTTGAGAAATCAAATAAACATCGTGCGGGATGTTTTATGGAGTATTTTGGTATTGATAATGATGTTGTTGATGTTAGTATTATTGTTATTGTTGTTGGTTGTTGGTATTGTGATTTCAGACTAGGGATATAAACAGGGGAGATGTTGTCCGAATTTCGGCAGATTCTAAAAGGATTTGATTTGAAGGCTTAAGATAAGCATATGAGGATAATCCTAACAATAGTATGAATTCTCTTGAATGTAAATTTACGGGCTTCAGAGGATAGGTAGTTTAGGAGACCCAAAAGGTATGTTAAGGCTGTCCCCTTTCTTTCTAAAGGCATGACTCTTTTCTTATGAATCCACACATGCTTTCCATAACATCCTTATTCCGAAGAAGCTAGAAGTTCATGATTCTCAAAGTTCTTGTGATGCCAAAGATAGATGTTTTTTATGATGATAATGATGATGATGATGATCCCATTCTAAAGATTCCAAAACTTATGGATTTGATGCTATTATGAGATTGTTGATCTTACTTCATGATTTTCTTGATTTTATTCATTTTTGTTGATCTTACCTTATGTTACTTGTTCCTTCGAGATGAGATATAGCGATGACGATAATTACATAATGACACATCGGAGGTTACCGACCTTACGTCACTCCGATAAAGTAGTAGTTCTTATTTAGGCTCTCATGCATGCTATTTATATTATATATGTATATAGCTATTTTATGATATCGAGCCTTACTATGACCGGGTACGGATACTACCGAGCTTATATGGCCGGGTATGATATCTATCGCGCTCATACCACTGCAGTTGGGTACGAATATCATCGAACCTTACTAGGGTCGGGTACGACTAATACCGATTCTATATGGTCGGGTACAATGTTGTATAGATATGCATGTGGATATATGAAATGTTCTCCTAGAAAAAAAGGGTTAAGTAAGCATGACGAATGTCTTAAAAGGTATCATGAGGTATAAACGGTTCTTTTATCTTACGTTATTCTTCATGCTTTTATCATGTTACTATTCATGCCTTACATACTAAGTACATTACTTGTAATGACGTCCGTTTTTGTGGACGCTGCGTTCATGCCCGTAGGGAAAAATCACGTACGCCTATATTTTTCTATTTAACTTATCACGTACGCCTATATTTTTCATTGGTTTAGATGCTTCAACCTGGGTGATGACGAATACTTGTTTCTCATTGTGTTTGACTTATACTTGTTGATTTATCTTTCTACCATGCTTTATTGTCTGAATTATATTAGCTATACTTGTAACACCTCGTAACGTCGGACAAAAGTTTGACTCATAAGATGATAATATAATGGAACCAATATGAGGGTTATAGGAAGTTTTTGGGCCCTAGGCCACAGTTTATGCATACGTATTGCTTGGGCCAGAGGCCACAGTTTCTGTGCACATTATTTGGGCCCCAGGCCACAGTTATATTTACAGTTTTACAGGTGATTCTTCATCCAGAACAGGGAGTACTTCAGCTTTTTGCTTTCCTGTTTAGTTCAGTTTCAGTTTCAGTATTTTATTGCTTCAGTTGTTTTATATACCAGTACAATTCAAATGTACTAATGTCCCTTTTTATTACTTGGGGGCCTGCATCTCGCGATGCAGGTAACGACACACAGGTTGACGACTCAGCTAATTAGGAGTGCACGTATCAGCTACTGGTGAGCCCCACATTCCTTCGGGGCGTTGTCAGCTATCCAGTTATTTCAGTTTATAGACAGCTCTATTATTCAGTACTCTTAGAGGCTTCATAGACACAGTTCAGACAGTCAGACATTTATTATGTTAGCCTTGTTGGCAGTAGTTCAATCGTTTTGGTTTAGCCGTGTTGGCTACAGTCAGATATATTTTAGATTGTCTAAGTATTTCCGCATTATGATTTCAGCCAGACCTTTAGTACATCATCATGTGTTTAGTTGTTTCCATATTCAGTCATGTTTTGATATCACATGTTGATTCAGTCAGCCAGTTGGTTCGCTCGGTCACATGCAGTCAGGCACCGGGTGCCGTGTTACGTCCAGGCCCAGGTTCGGGGCGTGACAAAGCTTGGTATCAGAGCCCCAGGTTTAAGTGTCTTAGGGAGTCTATGAAGCCGTGTCCAGTGGGGTCTCTTTTATATGTGTGAGGGCCCCACACATATAAACAGTTGACCACCAAGACATTCAGGATTTGTTTCACTTCTTTCATACTCTAGTTCGTGCAGATAGAGTAATGCTTTTAGGAATTCTTCTAACTCGTGCGAATTACATATTTCAGAAATGGCTCCAAAAAGGAAGTACAACAAGAAAAATACGGCTACTAGCCAGAGGGCTACCGCTGACGCAGCAACAGAAGGGGGCACTCAGGCCCAGGCAGCCGCCACAGCTAATGTCGCTGCTACGCCTCCCAATACTTCTGATGCAGATATTAGAGGAGCTATTCAGCTACTCACTCAAATTTTGGAAAATCAGGCCCAGCAACAGGAAACGGCCCCTAGCTCAGGCACTAGTAGTGGGTCAAACAGTTCTAGGACTCAGGAGTTTATGCGGATGAAGCCGCCAGTGTTCACAGGGTTAAAGAAGGAGGAAGGCCCCCAGAATTTCATTGATAGACTCCAGAAAATATTTCGTGTGATGCATGCTACTGATACAGAGGCAGCAGAATTCGGGGCTTTCCAGCTGCAAGATGCGGCCCATATTTGGTATGAGACATGGGAACAGTCCCGAGGGGAGGATGCACCTTCTGCTACTTGGGACGAATTTGCAGACGCTTTTATTGAACATTTCCTGCCAATTGAGGTTAGAGAAGCCAAGGCTATAGAGTTTGAGAATCTAAGGCAAAAGGACATGACTGTTCAGGACTATTACCTCAAGTTCGTGTCATTGTCTAGACATGCTCCTCACATGGTTCCTGATATGAGAGCCGTGGTTAGGAGATTTGTACTTGGCTTAAACCCGAGTTGCACAGGGATGCCAACACAACTGCTCAGAATGACAAGATGACTATTTCCAAGATACTGGCATTCGTGCAAGGTAACGAGACAAGAATGAAGGAAGAAAAAGCCCTACAGAAGCAAAAAGATAGAGAGTTTAGTAAGAAGGCTAAGTCTGCTGGTAATTTCAGTCATGGGGGATCTCAAGGTGATGGCAACCGTCAGTTTTTTAAGAATAGGTCATCAAGACCTACTCCCTCAACAGCTAGTGCTCCATTTCAAAGGTCCAAATTTAACCAGAAAGACCGGAACTTCAGAACGACAGGCTCACATTCACAGGCCAGCGTGACCAACCGTGGTTTTCAACACCCTACATGCAACACTTGTGGTAAGAAACATTCAGGAGTATGTCGTTTGGGCATGGATGGTTGTTTTGGGTGTGGTCAGCCGGGTCATTTTCTGCGGGATTGTCCGTCCGCAAGACGGAATACCGGAGGTAACAATAATGTAGCTCAGTCCACAAATTCAGCAGCTCCCCGAAATTTCCAAGCCCAGCAGGGGCGCGGAGCAGCAAAGCCCAGTAATACGGGCGGTGGTCAGAATCGTCTGCATGCACTGTCAGGTCGCCAGGATACAGAGGCTCGTGGAGATGTTGTCACAGGTATGCTAACAGTCTTCACCTTCGATGTATTCGCTCTTATGGACCCAGGATCCACTCTATCTTATGTAACCCCGTATATTGCTAAGAAATTTGGGATAGAACCCGAAAAGTTGCAAGAACCTTTCGAAGTATCCACACCGGTTGGGGAATCAGTTATAGCTAGGCATATCTATAGAGGTTGTCCAGTGTTAATCTACCATCGCAGCACCATAGCAGACTTAATAGAATTAGAGATGGTAGATTTTGACGTGATTATGGGTATGGATTGGTTAGAGTCCTGTTATGCCTCTGTGGGTTGTAGAACCGAAACTGTGACATTTGATTTTCCCGATGAACTTATAGAATGGAAAGGTAATTCAGTAGCACCTAGGGGTATATTTATTTCCTACCTTAGAGCCAGAAAGATGATCTCCAAAGGGTATATTTATCACTTAGTTCGAGTCAGGGATGCAGATGCCCAGACTCCAGCTCTTCAGTCAGTGCCAGTTGTCAGTGAATTTCCAGAAGTCTTTCCAGATGACCTACCCGGAGTCCCTCCCGATAGGGAAATTGATTTTAGAATTGACCTACTTCCCGGCACTAAGCCGATATCTATTCCACCGTATAGGATGGCCCCAGTAGAGTTAAAGGAGTTAAAAGTTCAGTTGAAGGATCTTCTTGATAAGGGATTTATAAGGCCAAGTGTCTCACCTTGGGGCGCACCGGTCTTGTTTGTCCGAAAGAAGGATGGATCCTTGCGTGTGTGTATAGACTACCGCCAGTTGAACAAGGTCACCATTAAAAATAAGTATCCTCTTCCCAGAATAGACGACCTATTTGATCAACTTTAGGGTGCTCAGTGTTATTCCAAGATTGACCTCAGATCAGGCTACCATCAGTTAAAGGTTAAGGAAGTTGACATTCCGAAGACCGTTTTCAGAACCCGTTATGGTCATTTTGAATTTCTTGTCATGTCGTTTGGGTTGACGAATGCACCAGCAGCTTTCATGGATCTTATGAACAGAGTATTCAAGCCTTATCTTGATTTATTCGACATTGTGTTTATTGATGACATATTGGTGTATTCCCGTAGTGAGACAGATCATGCAGAGCATCTCAGAATAGTGTTGCAGACTCTCAAGGATCATGAGCTTTATGCAAAATTCTCAAAGTGCGAGTTTTGGCTCAAATCAGTGGCCTTTCTAGGCCATGTAATATCAGGTGAAGGTGTTAAGGTGGACCTTCAGAAAATTGATGCTGTCAAGAATTGGCCTAGACCCACCTCAGCATCAGACATCAGAAGTTTCTTGGGTCTGGCAGGTTATTATAGGCGTTTTGTTGAGGGATTTTCCTCTATCTCAGCTCCGCTGACTAAGCTGACTCAGAAGAAAGTCAAATTCCAATGGTCAGAGGTATGTGAGCAGAGTTTCGAAGAGTTGAAGAAGAGATTAACTTCTGCTCCAGTTTTGACGCTGCCGGAGGGAACTGAAGGGTTCGTGGTTTATTGCGATGCTTCGGGAGTTGGTCTCGGATGTGTTTTAATGCAGCATGGTAAGGTTGTTGCTTATGCGTCCAGACAGCTTAAGACTCATGAGAAGAATTATCCAACCCATGACTTAGAGTTAGCAGCTATGGTTTTTGCACTCAAGATATGGCGGCACTACTTATATGGAGTGCATGTGGATATTTTCACCGATCATAAAAGCCTGCAATATATTTTCAAGCAAAGAGAGTTGAATCTTAGGCAGAGGAGATGGCTCGAATTGCTTAAGGATTATGATGTGGATATTCTCTATCATCCGGGGAAAGCGAATGTTGTAGCTGATGCTCTTAGTCGGCTTTCCATGGGAAGTTTAGCCCACGTGGACGTAGGTAAGAGAGTTTTGATAAAGGAAGTACACCGTTTGGCCAATCTTGGAGTTCGACTGTTGGACTCCGAGGATGGGGGTGTAGTTGTCCAGAATAGAGCTCTTTCCTCTTTAGTCGTGGAAGTCAAGGAGAAACAGTTTAATGATCCCTACTTGTTGCAGCTAAAAGAGGGAATCCACAAACATAAGACAACGGCTTTCGAACAAGGGGAAGATGATGGTACCTTGAGGTACCGAGGTAGATTGTGTGTTCCAGATGTAGATGGGCTCAGAGAGCGAATCATGTCAGAAGCTCATAATTCCAGGTATTCCATTCACCCAGGTTCCACTAAGATGTATCATGATCTTAAGGAGATTTACTGGTGGAACGATATGAAGAACAATGTGGCAGATTTTGTAGCTAAGTGCCCGAATTGTCAGCAAGTGAAAGCCAAACACCAGAGGCCTGGTGGCTTAGCTCAGAACATTGATATTCCTGTCTGGAAATGGGAAATGATCAATATGGATTTTGTGTCAGGTTTACCTCGTTCAGCTAGGAGACATGACTCTATTTGGGTGATCGTTGACAGGCTTACTAAGTCAGCGCACTTTTTGCCAGTCAAGACCACAGATTCAGCAGAAGATTATGCCAAGCTATATGTTAACGAGATTGTCAGATTGCATGGGACACCAGTGTCCATTATTTCAGATCGTGGTGCTCAGTTTACAGCGAACTTCTGGAAATCCTTTCAGAAAGGATTGGGTACCAAGGTGAACCTCAGCACAGCTTTCCATCCACAAACAGATGGTCAGGCAGAGCGCACTATTCAGACCCTTGAGGACATGTTGAGAGCATGTGTCCTAGATTTCAAGGGTAATTGGGATGACCATTTACCTCTCATAGAGTTTTCCTATAATAACAGTTATCATGCTAGCATTGGAATGGCACCGTTTGAAGCTCTGTATAGGCGAAGGTGCAGATCATCAATTGGTTGGTTCGAAGTAGGTGAGGCAGAGTTGTTAGGACCAGACTTGGTTTACCAGGCTATGGAGAAAGTCAAGTTAATACAGGAGCGTTTGAAAACGGCTCAGAGTTGCCAGAAGTCTTATACAGATGTGAGACGAAGGGACTTAGAATTTTCAGTTGACGATTGGGTGTTCCTTAAAGTCTCACCTATGAAGGGTGTTATGCGATTTGGCAAGAAAGGGAAGCTCAGTCCCAGATATATTGGACCTTACAGAATTTTACGAAAGGTCGGTCTAGTAGCTTATGAACTTGAGTTGCCACAAGAGTTAGCTGCTGTTCATCCAGTGTTTCATGTATCCATGTTGAAGAAGTGTGTGGGAGACCCTTCGTTGGTTGTTCCTGCTGATGCTATAACAGTTAAGGATGGCCTCACCTATGAGGAGATCCCTGTAGCCATTCTTGATCGTCAAGTTCGCAAGTTGAGAACTAAGGAAGTAGCCTCAGTGAAAGTCCTGTGGAGGAGTCAGAAAGTTGAGGAAGCCACATGGGAAGCCGAGGAGGATATGAAATCCAGGTACCCGCACTTGTTTCAGCCTGTAGAAGAGATTTACGATGAAGCACCAAGATTTTGAGGTATGTAAGCTTTCTTTTCATGCTATTGGTCGTGTGTGGCCAATTTATAATGCTATTGTGATGTAGCCCTGTGAGGCAATGATATTATGGGTTGTTGTGACAGGTTGGTAGTGCTTTATTACAGGGGAAACTCTGGCGAAATTTTTGTAGAATCCCGAATGGTTATCATTCGAGGACGAATGATCCCAAGGGGGAGATATTGCAACACCTCGTAACGTCGGATGAAAGTTTGACTCATAAGATGATAATATAATGGAACCAATATGAGGGTTACAGGAAGTGTTTTAAAAACCAATTAAGTCATAAGAAATGTCTTTGGGCAAAGAAAAGTTGGAAGCCACTCTACGGGGCATGTTTGCAAGTGAGTTTATGGAAGGTCTTACTTCCAACGACCAAAGCATGAATATTATTGCTAATATAGAATCCCTTTGACTTGTATTGATATAGATCAAAGTTGAAAGGGTTGACGAACATTGTATTATGCTCAAAGGCTGGAATTAAGGTATGTGAGGTTAACTATCTACGCTAGGGAATATTCATGATTCTCCCTACGCCTCATTCTTCATACTTGTCCGCAATTTGACTCAGAATATAGTTTAGCCCTAGTTTCATGATATGATATAGAACTGTTATCTTCTAGGGTTGCAGTTACAGAATTCGTTCATGGTTGTCACTTTGAACATCATGAACTCAGCACGTAATCTTTATAGACTTATGCATTGTTATCACATGAGTCTCAGTCAGTGTATAACCAGTTATTTGCATAAGTCCTATAATCAGAAACAGTTATCATGCTATCAGCTATAGCCAGTCTCAGTCTTGTAAATTGTTAATGTTGAAGACCTGTATCTGTATTTTTGGGCCCTAGGACACAGTTTATGCATACGTATTGCTTGGGCCAGAGGCCACAGTTTCTGTGCACATTATTTGGGCCCCAGGCCACAGTTATATTTACAGTTTTACAGGTGATTCTTTATCCAGAACAGGGAGTACTTCAGCTTCTTGCTTTCCTGTTTAGTTCAGTTTCAGTTTCAGTTTCAGTTCCAGTATTTTATTGCTTCAGTTGCTTTATATACCAGTACAATTCAAATGTACTGATGTCCCTTTTTATTGCTTGGGGGCCTGCATCTCGCGATGCAGGTAACGATACACAGGTTGACGACTCATCTAATTAGGAGTGCACGTATCAGCTACTGGTGAGCCCCACATTCCTTCGAGGCGTTGTCAGCTATCCAGTTATTTCAGTTTATAGACAGCTCTATTATTCAGTACTCTTAGAGGCTTCATAGACACAGTTCAGACAGTCAGACATTTATTATGTTAGCCTTGTTGGCAGTTGTTCAATCGTTTTGGTTTAGCCGTGTTGGCTACAGTCAGATATATTTCAGATTGTCTAAGTATTTCCGCATTATGATTTCAGCCATACCTTTAGTATATCATCATGTGTTTAGTTGTTTCCATATTCAGTCATGTTTTGATATCACATGTTGATTCAGTCAGCCAGTTGGTTCGCTCGGTCACATGCAGTCAGGCACCGGGTGCCGTGTTACGTCCAGGCCCAGGTTCGGGGCGTGACAATACTTAGTCGGCCGATGATAGCTACAAGTACTGTGGTTTTGTACTGACCTGCACTTGATGCATTCTTTTATGAATGCAGAACCCCAGGTTGGATCTACATCTGTTTCTCGTGGTTGATAGTCGCCCCGAGAGTTACTTAGAGTCTACAAGGTGAGCACGAGACATCTGCTGCCTTGAAGATTCTTCTTATTTATGTCTTATTTCCTATTTCGAGACATATTCGGACTTGATGTAATATTTAGACTTGTAGATTTTAATTAGATGCTCTTGTATGACCAGACCAGATACCGGGGCGGATTTCATTTACTTCCACATTTTCTTATTTATATTATAATTGTAAGACTTTCGCTTTTTTACTTCTTCCGCTATTTTCTATTATTTGGTAATATTGAATTAAGGGTTCGCCTACCGAAGTGGGAAAGGTAGGTGCCCGTATGATTTAGTTAAATTGGGTCGTGATAAGTTGGTATCACAGCCCTAGGTTACCCGGTCTATAATACAAGAGCGTGACTAGTAGAGTCTCAGGGATCGGTACGATGAGCTCCGTACTTATCTGCGAGAGGCTATAAGACATTTAGGAAACTTCCAAATCTTTCATTCTCTCATGCTACTTCATCCAAATTGGTATCTATTTGATTCCAATTGGTACCTTAACTTTCTTATCTTAATCACCCACATAGGGTGGACACTCATCCTTAAATTCTTATGCAAATGGTTGATCTATGAAGTGTGGTGGTTTGGTGCGAGATGTGTTCATCTGATTCGAGAAGTGATCAAGTTCAGTCTCTAGTGATAGCCTAAGGATACGATTGTGTGGAGTCGTGATTAGACTCATATGATCGGTTTGACTTCAGCTTCGTCAAGGCATAATAATGGTGTGCATGACACTAGTGTACGAATGGCGGATCGATGGTTCAGCAACGGTAGAGTATTAGGCTTCAGTATATGAGAACAAGTGTAAGTTCGGCTATGGCCATCGAATTTGGGCAAATGTATTGTGATCGCGTGTAATAAAGAAAATAAGTTGACAATAAGGACACGAAGGAAGACTCTGGTGGAAAGCGCGTGTCACGACCCGACTAGGGGCCGCGACGGGTACCCGGGGCTAACCACTGAGCACTGCTCATTCTATTACTCATCATACTCATTTAACGCTTTTTTATCGCATTTATACTCAAATCATAAGAACATCATTTTTCATATGGAAACATAAATACTTTTATATATATTGGCCTTTCGGCTATCAAAATCATATACATATACATATGCCTAATAGCAACCTCGTGAGACCATATAGCCCACACTGCGTATCTACGAGCCTCTACTAGAGTGCAAGACATATGGACGGGATAGGACCCCGTCGTGCCCAAAGCATATATGTACATAAAATAGTAAATCAATGGCACCTCTGGAATAATGGAGTGCTTTCGAAACTCTACTTATCGGCTTCTACAAATCTGGGTCTCCTCCCTGCTTACCTGTGGGCATGAACACAACGTCCAAAGAAAACGGACGTCAGTACGAATATTGTACTGAGTATGTAAGGCATGAATGAAATAAACATAGTAGAGAATCATAAGACTTAAGATGAAGACAAAACCTACTTAACCTTTAAGAGAGGATACCTTTCATGCCTATATCATATACTACCACGGTACATGTATCATCATAGCTCATACATCGTCGTATCACACACACACACACACACACACACACACACACACACACACACACATATATATATATATATATATCATAACACCGCATCCACTCATACACATTAACGTTATCCGCATTCGGCCACGTAGTGGCTCGACAATATCACCTACATATTTTTCGGGATTTTCATACATGCATTATATATATAATCATAGCATATAGGTATTTATATCATATACTACCTGGCCAACCAAGGCTTCAGGGTTATTGCTACCTGGCCCTACCAAGGCTTCAGGGTTATTACTACCTGGCCCTACCAAGGCTTCAGGGTTATTGCTACCTGGCCCTACCAAGGCTTCAGGGTTATTGCTACCTGGCCCTACCAAGGCTTCAGGTTTATTGCTACCTGGCCCTACCAAGGCTTCAGGGTAATTGCTACCTGGCCCTACCAAGGCTTCAGGGTAATTGCTACCTGGCCCTACCAAGGCTTCAGGGTTATTCGTACCCAACTGCAGAGGTGTGCGCGCGTTACATAAATATATACATATTCTACCCGGCCTTATAAGCTCGAGGTTTCATAATATTCATACATAAGCACATATATATATATATATATAAAATCCCATAAATATCTTTAGCGTCATCACTATTATCATCATCATCATTATCATCATCACTATCAACATCGTTATCATTATCATCACATGTGTCTCATAAACTTATCATAACCTTTCATGGAGCATACATTTGGATTTAAAGACAATCTATGAGAATCGCATCGTATTCGTAGCACGAGCTTCGTAATAATATCGCATAATAGCCTTTATAATCTCTAACTTAGGCTCATCGTTACCATCGTCGTATCTATAGCATATCTCTTACCTTTATCTCATGTGAAATCCTCTATGAACATAGACTCGTAACTTTTCGGAACATTGGTCATAGGACATGTATTAGAGCTTGTAGACAGTCTATAACAATGTCGGGGTGACATAAGGTCGAGAATCCCCGATTCCATTATGGAGCATTCATAAGCATTATGCCTCACCTTGAAGGAATTAGCATATAAGGTGAGTGTAGTCAATGAACAACATCAATGGATCGTAATATGGATCATTAGCCTTGTAGAACCATAACATTATAGGCCTTAGGATCTTTAGACTTAGACTCATTAGCATCATCATCGCATTCGTAGCATACCTCTTATCTTATCCCATATGGCTGCTCATGAACATAGGCTCTTAGTTTTCCGGAAGGTAAGAAAGTCATGGAGAAGTAGGGAACATAATATCATAGAAGTTAAATAAGGATCATTAGCTTCGTAAGAACGTCATATCCTGAGCTTGAGGACTTCTAGACTTATACTCATCATCGGTATCGTCATGCTCGTAATATATCTCTTCTCTTTATCTTGCATGAAGCTCTTTATAATCGTAGACTCATAGTTTTCGATATGTAGGAAAATCATGAAGAAGGGGGGAATATCATATCACAAGATTCATGCCTTAGAAAGAAGGGACTAGCCTTACATACCTCTTTCGTTTAAAAATTCCCATCGCTTGATTGTTCTCCTTCAATGCTCACGTTTCTACCTTCAAGGGAAGTCGCACAAACGTTAGCCAATCGATTACTTAAACGTGCTTACTATTTCTAGGGAAATTTGGGCAGCATTTCCTTTGTTTATACAACCTTTCCCATATCGTATATCAACTCTAAAACATTTATAAGAACATTTACAATATCGTAACCAACAATCTTCATTCATCTACGTTACCCTTGTTTCACAATTCCACCTCAATTCACCCATAATCATGGTCATAGTACACTAGTACGTTTTCTCACATATAATGTTTATCCCATGTCCTTAATATCATTTATAACATAATTATATCACAACACATCAATAATCATAACTCAATTCAAGTTATCACTCAAAATGACACTATTCACCCTTTCATGACCCATTTTCTATATCCTTTTACAATCCAAGTGTTTCAACTTTCAAATACCTTAAACAACATGTAAACATCATAAAACTTACCTTAGATGGTGTAGGAATGAACCTTGAGTGCAAACACTTCACTTGAGCAAAACCCTAGTTTCACCTTCACTTGGATTCCTTGTCTTGGATGAACTTTAATGAGTTTCTTACATTTGATTCACTTGGTTTGATGTAATTGAT
This sequence comes from Lycium barbarum, assembly GCF_019175385.1. Taxonomy (NCBI): domain Eukaryota; kingdom Viridiplantae; phylum Streptophyta; class Magnoliopsida; order Solanales; family Solanaceae; genus Lycium; species Lycium barbarum. The sequence goes on along the minus strand of NC_083345.1, from coordinate 88,065,200 downwards.
CATGGATTTCCTTTGATTTCTTGTATATGATGTTTGTGGAACCTTCTAGAGGTCTTGAGAGATGAAGAAGTGTGTGGGAAATGAAATAAATGAAGTGGGATCACATTTATAGAATCAGAACTTATTCAACTCGTCGGGACTTCCACGGACACTTTCACGGTCTGTGGAATATTGTATGGTTCGTGGATCTGGTCGTGGATCACCACCAGGAAATCATCATCTCTTCTGGGCATTCCATGGACCAGTATACGGTCCGTGGAAAGTTTCACGGACCGTGAAACATGGTCGTGGAACTCGCAGCTTCTTCCGAAGTTGTTCTCGTCGTTTCGTTCAGTAAAAAGGTCATAACTCTTGATCCCGATATCGTGTGAATACCCACGACCTATGGTTGGAAACCTCTTTCAATTATCTACAACTTTAATTCGTAGTGTTTTTCCAAATTCCAAACTTATAATGGAGTTTTGTCCCCTCCAAGTCAGATCATCCGAAAACGTTCCTTAAATCGCTCTTTTGGATGGCTTATGCCCATATTTGGCTTATGGGTCCTTCTTGACACTTTCTTAACACTTCATTACCAATATAAGGGACATTATAACTCTTCTCCAAAGTGTCATTAATCCATCATTAATTCGATACTCGTAATTCTTGCCCGACACACAACATATACCTTGCTTTCCTTAACAACTTTCGTCTCCTACCTAAAATGTCTTTGAAATATCATTTAGAATCATCAAATATTATTTCTTACTTATCAAAACATCGTATGCATCATGCCATTCGTCAGTCTATTCACTGTGCATGAACGGAAAATTTTCTGAGGTGTAACAGCGCGTAGCGAAGTGAGACTTCATCAAATATCTTAGACATGAGTACTTTCGAGAGATTTGGAAGGGGAAAATTTTTATCTGGCATGGTTGTCAGGATAAGATTGTGACTGGTGCTAAAGGTTATTCTGGATATAAGTTAGTTGATGTTAAAGGACTACTCGGTTACTAAGTGAATGTTATGGGCACATCGTTGGATCAATAAATTTGATTGGGTTGTAGGCTTTGAGGAATTAGTAAACGAATGATGGAAATGACTTCAAATATAGGCGTTCGTGATAAGTTAATGACTTGAGGAGTTACTGGTTGTTCACTTAGATAGAAAAAGAAGCATTGGTATTGTTTTGTGGTTTGTCGGCCTTAAATGGATGAGTAGTTTAGAGAATCAAGTGTATTTGAGCGTTGTTGGTTGATGGTGATAAAATTGATTTGAAATGAAATACGAGGATTGAAGGATTACAATGAGACATCTTGCAATCGGGTTCCGGGGTTAAGGTTCGTAAGATTTGAGGTGAGGTAATATGGGCTCTCGAGTCGTGTTTGGACTGTGGGGACATTATATCATGGCGTTCAGTAAAAGGGTGGCCGATGAGGTTGATTGGTGTCTTCGAGGTTAAGGGCAAAAAGAAAGTCGTTAAGACACAAATTAGTGATGTGAGAGCTTGGTTATCTCACTTTTGACCTGAGGGGACTGTTGACACGCTTCTCGAGGTGTTCAGAATTGATTTTAGTGATTTTTTGGGAAAAAATGGCTTTAAGCAAAAAAGAGTTGACTCAAAGTTGACTTTCAGGAAAACGTACCTTTTTCGGAAATCCATCAATTTCGAGAGGTCTGGATGGTCTTTTAGAACTTGTGTATATAATTGGTTCGGTTCCCAATGCACTCGGATATATTTTGGAACTTGGGTTGGAAAGTTAAAATTGAGGTATCGGGGGTTCACTCGGTCAATGAGACCTCCGTTGAGAATTTCGAGGCCACGGGTGCATTCGTAGCGTGTTTTTATGTGGGTCTATGTATGTGGTTTGTGAGCAGATGGCCTGGGGAGTTAGTTGGAAATTCGGGTGGAGTTATGAAATGGGAATAGTGTTCTAGTGTTTGGTGCCCGCTTTGGCAGCTCCAGCATCACGGCAGCGGTACTCCTGTAGCGGTCACCCTGCCGATGAGGCGGTCGGTGCCATTTAGGTGTAACCGCTATAGCGATCATGGGACCACTGGGGCGGCACAGCTAGAGCCGTAATCTTGCTGCGAAAGCAGGTCATGGGCAGCGAGTTCATTAAATGAAGTGTTAAAAGATCTTAGTCCCTCATTTATTTCTATTCCAAAATTTAAGATTTTGGGAGCAAATCTAGGATATTCTTGGAGAAGACTCTTGGTGGTAAGTCCTTCTAATCTCTTTGCTATTTTATTACCCCTACTCATATTAGAATCCCTCTGCCTTGTTAGTTCATTAAGTGATGGAAGATTAAAAGTGAGTTTAATGATTATTCTTTCTAGGCTTCTAAATCATGATTTGTTGGTTGGGTTGACTGAGTTAAGTTCGGTATACATTTCAGAAATTGAGCAAGGCAATTTGGTCAAGGATGATTCAGTGGGATACATAAGGATATTAGTGATACTATTATGTGATACGTCGGCTTTAGAGAGCGTTCAGTTAAGAGTGGTAAGCGTTAAAGGAACGCTAATATGAAGAGTGTGTGGTACGATCATATCTCCAGGATTAATTCAGCTAGTTTGCAAGATTTATGATTATGCGGTGTTCGATGGAGTGGATTCGATGATTGATTACAGTATCGATGATCGTGAAGTGATTAGGAAATTGGAAATTGACGAGTCGAGAAAAGGTATAGATGATTGTGAATCGATAAGAAAAGGGTACATCTTCGGGATTTCTTGGGTTAGTATGGATTGTGGTGTAGTCTTCTTGCATTTTCTAGTTGAGATGTATTTATTGCAAGAGCTTAAGAGGGAAATCTACAGGGATGAACTATGTAATATGACAGAGTTTCGTGAGGTTCGTGATCCGCGACTAGTGAGAAACATATTTAAGTGAACCGACTTGTTGAGGTTTATAAAAAATGGCTTGGTGGTACACCGCCGGATAAGTTTCGTGACCTTCTACAGTGGATGAGTTAGCATTCCTTAAGAGAAAAGATTGTGGAATCCCTATCATATGAGGACTAGAGTTATATTTTCGAGGTGAGACCCTACTCGTAGTGATATTTTATGTTGCAAGTAGTATTGACTGGACAATTTGGGTAAGCGCTTTTGGTTATTAAAGACTTGGGCGTGATTGCATGAGATTTAGAGCGATAGTGTAAGACTGGATACTTTTGGAGATTTTTTTAGCATATCGAGATGATACTATGAGAGGTTCGATAGTTATATGATTACTATATGAGGCTTCGGGTTTGCGTCGAAAAGTTCGAGTTTGTATCGGATTTGCGTATCGAAAAAGTTGATAAACATGAAGATTGAAATCATAAGGTATAGCTCTTCGATACTAAGTTGACAACTCGGATAGGACTCAACTTGTGGAGTCGAAGGTGATAGACATGATTTGTTATGTGTGAGAAAAAAAATGAAAATTAACCTCCACAGAGGTGTGATAGGACTGTGATTGGGTTCGGGAATTCGGAGTCAGTTAAAATGACTATTGGTGATATTCAAGGGTTGTGCATTCATTTCGGGTCAGCATAGTGAGAGTTAGGCTTTATATGGTAGGAGGTGTCGTTCTCCCGTAGGATTGGTTTGATGCATTTGAGGTTCTTTATAGAGTTTGAGATGTTGGGTGTTTCTCCGATTTCCCTGTGCCTATACTGAAGAAGTACCATTCTGATGGGTCTTACATTATTCTTTGGGATTCAGCATTGCGTGATGAGAACTTGTCTTGTGAGGAGAAGCATTTTACTATCCTGGATAGGAAGGTTAGAAATTGAGATCTAAGGAGATTAGGTCAGTGGAAGTCAGTGGAAGCATCGTCCGATTGAAGAAACTACTTGGAAGACTAAGTCTGAGATACATGAGAGATATCCCCAGTTAATTGCCGAATCAGCTACTGTTCCCTCATTTCATCCCCAAGTCACTCGAGGACGAGCAATTGTTTAATTGGTATCTAATGTAACGACCCATTTGGTCGTTATTGTGTTTTTACGTTTTTGCCCCTGTTGACTCATCCCCAAGCCTTGTTAGTACTATTTTGATCCACGGGGACCGGTGGCATAGTTCCCTAGGCATCATTTTGGGTTTTGGAATTACTTTGAGAAAATTTGATCTTAATGCGCAAATCGTTTGACTCGAAGTTGACTTTTGGGTAAACGTGCCCGTAAACGAAGTCCGACAGTTCCATTAGGTCCGGAGGGTGATTTATGACTTAGTCGTGTCATTGGTTTGGTTCCCGAAGGGTTCGGGTGTGATTTGGGTCATTGGTTGAGAAACTAGTTAAGTTAGAATTGGAGTTGACCACGGTCAACATCGGGTCAAGATGATCCCGTGTCGGTGTTTTGAAAGTTCCAATAAGTTTGTATGATGATTTTGGACATGTTCACAAAGTTTGGTTAGATTCCAATGAGTTTTGGATAAGTTTGGGTTGTATGGTTATTGTTTTCGGTTTCGACGTCGATTTGAGCATAAAAGATATCATATTGAGAAAATGGCCTTTGCTTCGTGTTTCGACTGAACCATTATATTCGTATCGTAATTTTGGAACCATAGCAACTGAAATCATCAAGTTGTGACATCGTATGAGATATTTATGGTCATTTTACTAAGAATTGGGTTGCTAGTTTTTTCATGTTAATTACGAAATTGCCACTGAATTCGTATTTAAAAATCTGCACAACTCCAAATATTGAAACCAACATATCTCCTTCATTATAAGGTCAAATGAAGTCATTCAAAAGCCTAACTTGATTGGAATTTCACACGGAATCCATTGGAGGCATCAAAAGAAAGTTTTAGGATCGTTTGGCACAAAAACAAAAAGGCAGAACAGCTGGGCGTTTTTGCTATTAATGTTGTTTGGGTTTCTCTCATCTTGAGAGCTTGGGTTTAGGAGAATTCAAGGATGTTCTTCAAGTTTCTTCCATTGGGTAAGGTCTAAACCATAATCTAAGTATTTCCTTTGATTCGTTCCTTTGGTTTAAGCTTTAATCCATGATTTCTAAAGTAGGAAATTAGGATTTTTCATGAAAGAAGGTTTAATGAGTATTTCTTGAGAAGTTCATAAAATTGGTTAGACTTCCTAAGTTGCATTGAATGGTGAATTGATTGGGTTTATGCTAAATTATGATGTATCTAAGGTTGTTAATCATATACCTTCCATTATTAATGATGAATTCTTGAATTTAAGATTTAGGGTTTATATCCAAAATTGGGGTTTTTGCTTGGGTTTCGAAATTGGATGAATCCTTGAGTTAATTTAGCAATTAGTTGATGGGTTTTGATCATCTAGTGTTTAATTGGATAATTTACCCCTGAATTTTCGTTTTTACATTGTGGGTCCCATTTTCCCAAACTCTAGGGTTGGGTTTTGACCTGAATTGAATGATAGCAATATAGGTATCGATCCTCATGATTTCTAGTCTAGATTTCAAATATCATGATCTTGAGGCAAAGAGGAAGGGAAAAGCGAATGAGTGATTGTTGGTGTTTTGTTGTTCGGCCATCCAGGTAGGTTATGGCTTACCCTTGGTGAGACTTTGTGTAGCGAAGCATAAATTTATATTTTATTGTCATAGAAAGCATGTAAACCTTCTGGTATGAAGTTGGGTTGGATATTGTATTAGGTTTGGCCCTGTTATTTGTTATATCCCGTACTTTCGTATGTTCGGGAAAATCTGAAATAATTTTGATTTGTAAGGAATGAGGTTATATGTTGGTTTGAGTTAAAATGTGTGTGTGTTGTCTATGAGAAAAATTATTGTGGAGTTTTTGAAGAAGGCCAAGCGCAACATCGAGATTTCGGAAATTAGTTTCGGGAATTACAAAACGAGAGTGTAATGAATTGGGCTCAACAAAATGAAAACAATTTTGGGCCCAATAACCATAGGGGTGGCCGGCCATTGAGGCTTGGCCCAAGCCCAAAATAATTGTTAGCATGTGATATATTAATAAAGGGGCAATATTATATAATCATACCAATCCATTAGAAGGTTCAAGAAACAAGTACAACACAAGAAAAATTGAAGAAACCCCTTTGAGGAGCTCTCGGCTAAGCACAAAAAAAAAATCCCTAGCCTTTGATCTTGAACCAAAAATCTTACTCTTCTTGAATCCTTAACAAGTGCAAGACGCTCTACAACGTGGTGCAATTAGTTTGGCGAGGAGGCAACGTTTGTGGCAAGTGAAAGTTGGAAGAAAAGGTAAGGATTCCATGTTCTTGTTATGTTATGAAAGATTATATATGTGTTGTGATGTATGGAAATGAATGAAAGTGTGAAAATTTGGTGTGTTGAGAATATGTGTGTGTGGCCGTGTGCTATATGGGAGGAGGAGGAACATGGATTAAATTATTTGATATGTTAATTGTGGTGTTGTAGCCTTATGATGTAAATGGAAGCATAATGGTTCAAAACTTGCGTGAAAATTGGTTGTAAGTTGTTGTGGAAAGATTATGTGAATTTACTTAGTTTAATGTAATCATGGAAGTGGAATTACTAAATTGGGAAATGATGTTGTTGTTAATGAATTTGGAAGAAGACGACGCGACTTTATTGTTTTGTCGCATTTGTTGAAGTATCGGATAGAGTATGGAATCGGTGAATTGTTTGAACCCTTGAGTGTTGTTTAAAATATCGTCGAAATGTACTTGAGTGATTCTTAATTAGTTAATGGATATGGAAAACATGGATAGTAGCTTGATATTGTGGAGTTGAAATGAAAGTTTTTGTTTTATGAAGAAAAGAGGAATCTTTGCATTCTAGTGCGATCTGTGGTAGTTGTTTATATTGTTGAATGGGTTGTTGTTGTTGTTGTTGATATATTGAGCCGAGATAAGTCTCGGGGATGCTATATGTATAAGGGAGATGCTGCCGAAATTTCGGTAGGCCAGTATAGACTTAAGTGATTTCTTAAAAGCTCGCAACTCACAATTGGTAAATGTGACCATTTATAGATTTTTGGCGAACTTGAGGCTTGGTTTTGGAGACGTATAGGTGGCGGAAAAAGGTATGTAAAGCTCATCATTCCCTTCTTTGGCATGCCCTAGATCTATTAGGTTGAGATTTCGGCCTCGGGGACAATTCTGCTCTTCGTAATCCGAGATTTGGGTTTTGTTACTATTCATTCAGTGCCATTGAACCCTAAAAGGTGCATTTTGCTTGAAAAGTGGCTAAACCTCCATAACTTTTACAAATGTAACCCGATCACTCTGAAACTTTCCTGGATGACTCCGTAGAGTCTAATAGGCGTGATTCTTGTCCGCCGCCTCGACTTGGCCCGAGGTGGGCCCGCTATCCCCGATGCCCCTCTTATTGTTCTGTTTGTCCTATTCTCGTACGGTAAGTCAAGGGAACTCATGGTTATTGTTCCGACTACTAAGCGGGAGATATTTTATCTATCCGAGACGGATTTTTAATGATTATTGAACCAATTGCGGGGATAGAAACCCTGATATGTGCTGTATGGCTTTAGCCAATGTACTTTTGTCCGGAGTTCGCAGGTAACTCCTGGTCATTAGGCTGTTTACTATACGATAGGTGTTATGACCACCTTTATGATCATTATAAAATGTTTTTGACATCTAAAGCGTTTTAAAAATCTTACCCTGAGATTTTAGACAAACTACTTATTTTCTGTGTTTTCCGATATACGATTTTGGTATACCTGAGCCCTGTGTGATGCTTGATCCTGGCATGTGTGATTTACATGTGGGAAGTGATAATTTGGCATTTTGTATGGTTATTTTCTGTTTGGCCGAGTCCCGGGCCAGTTATGTGAATATGCGCATATGTAATATTGGCCGCTGGACCCTCGACCGCGGCGTGTCCGACATTGACGGCTGGACCCTCGACCGCGTCATGCCGGACGTATGGCATTGACTGCTGGACCCTTGACCACGTCTGCCGCACTTGTGATTATGCCCGACATAGACCGCTGGACCCTTGACCGCGGTATGTCGAATTTGTGATAGTGACCGCTGGATACTCGACAACGGTATTTGTGATTGTGACCGCTGGATACTCGGCCGCGATTTGTATGATAGCGACCGCTGGACTTAGGGCCGCGGAAACGGCGCGTTGATTTTCCTATGTGAGCGAAACAAAAAGGTTTTCCAAAAGAAAGCAAACATTTTGGCATTCCGATTGCCGTGTTGATTTTCCGGAACTTCTTTTGCTGTTGTACGCCGGATACGACTCCTTAGTATTCTGGCTATTGTGCTCGCTTTCTATATATCGTATTTCAGTTGTGACCTTGCTTTCTGTGTGGTATGCTTTACATACTCAGTACATATTTCGTACTGACCCCCTCTTTTCGGGGGGCTGCGTTTCATGCCCGCAGGTACAGATCCACATTTTGGTGACCCGCCGGCATAGGATTCCATCTTGCGGTTTGAGGTGCTCCCTTTGTTCCGGAGCCGACGTTTTGGTATATACTCTTCTGATGTACATGTGATGTTGTTCAGGGTACGGCAGGGCCCTGTCCTGCCAGGTGATTCTGTCGTATTGTATTAGAGGTCTGTAGACATAGACGTGGGTAATGTACAGTTTTGTCTGGATGTGTCGTGTGAGTTGGGTTTGGGCGGCTCATCCGCCGTGGCGACCCTATCGGTTGCATGTATATATGTTTCAATACGCTATGTATAATCTGAAAGCCTTGCCGGCTTCTGTGCAGTGTATATGGTTGTAGGTACCCGGGTGGTGCCTCGTCTGGTATTTATTTATATACAGGCCATTTGTATGCTGGATTTGGTAAATGAGCACCTAGGGGGTGCCCAAGTCGGGCACCAGTCACGGCCCACGGGGATGGGTCGTGACAGAAGTGGTATCAGAGCAGTTCCGTCCTCGGATTGTCTACAGACCGTGTCTAATAGAGTCTTGTTTATCGGTGTGTTGTGCACCACATCTATAAACTGGAGGCTACAGGACATTTAGGGTGTTATCTTTTCTTCTGGTCCTAGATCGTGCGATAGAGCTGTTTATCAGGAGTGTTCTTCCCTGACGAATTGCTATATTTTCAGCGATGCCTCCGAGGAAGGCCACGGGCGCCCAGAAGGGCAAGTCTACAGCGGCAGGTGAGACCAGCCGAGATCAGGTGGCTACTAGGGCCCGTACCCATATCGAGTCAGATGTTGTGCCTTCGACGACCAGTTCCGTTACGCCACCAGTGCCGGAGGGGTCTGGAGCAGCCACAACTGCAATACCGGGGGCGGCCCCACCGCCAGCTCCCGCGGCACCAGTACCTGTACCCCCAGCCCCCCAGCCACGGGCAGATGATGGGACCCTGAGAGAGGCAGTCCAGTTATTGACTCAGTTGGTGGCGGGACAGGTTCAGAGACAGGGAGCAGGAGATGATCGTGTAGACGGACGCAATGGTAAAAGGGCTCGTGATTTTCTGCTTTGTCGCCCACCAGAGTTTTCCGGGTTAAAGCCCGCAGAGGACCCTCAGGAGTTCGTCCGGCAAATGCAGCGTTCCCTGCGATTGATTAGTGCCTCCGAGGCAGAGTCGGTTGAGTTGGCGTCATACCGGTTGCACGACGTAGCAGCTAACTGGTATGAGTCTTGGATGTTATCCAGAGGTGAGGATGCCCCTCCAGCGGTATGGGGAGAGTTCACAGAGGCCTTCCTGGCCCATTTTATACCTCCGGAGATGAGGCGGGCCAGAGTAGACAGGTTTCTGCTATTGAGGCAGGGGGGCAGGAGTGTTAGGGAGTACAGTCTGGAGTTTGATTCGCTGGCTAGATACGCGTCCACCTATGTTGCTGATATGACTGACCGGATGCACTGGTACGTGATGGGGTTGGATGATTATTTGGTTGACAGCTGTACAGTGATGGCGGCCCAGACAGGGATGGACATTGCCCGTATACAGGCCCACGCCCAGAATATGGAGGACCGACGCTGAGGGCGCCAGCCTGACAGGGATTATGATAGGGGTCCGCCCAAGAGATCCAGATCCGCGAGATATTCTGGGGGGATCGCGAGGCAGGCAGCCTCAGCAGCAGCAGAGCGGATATCCTTCCCAGCCAGCACAGAGCACCCCCCCACAGTTCCCTGGCTGGGAATCGGATGGTACAGAATATTCGAGGGCAGGCCAGAGCTCTAGGGCTTCAGACTTTCAGAGGGAAAGAGATTCCAGCCAGTGGAGGCCACCTTTACCCCGCTGCCCTCTCTGTAGGAGACACCACCGGGAGGGGGAGTGTCGTCGTGCCACGGGTGCTTGCTTTACCTGCGGCCAGCAGGGCCACTATATGAGAGACTGCCCACTCGGGGACCGTGCCGGGGGAGCAGCCCAATCTACCGGGTCAGTCGCTGGTTCGTCTTCCCCTTCGGTAGCCATGCGCCCGATGGGACGGGGCACACCGGTACCAGCAGGTCGTGGCAGAGGTCGCGGCGGAGCCTCCAGTTCCGGCGGTCCATCGAACCGTCTATACGCGCTGACCAGCCGGCAGGACCCAGAGATGGCACCGGGTGCCGACCCAGGTATAATATCAATCTTTTCTTGAGAAATATACGTGTGGATAAATCTGTGCTCTATTATATTATGTGATTTTCTTCCTCCGGGTGTTTGCAAAAGTAAAATAATCTTCAACCCAGTAGAACTATATGAGATAACCATAAACATACCTATGGAAATGGACATTGAGGATTCGGAAGGGCGACACGATAGTCGTATGGTTTAGACCCGGGGTGGGACCCGCTACGAAATTATTTTGAAAATCTACTGAAACTGTGATCTGTCCTAAATTGTGTGGCAAAGGTCGTGTGGGGCAGCCGACGCAGTTGTATTGACCTTAACGCATCCAAACGCACAAAAGTTCCAAGGTTAAGTGTGTTGGGGCCAGGGTAATTTTGGGATGGGTGACCCCTGGGAAGTACCCCGAAACTTTCATAAAGCCAAGCACAAAAGATAAATGGGAACTTTGGTGTAGCCTAAAGGGAATTAAATGTACTAAATGGTTAGAAACCTTGAATAGGTCGAGTAGGCTAAGGCGAACCCAGCCGGTAAAGAAAAAGAGATAGCAATCGCAACCTTTGGAAATCTTCGAAGAAAAGACGAATCCCTCCCCGGATGTATCAAGAGACCCCATAAGGTCAGTTTAACATTCGAGGACGAATGTTCTAAAGGGGGGGAGGATGTTATATCCCGTACTTTCGTATGTTCGGGAAAATCCGAAATAATTTTGATTTGTAAGGAATGAGGTTATATGTTGGTTTGAGTTAAAATGTGTGTGTGTTGTCTATGAGAAAAATTATTGTGGAGTTGTTGAAGAAGGCCAAGCGCAACATCGAGATTTCGGAAATTAGTTTCGGGAATTACAAAACGAGAGTGTAATGAATTGGGATCAACAAAATGAAAACAATTTTGGGCCCAATAACCATAGGGGTGGCCGGCCATTGAGGCTTGGCCCAAGCACAAAATAATTGTTAGCATGTGATATATTAATAAAGGGGCAATATTATATAATCATACCAATCCATTAGAAGGTTCAAGAAACAAGTACAACACAAGAAAAATTGAAGAAACCCCTTTGAGGAGCTCTCGGCTAAGCACAAAAAACAAAATCCCTAGCCTTTGATCTTGAACCAAAAATCTTACTCTTCTTGAATCCTTAACAAGTGCAAGACGCTCTACAACGTGGTGCAATTAGTTTGGCGAGGAGGCAACGTTTGTGGCAAGTGAAAGTTGGAAGAAAAGGTAAGGATTCCATGTTCTTGTTATGTTATGAAAGATTATATATGTGTTGTGATGTATGGAAATGAATGAAAGTGTGAAAATTTGGTGTGTTGAGAATATGTGTGTGTGGCCGTGTGCTATATGGGAGGAGGAGGAACATGGATTAAATTATTTGATATGTTAATTGTGGTGTTGTAGCCTTATGATGTAAATGGAAGCATAATGGTTCAAAACTTGCGTGAAAATTGGTTGTAAGATGTTGTGGAAAGATTATGTGAATTTACTTAGTTTAATGTAATCATGGAAGTGGAATTACTAAATTGGGAAATGATGTTGTTGTTAATGAATTTGGAAGAAGACGACGCGACTTTATTGTTTTGTCGCATTTGTTGAAGTATCGGATAGAGTATGGAATCGGTGAATTGTTTGAACCCTTGAGTGTTGTTTAAAATATCGTCGAAATGTACTTGAGTGATTCTTAATTAGTTAATGGATATGGAAAACATGGATAGTAGCTTGATATTGTGGAGTTGAAATTAAAGTTTTTGTTTTATGAAGAAAAGAGGAATCTTTGCATTCTAGTGCGATCTGTGGTAGTTGTTTATATTGTTGAATGGGTTGTTGTTGTTGTTGTTGATATATTGAGCCGAGATAAGTCTCGGGGATGCTATATGTATAAGGGAGATGCTGCCGAAATTTCGGTAGGCCAGTATAGACTTAAGTTATTTCTTAAAAGCTCGCAACTCACAATTGGTAAATGTGACCATTTGTAGATTTTTGGCGAACTTGAGGCTTGGTTTTGGAGACGTATAGGTGGCGGAAAAAGGTATGTAAAGCTCATCCTTCCCTTCTTTGGCATGCCCTAGATCTATTAGGTTGAGATTTCGGCCTCGGGGACAATTCTGCTCTTCGTAATCCGAGATTTGGGTTTTGTTACTATTCATTCAGTGCCATTGAACCCTAAAAGGTGCATTTTGCTTGAAAAGTGGCTAAACCTCCATAACTTTTACAAATGTAACCCGATCACTCTGAAACTTTCCTGGATGACTCCGTAGAGTCTAATAGGCGTGATTCTTGTCCGCCGCCTCGACTTGGCCCGAGGTGGGCCCGCTATCCCCGATGCCCCTCTTATTGTTCTGTTTGTCCTATTCTCGTACGGTAAGTCAAGGGAACTCATGGTTATTGTTCCGACTACTAAGCGGGAGATATTTTATCTATCCGAGACGGATTTTAATGATTATTGAACCAATTGCGGGGATAGAAACCCTGATATGTGTTGTATGGCTTTAGCCAATGTACTTTTGTCCGGAGTTCGCAGGTAACTCCTGGTCATTAGGCTGTTTACTATACGATAGGTGTTATGACCACTTTTATGATCATTATAAAATGTTTTTGACATCTAAAGCGTTTTAAAAATCTTACCCTGAGATTTTAGACAAACTACTTATTTTCTGTGTTTTCCGATATACGATTTTGGTATACCTGAGCCCTGTGTGATGCATGATCCTGGCATGTGTGATTTACGTGTGGGAAGTGATAATTTGGCATTCTGTATGGTTATTTTCTGTTTGGCCGAGTCCCGGGCCGGTTATGTGAATATGCGCATATGTAATATTGGCCGCTGGACCCTCGACCGCGGCGTGTCCGACATTAACTGCTGGACCCTCGACCGCGTCATGCCGGACGTGTGGCATTGACTGCTGGACCCTTGACCGCGTCTGCCGCACTTGTGATTATGCCCGACATAGACCGCTGGACCCTTGACTGCGGTATGTCGAATTTGTGATAGTGACCGCTGGATACTCGACCGCGGTATTTGTGATTGTGACCGCTGGATACTCGGCCGCGGTTTGTGTGATAGCGACCGCTGGACTTAGGGCCGCGGAAACGGCGCGTTGATTTTCCTATGTGAGCGAAACAAAAAGGTTTTCCAAAAGAAAGCAAACATTTTGGCATTCCGATTGCCGTGTTGATTTTCCGGAACTTCTTTTGCTGTTGTACGCCGGATACGACTCCTTAGTAATCTGGCTATTGTGCTCGCTTTCTATATATCGTATTTCAGTTGTGACCTTGCTTTCTGTGTGGTATGCTTTACATACTCAGTACATATTTCGTACTGACCCCCCTCTTTTCGGGGGGCTGCGTTTCATGCCCGCAGGTACAGATCCACATTTTGGTGACCCGCCGGCATAGGATTCCATCTTGCGGTTTGAGGTGCTCCCTTTGTTCCGGAGCCGACGTTTTGGTATATACTCTTCTGATGTACATGTTATGTTGTTCAGGGTACGGCAGGGCCCTGTCCTGCCAGGTGATTCTGTCGTATTGTATTAGAGGTCTGTAGACATAGACGTGGGTAATGTACAGTTTTGTCTGGATGTGTCGTGTGAGTTGGGTTTGGGCGGCTCATCCGCCGTGGCGACCCTATCGGTTGCATGTATATATGTTTCAATACGCTATGTATAATCTGAAAGCCTTGCCGGCTTCTGTGCAGTGTATATGGTTGTAGGTACCCGGGTGGAGCCTCGTCTGGTATTTATTTATATACAGGCCATTTGTATGCTGGATTTGGTAAATGAGCACCTAGGGGGTGCCCAAGTCGGGCACCAGTCACGGCCCACGGGGATGGGTCGTGACATTATTTGATTGGGGCAAGCCACCCTGTTGTGTTATGATTGAGTTGTCCTATTGTTGTGGGCTTGAAGCCGCATAGTGATAGTGGATATTGGAGACTATTGAGATATCTTGTTCATGATATTGCGGTGGCCCACTTGTTGGAATTCGATTTCGGGGATATTGTCTTTATATGACTTGTGTAGTCTTTCATGATATTGTTGGCATACCCATGTTTGGTACTTGTGATATTGATCTTATTATTCATGTTGACTCATACATCGCACACATTCACATCTCTCATAATTTATTGTTGAAACATTGTTGATACTTGATGAAACACTGTGATGAGCTGAGCTCAGTTTGCATAAGAGTGATGTGAGTAGTCCGATATGTGGTAGTTGTCCCGGAATCGTGGATTGTGTTATGCGAGAGTCCGATGTCCGATGATTGTCTCGAAATCGTGGATGAGTGAGTACATGGACTTCACAGGTCCCCCATGGGTTGTGTTACCGGGACGTCGATACTTCCGTATGGTGTACATGTGTACACTGCATTGGCATTCTTACCTTATTGCACTGCATTGCATCTTGGCTTATATTGTGATGATCCAGTGTTTTACTTGTGTTGTTGTTTTCGGATTGGATATATATTGAGACTTGACATACTTGGGTTTAGATGCTTCAACCTAGGTGATGACGAATACTTGTTTCTCATTGTGTTTGACTTATACTTGTTGATTTATCTGCCTATCCTCCTTTATTGTCTTAATTATGTTAGCTATACTTAGTCGACCGATGATACCTACCAATACAGTGGTTTTGTACTGACCTACACTTGCTGCATTCTTTTATGAATGTAGAATTCCAGGTTGGATCTACTTCTGTTTCTCGTGGCTGATAGTCGCCCCAAGAGTTGCTTAGAGTCTACAGGGTGAGCACGAGACGTCCGCCGCCTTGAAGATTCTTCTTATTTATGTCTTATTTCCTATTTCGAGACATATTCGGACTTGATGTATTATTGGTATTCCAGACCTGTAGATTTTAGTTAGATGCTCTTGTATGACCTGACTAGATACTGGGGCGGATTTCATTTACTTTCGTATTTTTTTTTTATATATTATAATTGTAAGACTTTTGTTATTTTACTTCTTCCGCTATTTTCTATTATTTGGGAATGTTGAGTTAAGGGTTCGCCTATTTGGTCGTGACATCCAAGATTATTCCACCAACTATTCTTCAGAAATCACACACAATACTCCTTAGGATTAGGTTTTTGGTGAATGGAAATAATGATTCGAAGTTGGAAAAAAATAAGGTTTCTTATTCAGCTATCATTGCTGGGGGAAGGGAATTCCGCTTCCGCCATTCTGCCTCAGCAGATACCCGTCCGTTGGGGCACACTTCATTAAATGATTCGAATTTTTGCTCCGGCGAGCCAGGTCTCCCTTGGGCGGACCCGCAGGGGTGAGACATCAGAAACCAGAAAATTTCTGGTCTCAACCCAAATTCCAACATCCACTGAGACCTTCCAGATACAAACCAAACATGCAGACACAAGTAAAATCATTCTATGAACCCATCTGTGACCTCGAAATTTACAATGGAGGTCACTTTGACTCGGTCAACCCCTAAACGACTAAAATTAAGTTTCCAATCAAGTACCCAAAATGCATTTGAAAGCCTCGAGAACCGAACCAGCCACTCTACCAAGTCATAACGACCCTCCAGACCTCACGAAATTAACGAATTTTTGAAAAAGTCTGATTTACCCAAAAGTCAACTATTGATCAAATGCTTTCACTTAAGGGTTCTAATTCTTTTAACTTTCACTAAAAATGCCCAAATACCTTGGGAACTGGATCGACGAGGTAATATGATCAAAACACGTGTAACGACCGAACGGGTCATTACACATTTGCGCTAAATGTCCATGTTTTCTTTTAATTCTGTTGAAAAAATGAAATTGGCCAAAGCCTATTTCTTCGTACCCGCAACCCCCCGAACCACCCGAACTAATTTTCCCTTTTCTTCCCAAAACCAAATGAACCCCTATATAATTTCAATCTTTTTGTGATTTGGGTTCAGATCCCCAATGCCTCTCGTTCTCTCTCTTCTGTGGTTGCCAAAAACAGCAAATACGCAGGCCAAGCCTGCTATCTCCAGTCGCTTCTCGTCTAAATTGGGCAAGAGCAATTATTGCTCTTGCCCTCTCACACCGTCACCACCGTATCTCAACTCCGAAAAAGGATAAAATCTTTTCTCTTTCCTTTTCCTTTTTCTGCACAGCAAGGATGAGTTCTTAATGAGTTTTGTCTTATTCATGATTTTTCATTAGTTTTCGTTGAATCACAAGGATTCAAGAGGAATCCCTTCAAAACTAGAAGTCCCACATCGTTTGAAAACACGAAAATTGAGGGGTTCTATGTATAAAATCCCATGCCCTTCAAGTTGAACAAATCTTTTCGGAGCAAAAAACTCGAATATTTTAAGTCTCAACAAGGAATCCAACTTGAATTGGAACCCTTCCTTAGTTTTCTTAATTTTTTGGATTAGATTTAAAAGTTTTTATTTCTCTTTGTGTTTGTGTTGCTGTGTACAAGTGTGGAGGAGTTCATAAGATCCCCAAGTCCATTCTCGACCAAGGCTGCCCGAAAGAAAGGTAATTTTATTTTCTTTCATTTTATTTTTGCATTTTTTATGTGATTATGTGTTTTATGTGTGAGTTTGGTCCATTTGTTTTAGTTATTTATTGATTAGTTTAATTTGTGGTTATGTAGCTTACTTTGTTTACTGTTAGTTTAGTTGTATGATCTGCTAAAGAGTAATTAGTGTGGTGATCTTTTGGGTGGTTAGGAGAGACTTTATGTTTTTCTGTGTTTTCTAGTTAGGTTAGTAGTTTAAATATTTAGCTTAACACAGCAGCATTTCAATAACTTAGTCATGATCTATGTGATTAGGTAGTAATGTCATGATTGTTTAGAATAGTGGGCTTGTTTAAGTAATTATTGGATATGTATTATGCTTAACCAAATATATGATTGCATGTTTGGATTAGTTGGGGGTTGCTTCATATGCTTAATTTCAAGAAAAAACTGTATGGTTAAGCCCTGTGTTGAGCATCATTTAAATCTTTATGAGCTGTTTGAATTGATAGGTATCTGGATTCTATGTAGAGGGTAGAAAAAGGATCAAACAGTCTGGTACCATGAAGATATGTGTTTGTTTACTTCCAAATGCTTATGTATGTGTGAATAGTAATGAATATAAGCTAAGATAGGTTCTAGAAAATATGATTTAAGTTATAATATTCGTAGGATCTTATTCATTTGGCCCGTGTATGGATTATATCTTTAGCTAAGTTGACTGACATATGTAATTCTCATGTGAAACTTTCCAAATTCGTAAAATACATGTCAGAATATGATGAGTCAGATTTAGAACACATTTATAGAAATACCCTTATGTCCCTTTGGGCCAAACCTGACTTGGGAAGATGTTTAGAGTAGCTAAGGTATGGAGTGATTTCCTAGGGCCATAAGACTAAGAAGAGGCTTTGGGTAAAACATAATCAGCTTTATCTTAGTTATTCTACCTGTCGGGGTTCGTCCTTGCTGTCTCATAAGGCCATGGGACCCTCTACGAGTGTGTTTATGTGTTGAATTGAGAACCTACTAAATATCCCATGTAATTTGACTATGTACTCTCTGAGTATGAAACACTAAGTTGGCTAACCTCCTTGTTAAATTGGACATCTAAATAGTATAGAAATAAGATTCAAAACATAGAAGTAGAAAATGCATGACCTAATTTTTAGTTGCTGCTTGTGTTAATTTGTAGAACTTTAAGAACCGAAATTTGTAAAGAGTAAGGAGGTTTGCCCTGTTTGGTTATTGTTTTGAAGCATGAGTTGTGCCAGAAGCTTCAGGGTGTCTGAGTATGCTTATATAGGTCTGGATTTAAACTTGTTCTTGGGATTAAACAAGATTCATTAACTTGTCTCAGCCTTAATCCATAGTTAGTAAAACGTAGCATGAATTATGACCAATTTGCTTGAGTCTGGAATCTATTAATTTTTAACTAGTTCAGTGTACAATTTGGTGTCAATATGATAGAAAGAGATCTGTTAGTTCATGTTAAAATAAACAAGCATGCTTAATCACATATTGCATATGCATACCTTTTGTCGTTGTCAAGAAAAAAGCTGTGAAAATTATGCATGTGTTTCATCTCATCCCTTACATCATTTGTATACTGGATTGATGTGTCCCCTATCTTTTGTCTATGTTTTGTGTATTCCCTTCCTTCCTTTGCATAAAGAATTTGCTGCCATAGTCTAATGATACCCTTGAATCTTAATATGTGACATCTGGATATTGTGAGATATTGAAATTGGTGCATTTTTTGAGTAGTGAACATGTTTGGATAAGTAAGATCATATCATCTCATTTCCATTGTTTATGTTATGGCCTCATTTCCTTTAGGTAAGAGTAAATATGCATATTAATATACCCTGAATATACTTTCAGATAAACAGAGGTATACACATCCAATATACCTTGAGTATATAGAATGTATATTTATTGTATATCCTAGTATATTTTGAGTAAGTGTGATTATTTTACGAGTATGATAAGTATGGTTGTTCAAATATTTCTTCTTCTTCCTTTCTTAAGTTGATATCCCATGATATTACTAATATATAGAAATGGGAGTTGGGGTGGGACTAACACTGCACTAATTTATGATACCAAAAGTAATATGAATGGTACATTATGTTTGCCCATCTGTTTAGTACTGTACAATGTTTGACCTATTTCTGTTATAACACGTGTATGCTCTTTATTTTTAAGCAGAACACGTGCAATCCTCTTCTCTGCCTCTTCATTCCCTCTTTCTTTTTCCTCTTTTAATTCCTTTCAGTTTCCACTTTTTAACTACTCCCTCCGTTCACTTTTACTTGTACACTATTCCTTTTATAGATTTTCATTTTTACTTATCAATTTTCACATATCAAGGTAAGACAAAAAAAATTCCTGTTTTACCCTTAGCATTTATTACTCATTTCAAATCATTTTTCCAACTCCAATACAATTATACACCATTTAATAGGGGTATTGTGGTAAAATACCTATCTTAATCATTGTTTCTTAAACAACGTGAAAAGTCAAAACTTGACAAGTAAAAGTGAACGGAGGGAGTACAAAATTACCAATTAACTATGATAGGGTAAGTTCAGAGTTTTCCGATGTACAATCTCGATTGTTGAAAAATAAATTACACTCCTTAACTATGCTCCATCTTTTCTCATTAAATGCAAAAGTTGTGTATGGACTCTGATGCCTTATACTTGAAGATTCCGCGATTCTGTTTTTAACTTGGAGATGTATGTTAGTTCCTCTGATCGAGGCAGATCATTTCGATTGCGTGTGCTCATGGGTAATTTTAAAATTCATGAAATTCAATTGCATTTAGTTCTAAGACTTGGCAAGGTGAGGAATTGAAATTTTACTTCTATATAAGATGTGAAATTACCTCTCTTTGAGGGTAAAGTATTTAATTGTTGTGTAGGAAAGTGAGTTTTTAAGCATTTTCCTTTGGAAGGTTCTAAAAATTTATAAGCTGAAATATTAGGAGAGGAACTGCCGAGCCATTTGATGTTTTTGTGTTATAGTTTGAGCACCCCAGTATCGATATTATGTCATTTTTTGCATTGAATAGAGTATGCTTTAGTTGGCTTTAAAGATGGTTATGCATTTTGCTACTTAAAGTGCCCAATAGTAATTACATGTTGAGCTAATTTTATCGCATCATAGGTGGTTCATTTTGTCTCTTCCTCCAAGAAATGTATTTATATTCATGAATGTCCAGTGTATTTTTGACAAATTTTATTTATAAATATATCTATAAAAAAGTTATTTGTAAACATTTACACACAACTATTCAATACATCTTTTTCCTTTTGATATGGGAGGACTTAGCAATACTTACTAGACACCTGCATGCAGTGGGTTTTGGTTCATTATGTCTTCTAATTCTAAATATCAATTTTGAAGTTGGTATACATTACTCCTTCTATACCAATATACTCCTAATTTAACTGGAATTAGGAGTTGAGGGTGGAGATGAAAAAGGTACCCGGGCTCAAGGTTTTTTAACTAAAAATGACATGTTCATAGTTTAAAAGACCATAGCAGCAAATCAGTGATACTTGACACTTTATTTCTCAAATAGTTTAATATTCAAAAGAAGATACCGTAGGTTAAAGATTTCCAAGAAAAAATTTGATTGTGTTTTGAAAAGTTGAAGGACAATCCATATTATTCTTTGGAGTCTAATTGTGAACATTATTTTTGATCATATCATCGAAGGAGTGATAAAATGATGATTTGTGTCCTAAAGTAGAATACCGTTTCTGAAAAATGAATCTCTCTTTGACTATTTATGGTGTCAAAACCTTTCGTTCTTGATTGTGCTTGCTATCTCTAGAAGAATATGTGACTGTACAGAGGACAATGAAGAAGTGATAAGTAGAATGTGGAAGTGCGTAAGCGGTGCAAGGAAGTAAGATGTGGAGGTGTGTAAGTAATGCAGTTATGATATTTTATTATATCTGAAATATGTTTAATGCATTTCTTCTGATTCAGGTGTAGTTAGAAGTTTGGGGGGAAGAGCTCTTTGTGTAGTTACAGACTTAAAGCAGATGAACAACAACAAGAAGAGGGGTGATGAACGACGAGGGTTATGACACCAAATTGGTAAATCACTTAAAGTGGTTGGCACACGCTGTGAATGGCTAACTTACTTTCAAACATGACAGCTTAATTATAACAGTGCAAGTTAGCAGTGATCTTTAGAAAATGATCAAGCAGGTCTTCTGGTGAAGGTTCTACTTCTTTGACTAACTGCTTTTTTGATTTGGTTCATTGTGCCCCTGTTTTGATCATCTATTGATAGGTAACCCTATAGTGGAGAAATCCAACCTTTTGATTTAATTCTTTATATTTTGCTTTAATCGTCTACCGATAATGACTGATGCAGAATACAAAGGCATTTTGTTAGTAAGAAGGATTGTTATGCTGATTTGGAAGTTTTTGATCGCCTCAATGTTCTAGATTTATAGGTATAGATGTGTCATTTTCTTTTTAAGTTGCTTCAAATAATTTTTGCTTTAACGCGTGGAATCATTTATCGAGTATTAAACAACTCCAGATATAAACATGAAGATCACTATTTAATCATTTTAAACCTCTTATTTAATGGAGCAAAAACTGGAGGTAGTATATGAATCCTAATTGTTCCAAAATACATCGCATTCTGCTCTCTTGCTTTGTCGCTATTATATAAGTACTGTCAATTTCCCTTCACAATATTTTTTTCTCATGACCTATTCTTTATATCATTTCTGCAAATTTTTGTGTTTCATGGATACACAATGCAGATAAGGAGACGGCCTTACAAAAGACAAGAAGCAAAGAGATACAGTAGCAAATATATCCAAAAGAAGCAAAGAGATACAGTAGCTAATGTATCCAAAACATACTTTGGCATCAATATATCTGCAAATATGTATTAGTTGTGTAGTATCTTCAACATCTCTGTAAATATGATACCTGATGCAACTTTTATTGAATAACTGTTACTCTATACGTTCTTTCTATTATGGCATGTGCCACATCTGATAGCTGCAATCCAATTAGCTTTATGTTTCTCTACGTGCTAAATTTTTGTTTTTTTCTGTTCTTTACTGCTATCTTTCATGACCAAATGACTATGCAAAGCATCCAAAACTGACTACCGCTTGAAAATGTAAATTGAGCAGTCATCCCCATCTAGTATATATATATATATATATATTAGAAGTGGGAGTTGAGGGTACGGACATTGCATAAATAATTGTACAAGAAGCACTGAAAATTGTACAGTAGAATTAGGACGAACAGGGGTAAATAAATCAATTTTGTAATATTTTGTTTATGTCCCAGCTCACTCTACAATGAGCACGTGTTTGTCAGACGATTACTTTGCCCTTAATGCTACACGTGTTTAGTGGTTCGAAAGCTGGCATCCTCTCTTTTGAGGCTTTCAGTTAGATTTTCTTTCTAATTCTTCCATTTGATTTCCAAGTTGTTTCTACATGCATTCCTCTGATTTGTTCATCCATACCTGTAATTTTAAGAGTCCGGAACCAAAATGACCCAAAAAAAATTTTTTTTGAACCAAAATACCCAACAAAAAAAAAGTGACATAAGTACCTTTAGCGCAGTATTTTACTGCGCTTAAGCACTTAACTGTGACGGAAATACTGCGCTTAAGCACTTAATTGTGACGGAAAATACTGCGCTATAGGAGTCCACCATTTTTCCAAAACAACCACTTATTACATTTTCACACTTTTTTACGTAGTTTAGCCGTATATTAATCGTGCTTTGAGACTCTGGAACTTCAATAATTTATATAGAACCCTACTTATATTTGTACGATTAATAAGGTAGGTTCAATACTTCAAGGATACGCAAAAGTTTGGATTGTCGTTTTAATGGTTGAAAAGTGCTCGAAGTCCTTTTTTGTTTGAAGACTTGTAGTCATTAGCTTTACGTTATTTATCTTTTAGGGTTTCGTGTTATTTTTAAATTAATGTTAAACTTTATTTCGAATGTGTCACTTTTTTTTATTATCAATTTAGGATGTGAAACTATAAACAATAATAAAGACTAAGATAATATTTATAAATATAAATAGATATGCAAAAAATATATAATATTTACGATAAACTGTACAACACTAATGTATATACACTATCGTGGATGGGTTCCACATGTGGTATGCATGAGACTATCCTTAGGTCTAAGGCTAATACTATCCCCACCGCCCTCGCCATCGTCTCCATCGCCCTTTTTCCTTTTAATAACTGGACGCTCCAAGTCATGATCATCTCCTCTTCCCCTGGCCTGTGCGCCCTTGACTAGAATGTGCTTCTTCTTGGGATCTGGTCCCGCTAGCACGGGCAGAACCTAATGCTGATCTGGGTCTGGAAACTCGACCTCTTCCTCGTCGGGAGTCGCCACCGCAGGCACCGAAGGATGAACCTGAAAAGTATATAATAATTAGTACCATTTCTTATTTATATTGAATACATTAATGTTTGTTGAATAATCAAACCTGTGTATCAACGGGCGCCTGAGTAGGCTCCTGAGATGGGTTTGGTGCAGAATATGAGGTAGTCTCCTGGACGAGATGCTGTTCGAAGTCCAAATAAAGGTTATAAAAATTAAATAAATATTTACCTTATATTGAATAAAATTGATTTTAAATTTACCTTATATTGAATAAAATTGATTTTAAGTAAAAATCTTACCTGCGCCTCGGTAGTCTCATGAGAAGACACCTCTGCCTCAGCAGGCTGATGAGAAGGCTCCTGTGGATCCACTGGCGTCGAATCCTAAAATATGAAAAAAACGAAATAATAAGTAACATACATATTTAAAATAAGTACTTTAAATAATCAAATATGTATTTTAAATATTGACGTTATATTGAATAAAACTAATTTTAATAAAAAGCTTACCTGTGGCTCGACAGTCACATGGGAAGACACCGTTAGCTCGGCAGGCCCATAAGAAAACGCCTGAGTGGGTGGCTCTGCTGGACCTGCTGGCGCCGAATCCTAAAATATAAAATATTACTAAATAATGAGTAACATATATATTTAAAATAAGTAATTTAAATGAAAAATAAGTATTTTAAATACTAACCGGGATCAAAAACTCATCGAAGTCAAGAATCCTGGCTCCCTCTAAATTCCTCACAGGCCGCTCATCAGCTGATGAAGCGTGTAACGCTGCCCAATTGACGTTATCACGCTCCTCCATGTATGCAATCTGTCTCGGCTGTGATGAAGATCCAGGTATCTCAGCAAGTAGGAGCGCCGGCGTAAACGTAGGTGAGTCCCTAGGTGAGCTGCCACCGGCCTGGAACGGCTGCGGATGGACTAGAACGGGAACGTCCTCTAGAATGGGATCGGCCTCATCTACCAGATAGTGTCCTCCGCCACCAGGTCCTCTAGCAGCAGCACCGCGTCCTCTACGCGTACGGCGTCCTCTGGCAGCACGACCTTCTCCTCTGGGATCACCCAGTCCTCCTTCTGGCGCTAGCTGATACTCAGCCTCTGGAACAGGCTCCTCCATGCACCTAATCTCTCCTGCCTGCCAGATACCATCCTCGGATATCCGTACCATCTCCGATGCAAGCCCCGCAAGCCCGGGATAAGGCATATGCTCTAACCCCAACATGCGTAGCATTTGTGTTCAACAGTAAAAAAAATAAATATATTTTTTAAAACGTA
The DNA here is from genome assembly GCF_019175385.1 of Lycium barbarum. NCBI lineage: Eukaryota > Viridiplantae > Streptophyta > Magnoliopsida > Solanales > Solanaceae > Lycium > Lycium barbarum. The sequence continues at coordinate 88,040,588 of NC_083345.1, read as the reverse complement.
ACAATTAATGCAATTAAATAAATCTAAATACGATAAACTTACCAATGCCTCGTATTGCCCCGCGAGTGCTGAGTATCCTACATCCCTAGCGGGACGCAAAGCTGGGTTGCCGATCAATCGGCGTGTGATCTGATGATACCAGTGCATGTAATCGTCAATAGGAGTCAAATGGTCAACCAACGCTAAAGTGCCCAACCTGTTCTCCTAACGGTGAAGCCGGACAGCCATGAATGCCAGAAAATCATCATCAATGGCAGCCCGATTGTCCTGCTGGTAGTGTCGGAGCTCGTGACGGACGTCAGGGGGTATACCGAGTGTATAGTGGCTCTCCATCTACCCGTAATCCAAAGAGGACCTCCACATCCTGAAGTGTAATCGTGGCCTCACCAGTGCGAAGATGAAAGGTATGTGTCTCCGGCCTCCACCGCTCAACCATGGCCGTAATGAGCGCCCAATCATGTTGTACCCGACCAACAGACACACAACGATAGATGTCTCCCCGAAACAATATCTCTAAGATGCGAGGGTGTGGGGGGCGCTCGCGTAAAAGAGTCCACGCTCTCTACAGCCTACGGGGATGGAGCCTAGTCGATATCCCTATAGTACCAGCTCATAATAACTCTGGCCTATGATTGCCTTGCAAAGACAATACTGATCTATCAGCGGGCCCCGGGTGATCATCGGGCCTTGGGTGATCATCAGGCCCAGGAGGAACATTCGGATCCATGAAAGAGTCCAGTCTGTATAAACTAAATTAGTCATTATTCTTGAAATGAAAGATAAATTATATTAACTAATTAATAATATGTAGGGAATATGCGAATTATGTTGTATTATATCTTGTGAATAATTAACATGGGATAAATAATTTCACAAATAAATAAAATAACAATGGCATAATTAACATAATAGGAGATTAATATATTTTGGGGGTATGTAGTCTCCATGTACGTGCATTGCACGAATATTTCTTGTCGATTTTTATAATATTATTTATATTCTATTGATAAGCAACTTGGAAAAAAAATATCTACTTATTATCTTGAATACAATATTTATTAGATAGTCTTTTCCAAAAATTATTTTCACTCTCCAACCAAATATTGGAATAAAAATAATTGTTTTCAACATGACTTTCGTCATATTAAATGTGCAGTAAATTTAATATGTGATAGTAAGGACACATATGTGATGGCAAAGACTTTTAAGTTAATTAGTTTTGAATTATGTGATTGGCAAAGACTTTTAAGTTAATTAGTTTGGGAATCGAAATTCATCAGTAATACTTGTTTAGAACTCTATTTTGAATATGTGATATATTTTTAGTTGACCAAATAGCCAACACAACTATGATAAAATTAGACTAAAAGAGTATATTCGTTGACCACATATTTTCGTACGAACTTTACATTTTTATCGTTAACTTATGTATGTATGAAAAGAAGAACTTTAACTATTCTTTTTTAGATAATCTTTTTATTTATTTAACATATATATTCATGCTGTTAAAATAATATAGATTAACAATTCATAATCATTTACAACTTGTTTGGATGGTTGTTACCTATTGTATTACATTGTGTTGTTAGTTTAAATACAATGTTTGCTTTGATTGTTACTTTAATTTTATTGTATCGTATCGTTAAATCCATCGTTATGTAATGACGAAAGATCCTATTTTATGTAACGACTGATTTGGTCCTATACAATACAACACAATACGATACATTATGAAACAATTCATAACAATCATCCAAACAAAGTGTTAACAAAATAATAATTCATTACCAATCAACTTCTTTCAATTCATAACCAATATTTAACAACTAATTAATTCATAATCAATATTAAACAAATAATCAATTAACAAAATAATAATTCATTAACACTTAACAATTAACAATTAACAATTCATCAACAATTAACAATTCATAAATAATTAACAATTTATAAATAATTAACAATTCATAAACAATTAACAACTCATAAACATATAACAACTTAACAATTCATAAAAATTTAACAAATTAAAAATTCATACACATTTAACAATTAATGAATTTGCCAAAAAAAAAAAAAAGGAATAGTGGCAAAAGCAACTGCCCAGCCGATCAAACCAAAATAAAATAAAATGAAATTTGACTTTTTTTTTTTGGAAATTAATGACGATTAAATGTTAAACATGCGTACAATATAATGTATATAACAAATTAATAAAAAAAATTCATAGTAGAAAACCTTAATCGAAGATTTTTTGTCGAGTTGTGTTAATCGAGTTGTACGCTGCTTTTGTCCACAATTCGAGCTTAGAATCTTGCTCCTTGACTTGAATATACCAAGAATCTAAACTTTCCCGACGAAAATTAATAGAAAACAACATTTTTTTAAGTGGGGACCACCTTAGAAAACAGAACCATAATCGAAACAAGCAGTACAAAAGTAAGTACATTTTTCAGAATACCAAAATGCTTATTTTCCAGAATGCAAATCGTGTATACCGATGCCATATGTCAGAAGAAGTACAGAAAATAAGTGGATCATCCAGAGTGCCAAAATGCTTACTTTCCAAACACAGACCGTGCGTGCCAATATCGTATGTCATCATATACATACACACATAACTGATTCATATGTAACATAATAGAGCCGAGAAACGTACGGCCCGACCCATATATATAACTTATTAGTGCCGAGGAACGTTCGACCCGATCCACAAATGTATTTGCTGCGGAACGTGCAGCCCGATCCATATACACATATTATATTGCTGCGGCACGTGCAGAAGGTTAGTACAAACAGTAAGCACGATATGCAGAATAACAAAAATAACTTACTGGAAACACGAATCATGCATGCCAGGAACGGTATCTGGTCCCTTACGGGACCCGGGGAACGTGGCGCCACCCTGCCTTTGGCGCCACACACATCATACTCCAGAAGGTTTGCTACGTAATCTCCGTCACACATCATAATATCACATCATAAGATCAGAATATACATATACACATATATGGTTCGGCGAACCATGAACACATCATAACACCGTAACACATCATACTCCGAAATACATATATGGCACCCGACCCTCAAGCAAGGGACCCGGCGAACCATGCGCACGATATATACCGGCCCGAGACTCGGCGAACGACATAATAGTAGTATGCACGAGCAGAGTAGTGAGAAACCATATGCACATAAATCAAGACTCGATGGATAAGTATACTTACCGACCCCTGAAGGCTCAGAAACAAGTTTCGGGTCAATCCGACTTAGTATAAGAAAGTTATGAGCGTTTGAAGTACGGAACGTTCTACAAGCATTTCAGAAGTCATTTTTGGAAAATCAAAGCCATAATCATGTCAAGTACCTTTCGGATATCGTTATGGATCAAATCAAATAGAGCTTTTGGAATCATATGTACATATCAAAATGTATCAAAAACTTAACGGAATAATCAGACGTGCTATCATTTAAAAAAATCAAGACATTAATCATACCACTTATCTTTCGAATGCCAATCCGGAAACATATCAATTAGATCTTCGGACATCATAGATACGCATCAAAATCATATGAAACAACTTATGGAAATCAAGGATATTAGCCATCCTAATGGCTCTAAGAATAGGAATTTCTTTGAAATCATACATATACGTCATTTGTTCGTTTCATAAAGATCATGCCAAAAGAAAGAAAGGGTAAGCCTTACATACCTGCTCCACGTCCTATTAGCTACGTTTATTCATCCAAGCTCGTTAGTCTACATTCAAGGAGATTTACATAATCATCAGACATATTGTCACACACTTGTCTTAATCTTTCAAGTAAACTCACTTATAATCTGCCGAAATTTCGGCAGCATTTCCCCTGTAAATACACCATCCCCGAGAATCTAACTCGGCCAAATCAACAATCAACAATCCGAGAATTCAACTCGGCCAAATTATTAACAACATTACCAACAATCATACTAACAACTTCAACAATCAATCCCAAAACATATTCTAACATCAACAACTCTTGTCACACAATTCACGGCATTTCATTTATATCCAGTTTAATCACATATATTCAAGCTAACACCAATGATTCCACATTCAAGTATTAATCCGAAATCTTTCTAACATGATTCAAGAATACTTCTAACAATTCACATAATATTCCAACAACCCAATCAACATATTACTTCACCCGAAACCTTCCAAATTCAACAAGAACAATAGTGACACATTTCCTTCTTTCAAGTTCATGAATTATACCTACAATTCACACACTAACAACATTATTTTCCATAAATACAAGAAGACTATATTCAATCACATTAACTTCTAAAACAACTCTCCAACCATTACAACTTTACTAGAATCATTACACCTTCATTTTCATCATAGAATTCATTACAACAACAACCAAAATACTAGATAAAATTAGTTCATCATCCCTATACAACACAACACACACACGGCCAAACTCCACACCACACGGCCACCACTCCAACACACTAAATTCATGGTTTTCATTCATTTCTACATACTACAACATACCCAAACCATTCATAACATATAAAATAAGATTAATTCTTACTTTTTTCCTTTGATTTCCCTCTTGTCTAGAATTATGGACTTGCAACAAGGAGAGGTTTGCTTGCTCCAACAATTATACCACGTTAAAGAGGACCTTTGAATTAGTAGGAATACTAGAAGAAAATATTTTTTTGGATCAAAATTGAAGGCTTCAATTTTTCCTTGGGTTGGCCGAATAGCTCCCTTGTTTGGGTCTTCTCCAAGCTTCTTCTATTTTCCAAGTGTTGAGAATGAAAAATGTGACTAAATGGTCATCTTTTATGAATATAAATTAGGCCTCCATGTGGGCCTTGGACCACCCCACATGGCCGGCCACTTGGCCCAATTTTATCAAGCCCAATCTTTCTTTTTTTGCACTTCATGAAGATTTATTTTCCAAATTCCAAATTTGCCCTTAGCCTCCCTCCATATTTCCATGAGTCATCTTGCGAATTTCCCTTTGTACCCATAGCCTTTCTTAATATTTCCACATCAATATTTTTTATAACCAACTTATATACCAAACAAGATCAAAATATAGCCTTGTCTTTAACTTGTCGCAATTATCTCAAAATATCCGAATGTGCAAAATACGGGCTATAACATACTCGTTCTGTCTCAATTTAAGTGTCTAAATTTGACTAGACACATAGTTCAAGAAATAAAGATATTAGAAATAAAGACAGACTTTTGAATCTTGTGGTTCTAAATTAAAAATGTGTACAATACAATAAAATATCCTTTGAATCTTGTGATTATGAACTTGAAATGTAGGATATGTGAATTGTCAGCGTGAAGATGGGACGAACACAACTACACATAGTGTAACAAAAGTTGTCTGAGTTGTACATTAAATTTGGATTTATTTCAATTGTACTTGGTTTCTTTCCTTTTTTTTTCCAGTTGTGGGTCCACTTCATTTAACAAATACTATTACTTGGTTTTCCACTTGTACACATGTATTTCACTTTTACGTTATCATATGTCTTTACTTCTACACTTTATTTTATTAATCTATCTATTATAGAAAGCACATGAAATTGTACTTTAAGTAGGGACTAACATGTGTACATTTTAGAAATTTAACATTAATTCTACCTCTTGTGTGCTTATACCTCTTGTGTGCTTACTTTTTAGGTATCCACGTGTCCCCAGTGTCTAAATTATTCTTTTATTTCCTTCATTTGACATATACTCCCTTTGTCTCAATTTAAGTGTCTAAGTTTGACTAGACAATAAAAATAGACTTTTGAATCTTGTGGTTTTAAATTAAAAATGTGTATAATATAATAAAATATCCTTTGGATCTTGTTATTATAAACTTGACATGTAAGACATTTGAATTGTCACCTTACTAAATATAAAAAGAGGCGACATAACCAAAATAAGACAAATAAGACAAATTTTGACAATAATTGAGAAATTAAGGGAAAAAATAAGAGGAAAAGAAATAAAATATGGAGACTCGCTAAGGAGTTTCATTTGTGGATTGCTTCTTTGCTTAATCGCTTCTCCTCTTAATTTTTTTCATTGCTCCTCTTTTCTTTGATATTTAGTTTGCCATTTTGTTGCTTTTTTATTTTTATTTTTTATTCTTCTTTGCAATTTTCTGGTTATTGTTTCTTCACCTTTTCAAAATTTATTATTCTATATTTTCATTTAGCAATTTGAGAATTTTACTTAGGGATTAAAATTATGTGATTTACAATATTACGTCCATTTTTTTTTATTTTAAACTTCTACCATTAAGAAGTTTAACATTAATTCTACCTCTTATGTGTTTACTTTTTAGGTCCCCACGTGTCCGCAATGTCTCAATTGTCATTTCATTTCCTTCATTTGACATATACTCTCAATTTAAGTGTCTAAGTTTGACTAGACAATAAAAATAGACTTTTGAATCTTGTGGTTCAAAATTAAAAATGTTTATAATATAATAAAATATTTTTTGAATCTTCTGGTTATAAACTTGACATATAGGATATTTGAATTGTCAACTTACTCAATATAAAAAAAGGCGGACATAAACAAAATAAGACATATTTTAACAACAATTGAGAAATTAAGAAAAAAATAAGAGGAAAAGAAATAAAATATGGAGACTCGCTGAGGAGTTTCATTTGTGGATTGCTTCTTCGCCATTTCTCCTCTTAATTTTTTCATTGCTCCTCTTTTCTTTGATATTTAGTTTTCCATTTTGTTGCTTATTTTATTCTTTTTTGCAATTGTCTGGTGTTTCTTCACCTTTTTTAAAATTTATTATTTTATATTTTCATTTAGCACTTTGAGAATTTTACTTAGGGATTAAAATTATGCGATTTACCATATTACGTCCATTTTTTTTTAAATTTCTGACTAAGTCTCTTCAAATAATTAAATTGACTAAATATGGTGATTAATTATGTTGGGCCCCGTCCATCGCACGGGCATAGTTTGCTAATATCATTAAATACACCAAAGTACACACCCATGCATTTGCATTATTATACAAAGGTGTATATCATGTATGTCCATGGTATATCAGAGTATATTGGGTTGTGTTATTATTGTCTTTGGGCTCATTGGTCCCTCCTTCTAACGCCTCTTTTACTTAAATGGTATATGGGCGTGTAACAATTTAAGTTTGGTTATTCATACCATCTTCTGTGTACATAGAGTGAATATATGTGTATAGAAATCTTCAATTTGCTTACATAGACTTGTGTTGAAATAAAAAGTTTTGTTTAAAGTGGTTTCTAAGTATAGATACCCTCTAATCTTCATCTTATTTTCCCCCTCTTTCTTTGCATGGACGTCTCTAGGTGGGCCTAATTAGGCCCTATTCGTGTGTCAGCCATTTTCGTTGGGCTAGGGGCCCAACCCTCCGCTTCATTGAATCCAAAGTGTAGCTTTAAAAGTCCAACCATGGGTGGAAATGACAAAAATATACTTCTACTGGTGGGCCTAGTAAACCCACCAGCCCATTTTCTTTTCATTTATTGCATGTTTATGTGTGTATACGAATTCTTGTATATTGTTGAAACCTGGTGGAACCTAACTGAAATAGGACTAGACAAAGACCAACATTTCTAAACTTTGACCTAGCTCGAAAGATAATTGGACTTTATTTTCACAAATGAAATGGAAATAATATATCTTCTTCAAAACTGCCTTCTCCAATCAACAAAAAATGCAAGATTTTGAACTTCTAAATTATGATAGGAACAAACATATTTCTAAAGGATTCTAAGGGGTTTATAAGAAAAAAGGGAAAAAGTGATTTGATGTAATACTTTTCTTCACCTAAGATCTTTTTGGGTTTTAGGCAACATATAAGTTTTTTTTTTTTTTGACTAGTTTTAGGAAAAAGCAATTGGACCAAAATAAGGTTGACCTACACTTTCAAAGGGAGAATTTATGTGACTTTACTTTTAAAAGATTTTTTTCCAGCAAAAAAAAAAAAAAAAGGTATAATTTTTGTCTCAATTTTGTGAAATCATGGCTAATCAGACAAACGAAATGCACTTAAAGAATATTCTCGAAATTAATACGGATGAATAATGTTGCATGATTTGCATCACATTGGACCAAAAAATTGAAGCTCTACTTAAAGGAAACTTTGAGTGTATTTTGGTCTAGAAAAGTGAGAATGGGATTATTCAAACCCTTTTTGTAACCTAAACTTAATTTTGACGGAATAAAAAGATTTTACTTACATAAACTCAATTCTTTGATATGCCATGAACAAAATAAAAGCAATACTCTATACATACATTTTAAGCAAATATATGCTTAAACCGAATTCTTAAAACTCGTAGGTCAATGACATTTTGCCAATTCTTAACACCGAGGTGCCTAACACCTTCCTTGGGGAATCACCTAAACTCTGGTACTAAAAGGTTTTCTTTAATAACCTTAAAATCGCCTTCCTAATTCATGTAAATTAAATAGGTGGAAACTCTAAATAAAATCCTGCATAGAGGCCAAATTATTAAGAAGTTATTATGCTCCGCGTAAAAGTGAACCGTGACAGGAACCAACAACTAAGTCATAAATCACTTTCTGGATTTAATAGAATTTATGAAAATTTGGTACGGACTCATTTACCCCCGATGTTGACTTTGATCAACCATACTCATTTCTTAACTTAAGGATTTTCAAAATATCCTTTTACTATCCGAAACTCACCCGAATGCCTCGAGAATCGCGCCACTAATCCCGACTAATCAAATATATCATAAAGCTAGAGAAAAGGTCACTTAGAGAAAAGGGATAAATATCTCAAAACGACCTAACAGGTTATTACATTCCCCGAAATCTTTCCCCATAATTTCAATGGTTAATGTCATGTTTAAGATAACCATTTTGTAATCCTCTATGTATTAATATAAACAGAGGCATGAAATATGATATGAGACACACTTACAAAACACTTGGAAAGAAATACTAAGAAAATTTCCTCTCTACATGTTCTTATCAATGCTCTTGGTATTGTTGCTTTTTATCTTCTTGGTTGCAACAGTTTTTCTCAAGATACATAAAATAAACTACGATCACAAAATAAATAAATAAAATGATTTCATTTATCAAGATTGGGAGTACATATCTGTATATTCCCTTAATTCTTCTCTCCTAATATTTCTCCGTAATTCGAGGGCCATTAGTTGTGTATTTGTCGAACATAGGATGACCTCTTTGTGATGATGTAACGACCTGTTAAGTCATTTTGAAATTTTTACTTTTTTCCCTAAATGACACTTCCCGTAGCCCTATTATGGTGTATTTGACTAGCAGGGATGCATAGCGCGATTTCCAATATTATTCGAGAAGAAAATCCTAGTTTTGAGTTTCTGAAATTGTTGGATTTTTAAGCTTTGAACAATAGTTTACTTTCGGATAAACGTTTCTGAAATCAAATTTTGATAGTTATGTTGGGTCCGCAACACGATTTATGACTTAGTTGGATAGTTGGTTCAGGTCCCGAGAGGTTCAGAGATAATTTGTGTAACGACCTGCTACTTGCTAGGTCGTTATGTGCGTTTTGACTATTTTTCCCCTGCCGGTTCAATTCCGAGACAAGGAGCGAGTCTAGTGGAAAGTTAAAGATATAGAATCCTAAAATGAAGGCATTTGATTGTATTATGTGCACTTGTTTAATAACTTGTTTTATTCCGTTTGGGGGTTAACTTAGTAAATTAGACCTCCGTTTGGAAATTCTGAGGCCACGGGTGAGTTCCTAGCGTATTTTTACATATGTGTGCATATCTGTTTTGTGTATGTGAGGCCTCGAATTGATGTAGGGATTTTAGGAAAACACGGTGAAAAACCAGAGGATTCTGGTTCTGGTGCGACCGCCGCAGCGGGAATGGGGTTCCTGTAGTGGGTCCGCCACAACGAGGATTCGGCTGCCACCGCGGGAGCTGGGTTTAGGGAGTTTTCGCTAGGGTGGATAGTGGGCCACTATTGCAGGATCGCTATGGTGCTGTCTTGACCGCTATGGCGAGTGGGAGATTTTAATTAACTCCACCGTAGCGGAGGGTCTTGCTAATACAACGGGACCGTTGCAGTGCACCTAGTGATCGTTGCAGCTTTCGACGCAAAGCAAAACCCACTTTTGTATTGCTAAGTACGAGTCATTAGTCACATAACACCAAAAACAGTTTCCAAGAGAGAAAAGGGCGATTATTCTAAAGCTTTGGTGGATTCTTCCTTAACTGTAAGTTCTAAACTACCATTTCATTCCTTTACCTTTATTTCTTAAGTTTCCATGGTTAGTCTTAAGGTCCATTAACGGTGGATGGATGTTATAGAACCCTAAATTCATGAAAGCCTTGTTTAAAATCGTGGAATATATTTTATAACACTGCTTATAGCATCTAGAAGTGTAGGTTATCACTTTCTAGGATATGAATTGCTTAATTATTGTGATAATTATATATTGAGACTTAGGGTTCCACCCAAAATGGAGATTTTGCCGAAAATTTGCTTTTAAAGGGTTAAATTGATTAGAAATCTATAAATTGGAGGATTATGATTGTTGGGACTGAGGGTAGGATAAATTCAACCTTAGTGTCACGACCCAACCAGAGGGCCATGACGGGCACCCGGAGCTAGCCTACCGAGCGCCTCATAACATACAGCTTATACTCATATCTAAGTGGACCACGAGGCTAACTCATCAATATCATAATTTGTAAGAGGCATAAATTCAAAGGAGATATGCATCTGTATTCTCACTATCAAACTATGCCCATATATATATATATATATATATATATATATATATATATATACACACACACACACACACACATATTTATAAGCCAACAAGGCTGCTAAAATGATATAACAAATATGAACCGATGAGGTTGTAAAACATCTAACTATACACATCTGTCTACGAGCCTCTACATGGAGTGCATAACATCATAAGAACATCAAGAGCTATAAACTTCTAGCATTTCTAGAAAAGGAGTCATTATGGAGAGCAATTGTATATATGCTCTTATCGAAGAGATCATGAAAGGGTTAGCCTTAACATATCTTTTGGTCTCCTTAATTACTTAATGCTTATCCTCCCAAGCTCGTAATATTTAAGAGGATTCATACTATATTAAGCCTTGAGAATACTCACAAGTTCAAACTAGAGTAATTAGCGAGCTAGCGGAATTTGGGTAGCACTTCCCCTATTTTATCGAATTCCACCTAGTTCCAAAACAACTCCCAAAAAACAATAACAATACCAACAATAACATAGTCAAGGAATTATATTCAAATTAATCTTAAATCTCCTTTCAAATTCAACCCATAACCATCAACTTTAACTTAATACTTTGTGACTTCTCTACTATGATTCTTTTCTCTACTATGATTATGCGGCATTGCATTGCCGCATAAACAATGGATTTGCTATAATATAAGAACTTCACCTCGCTCAACTTCTCCGAAGACCAAATTCATTACAACATTGAGTAGAAGCAAGAATAACCATCTTCCATGGATTATCTTGAGGTTTTGGAGTTTGATCTTCTCTTTGGATGGTGTGGAAGGTTTTGAAAAGTTATAGAACCTTCAAGAACTCTCTAATAATATGGGGAGATGAGTGTGGGAAGTGAAAGTGAAAAATGGGGTCTTTTGGGGTTTAAAAAGGATTTAAAACCGCCCCTCCGTCTCGACTTGCAATGGAGATGCCGCCCAGCAAGTTGCAACTTGCGGCCGCATATACCGTCCTATCCTTGTGGTGGTTCTGGGCAGTGAGGTGCCCAAAAATTTGGAGTTTTCATCAAGTATGCTGCACAACAAACTTAGTTTGCGGCTGCAAATTGCCCACAAATTCCAATTTTTGCGAAAATGCGTTCTTTTTGATTCGTTTGACCTCCAATACTTATGAGACCTTTTTGGCACTTGTGTAAAACTTCATTAACCAAGTAAGAAGCCCTATAACTCCATATCAGGGTAGTGCTAAGAAATGTATAGCTCAAATGATGCAAAATCATCCCAAAACATGACTCCAATTCTAACTTTCAACGAACTTACTTCCGCTGATTCATTTAACTCCGAAACCTTAAGGTACATACTTAGAATTGTTAGATATCCTCCTTAAGCTTGTAAATGATTCATTTTCTCTTTGGTGTTATGTTAGTTTACTTATAATGCGAACAACACAAAATTTTCCAAGGTGTAACACTTAAATGTTGGTTTCGCCCATTCGAATGGTTATGGGTGGTTTGGTGTATTCTTTCCCAAAGTTGATTTATATGTTGATTAGATGGTCTATTGCTTATGTAGCATTATATTGCTAGACTTTGAGCATGATAAGGCGTTACACAAGGGGAAAGCTCTAGCGGAGTAGCTTGCATTATTCCAGTTCTGCATCTGAGGTAGGTTATGGTTTACTTCAGTTAGAAATTAATTAGTTGATTGTATATGTAGTACAATTGACAGGAGAAAGCATGATTAGTTCTTTGAACATAATGTTAGGTTGGATATTACTTAGGTCGGTATGATTGCTAATTATGTGGGCTTGTCGCCATTACTTTATGTACTGAGACCTGAGTTTTATTTGTTGTGATATAGGAAGGAAAGAGTTGACATAGATGATCTTCCTATTGATTGAGATGACTTATGCACTTATGTTGTTGTTGAGTTGATTTATTTGAGTATTGTTGTGACTTATGGCATGATGCCCTGTATTCCTTGACATTGATATTATTGACTTATCATGTTTCATACTAAGTGTCGAAATGGATGTACGTTGAGATTCTACGTGTGATCAGATACAAATATATATATATATATATATATATATATATATATATATATATATATATATATATATATATATATATATATATATATATAAGGCACATTTGACGGGGGTGAAGATGTGGCCTAAATATGAGCTCGTGATCCGATGTCAGTTTCGGAGCGAGTGGTACATGGACACCATGGGTCTACTGCATGTCATGACTATTGTGCGAACGATTCCTTTAGCATGTGTGTACATTTGCGATACTATGATTGGTTATATTTCATTGCATTGGGTCTTACCTTATTTTTGCGATTGGCAGATGGTTTGTTGTTGTGATGTTGTGCCTATCTACCTATTCCTGTTGATTTTATGAACGTATGCTTGATACTAATCTTAGTCGGTATATGATATCTACAAGTACATAGTATTTGTACTGATACTACCTTGCTGCACCCTTTTCGAGTGCAGATTGTGTGCCAGAGACTTCGTCCAGACCTCACCTTTAGCTTGAGGCCATTTCCAGTTCAGAGCTAAGGGTGAGCTCCTATCCATGCCATTCCACTTGAGGATCTTTCCTCATTTTGTTTCTAGACACTTATGCTATTTCAGACAGTTATTTATTCTTTAGACAACTTATGTTTTAGAGTCGTTGTACAATGACTCTCGGATCTTTGGGGTTGTAATTGTTTAAAATTTCACACTTTTATTTTATTATGGCATGACTAGATAATTTTATGATTATACTCTTGTTATTGATTTATAGTTGGTAAAATGAATGAGAATTTGGTTAAGGGGATAGTTCGCCCGCCAGGGGGGTTAGTGTGGGTTCCATCACGACGGGTTGGGTCGTGACAAAGTTTGTATCGGAGTCCTAGGTTCGGCGATCTCGTTGTACAAGGACATACAGAGTATAGTCTTACGGATTTATATGGAGACGTCTGTACTTATCTTCGAGAGGCTATGGGACTCTAGGAAAATTCTAGTTCTTTCTTTCTTTCATTCTACTTGATTCCCATTAGTATCTAGATGATTAAAATTGGAATCAGACTGTTCATTTTATTCTCTCACAGAACTTGATTCAAATTAGTACCTAGATGATTAAAATTGGTATCAGATTGTTCATTTTATTCTATCACAGATTGTGAGGACTTGTGCGAGGTTCGCAAATTGTGGCAGATGTCAGGTTAGAGGCGGTGGTCGAGGTGGAGGCCTAAAAGCAGCACCAGCCCGGGGAAGGGCTCATGCAGCTAGTCAGGCTCGTGCTAGATCCCTGAGTCTTAGGTAGTCCAAGATGAGGCTGCAGAGTTTGCAGCGGCACCAGGTCAGCTAGACGTTGTGGCTGCTCTAGTGTTGACAGATGTTATGGGCCGAGTGTTGAACCTGTTGTACAATTTGACTGAGGCAGGTGTGTTGCCAGCCTCTTAAGCTGGCTGGGGTGTGAGATTAAGTGTTCCGGCACCAGACACAGTCCGTGCTCTAGAGGTATAACATGTCGCAGTTGTGGCCCCACGTTTAGAAGAGGCTTCAGGACTTGAGGTATTTCCTAGACAAGTGGCAGGGCCGATGATGACTGGTGAGGAGCAAGATTTGGTTTGGAGGCTTACTGTAACACCTCGTAGCTTCGGGCTAAGGTTTGACTCGTAAGATGATAATATAATGGAACCAATATGAGGATTATAAGAAGTTTTGTGAAAACTAATCAAGTCATAAGAAGCGTCTTTGGGCAAAACAAAGTTGGAAGCCACTCTACGGGGCATGTTTTCAATTGAGTTTGTAGAAGGTCTTACTTCCAGTGACCATAACCCCTTTATTAATTAGGAATTTGGGAAAAATTCCTGATGAAAGTTGTAGCCCTTTGAAATACCTTTCCAACGGTATATTATGGAGGTCAAGCGGACATATGTACAAAATGTTATGGCCATTTTATTGAAGGATTGCAGAGCAGTCTGCTCACTGGTCATATTATACGGACTAATTATACGATCCATATAATTTTATACGGACCGTATAAAATGGCCTTATTTCATGAAATTTCGGCTTGACATTCTGTTTTGCACCATGATTAAATATGGTCATATTATACGGACCGTATAACTTTATACGGACCGTACGTATAATTTTCCGACTCTATTTGGTATAAATTCAGGCCTTCAGTTCTTCTATTTCATTATTCACAATTCCAAGCCCTAGAAACAATCCAAAACATCAAGGTAAGTTAATCCAAGCCCTTCCAAATCAATTCTAGCATGTACTCTAATAATCTAAGTAAGAAATCATTGTTCCTAATATAGGGTTTCCAAGAAAAACCTAAACTCAATTGTTCCTAATATAGGGTATCCAAGAAAAACCTAAACTCAAGGCTCAAGGTCTAAACCCTAGGGAATTGTCTCAAGTTGGGAGCTTTACCAAGGTATGTAGTACTTCTATCTACATATGGGAATCTCTACGTTCTTCCCCATGCCTCGTTTCTTTTATTTTTATTTTCTTATATTGTATGAAGTTCAAATCCTAGGGCATTAAATCAAACATATTGGTAGCCCATAGTTATGTAATTATGATCATGAATTGTGTATCTATAACTATTATTGTATTCCTAATCTTCCATTACGGTTATTAGGAACCCAAGATTAATCCGTGAATCATGAATTCATCCTCATGCATTCCCATTATGTTTTATTAAACTTTTTGGTTTTATTAGCAAGGCACAAGCATGCTTTCAAGATAACTATATGTATTTATGATTATTATTATTATTATTATTCATGAATCAAGAACATGTTTGCAAGATTATGACAAGTATCTCATAAAACCATGATCTCACAAGCTATCATGATAATTCACATGTTTTGGGATTTGCTTAGTTAACCGAGAAGGCTAAGTAAAGCCTAAAACTACGTAGCAACCGTAGGATAAGGGTTGTCAGCATGGAGACAACACCTTTTTTATGCAGTTTGGATCCTTACGTGCTTATTATTATTATTATTATTATTATTATTATTATTATTATTATTATTATTATTATTATTTAAATCTCATATCCCTGGCAAGGTGTGAGTGTTTTGCTGGTAGGACGCAAGTACCAGATCATGATGTCGGTTATACTATTGTCACGACCCGGCTAGGGGCCGCGACGGGTACCCGGGGCTAACCACCGAGCACCGCTCGTGCTATCATTTACCTACCCATTTAACAATCATTCATCTATTTCCGGTTAACTTTAAAAAGAGGATTTGCTTTTCATTACAAAAATATAACGCGTTGATACAAAAACATATTTCAATATACTTATACACATGCGTACTACCCACGTTGTGGAACCACACAACCCACATTGAGCATCTACGAGCCTCTATTGAGTGACATACAAATATATACACAAAAGGAACAACCAATTAGCACCTCCGGAAGATGGAGTGATCTTCAGCTCGGCTAGTGACTCCTATCAGTCTGGACCGCTTTCCCGTCTACCTGTGGGCATGAACACAGCATCCAAAGAAAAGGATGTCAGTACGAGCATTGTACTAAGTATGTAAGGCATACATCAAGAAATAAAGTAAGAATAAGAAAGTAAAGTAAGTACAAGGAGATAATCGATAACTGCTTGCCTCTTAAGGCAGATCCATGCATGCATACTCATAAAGCATCATATAGTAAATTGCTGCGGAACGCGCAGCCCGATCCATATGTCATCATATGTTAGTGCCGAGGAACGTACGACCCGATCCATAAATATAATAAGTTAGTGCCGAGGAACGTACGGCCCGATTCATAACCCATATATTCCGCGTCCGGGACGAGAACATGATATGCCAGCTGACCAGGTGGCTATGCGTCTATAGCGCCTCACCTTTCCCCATTTCCCCTGAAACCATTTTCATATCATATATATACATACATAATATACATAGCATGCAGGAGAGCCCAAGGAAAAGCTATAACTCCATCGGAGTGACGTAAGGTCGATCACCTCCGATTATATTATGAATTAATCATGATCGTCATGTCTCGCCTTGAAGGAACAATCATTATAGAGTGAGACTGTCAACGAAGGCTAATAAAAAAAAGGAAACAGAAAATAGGGTCATAATCTTGTAAGAAGTCAATCCATATACTTTTGGAAATCTTTAAAGGGAATGTAGTCATCATCCATGAATAAAAATCGAGGAGTCAATAGATGGCTCAACATTCTCATGTCATTTTTTTTAAATCGTAAACTTGGAGCCTTTAATCATAAAACCTTTCTCCTCATAGTCATCATAATAATATTCACACTTTTGGCTTCATCGTTATCATTGAAAAACCTATCATCGTTATTATCATCAGAGGTCACATGATCACAACCTTGGGTTAGAGAGTACGAGTGTTTTAGAAAACATTTATGGGTTAACAAGAAAGGAATCGTGCTTTGGAATTGTAGACCTTTAACCTTTGATAGCAAGGAAAATATGGAAGCATTTATGAAATCTTAACCTAAGGATCATGCCTTGAAAGGAAGGGACGAGCCTCACATACCTTCGACGTTTACAATTCTTATTGCTTGCTCTCTCTCCCTTAATGCACTCGTATATACCTTCAAGAGAATTCATGTCGTCGTTAGCTAAGTAATTATAAGAACGGACTACTATTTCTAAGGAAAATTGGATAGCACTTCCTTCATTTCTAATACTTTCCCATGTTTCATATCAACTCTCATACGTTCGTAACGACACTCACAATATTACTTTCAACAATCATCACTTATACACTTTGAGAAAAATCTACCATTTTCCTCCAATTTCTCCACATCCATGGTTATAGCTCGTTATCACGTTTTCTCGTATATAATACTTATTTCATGGTCTAGACGTTATTTATAACATATTCACAACCGTAGCTTATCAACATTCATGACTCCATTCAACTACTATTCAATTGTGCCACTATTCACCCATGCAAGGCCCATTTTCTTTGTTCTTATACATTTCAAGTATCTAAGCCTTCCAATACCTTGAACCATATGGTATAGTCATGAAACATACCTTGGATGATGGTGGAACAAGCCTTGAGCAACAATACTCTTTTTATACCAAAACCCTATTTCAACCCTTTTGAGATTTCTTGAAGAAGATGACTTCCAATAGAGCCTTATGCACTTGCTCTCATGAATTAGATGTTGATGATCTTGGTTTCCCTTTGATCCCTTGAATTTTGTGGATGAATATTTGGAGAGCTTTTAGAGTGTTCTTGAAGGTTGTATGGATGAAAAATGAAATAAAATGAGGCTTTGGTCCCTTTTAATAACTCAAAATTTGATCTTTAATGAATTCCCGTCGGGGTGAACAGTGGTCGTAAACCACAGTTTACGAGCCGTCCTCCCTGGTCGTATTTAAGCATGTCCAAAATAGAGAAGTTGGCTGAAGAATATTGCAGTTTACGATTGAGGTTTACGGTCCGTAAACCAGTTTACGGGCCGTATTCCAAGTCGTATTTAAGCATTCCCACACTTTAACAGAAAGTTGGAATTTGAAAGTATCACGACCCTACTCGGGGCCGCGACGAGCACCCGGTGCTAACCCACCCGAGCACCCTCTTAGCTTACTCTTATACTTACATCTAGGTGATCCACATAATTATACATGCATTTCCATTCATTCCTCAACTAGTCCCATATGGACAACCGCACATTTATATCATCATAGGCATTTATGCCACATCAATATACATGGGCCAACGTGGCCGACAAAATGATATACAAAACATAGGCCGACAAGGCCAAACACATCTACCCCCACACACACACGTCTACGAGCCTCTAAGAGTATGACATATCGTATGAGCGGGGCAGGACCCCGCTATGCCCATAATTTTATATACACAAAAGAATAAGTACCCAAAAGCTACGGCTCCGAACGAAATGGAGCTCTGATATGCAATCTCTGAATAAGCAGCTATGGATCAAGTCTGTCTCCCTGTGCACCTGCGGGCATGACGCAGCGTCCACAAATAAAAGGACGTCAGTACGAAGAATGTACTGAGTATGTAAAGCATGATCAACATCAATATAGAAGCATAATAGATATCATACGAAGATAACATAGGAGGGGAGACAATAATATCATCATCATCATATCGCTTACTTGCATACATCGTCGTTCGTATCCCATAATAATACTCGTACCATACTTGTGCTCATATTCGTATACATGCCCCTATTCGCATTCATATACATAGTCTTTTCACATTCATATTCATATGATATACATAGCCATACACTTATATACATACATAGCGTACCCGACCATAAGGCTCGGTGTTTCGTACGTACTTGGCCAACCAAGGCTCAATGTTATTTCTACCTGGCCCTACCAAGGCTTTAGGGTTATCCGTACCATCTGCAGAGGTGTGCGCGCGTTACGTAATCGTATACATACTTTATACATAATCATATACATATATCCTACCCGGCGTTATAAGCTCGGGGTATCATTATAGCCCTTAGGCACATATACATATATCATAGCTCGTAAGCATCTTTAATCTCATTTTACTCTCATCATCATTTCTATCCTCGTCACTATCTTTACATCTACATTATGGACTTACTCGTCAAGCGAGGAACATAGTATAATCATAGTACATATCAAGGGTCGTGAGCTTATGAACTCGGAATGTCAACCATGTGGAGACAACATACTCATATAGAGGAATTAGGAATTTGGCCATGAACCATGCCTTATGAAAGAAGGGTTAGCCTTACATACCTTTCCGTCGAACTATTTTACGCTTGCACGTTCCCTTCCAATGCTAGCGTTTATACCTTCATTAATATCATAACAATGGCCATTAGTCATTCACATTATCCACATTATCTAAAATTCCTCAATTTGCCTCTAATTCACCCACATTCATGATTATAACACCCATCTTCGTCCATTCATCTAAAGTGTTTAGTTCATGATCTTAATACCATTTATAACACATTCATATCACAACACAACAACATTCATAACTCAATTCAAACTATTTCTCAAAATGTCACTATTCATCATTCATGACCTAGCTGACCACATTTTCTACAATCCATGTATTTTAATTCTCCAATACCTTAAACATCTTGTAAAAATCATAAATCTTACCTTAGAAGTTGTAGGAACAAGCTTTGGTTGATAATACTCTTCTTTGAGCAAAACCCTAGTTTTTCTCCATTTGGATTTCTTGACTTGGATGATCCTTGATGATTCCCTTATCCTTGATTTACTTGTCTTAATGTTATGGATGACTTATAATCCTTGAAAACTCATAAAATAAATGTAGAGAGAAGTGGTGTAATGTTGTAAATGAAATAAGACAAGTCTTGATCCTCATATTTAATGAATTGAAAAATCTGTGCTGGGTGAACAGTGGTCGTCCATGGAGGTTTACGGTCCGTATTTCAGTTTACGGACCGTCCCTCGTGGTCGTTTTTAAGCTTAAGCAGAACCAGAAACTTTGGCCTGCATGCATGGTGATTTACGACTATGGTTTACGGGCCGTAAATCACTTTACGGTCCGTAAATCACTTTACGGTCCGTCCACCAGGTCGTATTTTAGCCATTTCCTTAGCTGGCAGAAAGTTGAAGTTGGACATGCCAGTTTACGACGTCAAGTTTACGGACCGTATTGCACTTTACGGTCCGTATTTTTCACTATACGACCACTGGGCAGTTTTGCCAACTTTCAATTTTTTCTCATTTCTCGACTTTTCATTCTAATCATCCACATCCCTTTACATACATTTCCCATGAAACATTATATACTCGCACTCCTCGCACACATCATTAGTTCATTTACTTGCGTACCAACGGGAAATTTTCCGAGGTGTAACAGAAAGGCTGGAGGACGATGGTGGTTTACGGTCCGTAAATCACTTTACGGGCCGTAAATCACTATACGACCATTGGGCTGGATGAAATTCTACAACTTTTCCATTTCCAAAAATTCACGAATCATCACCCCTTGCTTAGTAAAACACCCCACACTCATACCCTTGACATTCTATTCCTTGTACATGTACGGGGGCTTTTCCGAGGTGTAACAACTATAACACTCCCCACGTTACAAGAAGTTATATATACTTGTATTTCCATTGATTTACTGTTTTCAGACTTTACTCACGCTTCATGCTCATGTTCAGGTTATATTCAGTTTCAGTTCATGTCCTACACCTATATTGTGCCATGTTCTTCATTTCAACAGGTTTTACATACTAGTACTATTCACCATGTACTAACGTCCCTTTTTTCCCGGGGGCCTGCACTTCATGGTGCACATACCGGTTTTCAGGGGCATACACATGCGTAGTAGGATCACCTCAGTTATCAGCTTATTGGTGAGCCCCACTTCTCTCGGGGTTCAACATGGAGTCTGCACTAGTATTCAGTTTATGGTAGTTCAGGGCCATGTCCTGGTAATTATTATTCAGACATGTTTTTAGAGGTTTCATAGACAGATGTTAGTTCACGGAGTCAGTTGTGCTTTTAGGTTTGCAGACTATTACGTTTTCATGATTCTTCATGCTATGAGATTACTTCAAGACTTTATTCCGCAATTACGTTTTCATGATTCATTTAAATTGCATCATATACATTATGTTGTTTTGATGCCCATGTTGACAAGAAAGCCATGAGGTTCGCTCGGACACATGAAAGCAAGGCTCGAGTGTCGTGTTGTATCCAGACCATGGTCCGGGGTGTGACAAAGCTTGGTATCAGAGCCTAGGTTCAGGTGTCTTTAGGGAGTCTATGAAACTGTGTCCAGTGAGGCACTTTTATATGTGTGAGGGCCCCATACATATAAACAGTTGACTACCAAAACATTTAGGATTGTCTCACTTCTTTCATATTCTAGATCGTGCAGTTAAAGCAGTACTTTCAGGATGCCTTTATAATTCGTGCGTGTACATATTTTCAGAGAAATGCCTGCGAAAAGAAAATACACCAGAAAGGTCACAGCTACCAGCCAGGGGGCTACCGCGAAAGCAACTCGCGAAGAGACCGTTCCGACTCAGATAGCAGCCCTAACCGCTCCTATAGTTACACCTCCTAGTGATTCGGATGGAGATGTTAGGAATACTATCAACATGCTCATACAACTGGTAGTAGCTCAGGCCCTAGTGATTCTCAGAATGAATCCCCCAGTCTTCACGGGGACAAAGAAAGATGAGTACCCTCAGGACTACATTGATGATCTGCAGAAAATCTTCAGGATTATGACAGTTATGGAAATCGAAGCAGCTATTTTTAGAGCTCATTAGCTGCAGGGCATTGCTAACACTTGGTATGAATCTTGGGAATTGTTCCGAGGTGAGAATGCACCTGATGCTACATGGGATGAGTTTGCAAATGCATTCCTAGACCACTTCATGCCAATAGAGGTCAGGGAAGCTAAGGTTGTGCAACTCCTGAAGCTTAAGGAGAAAAGGTCAGTTCAGGACTACTATTTGGAATTTATCAGTCTGGCTAAGCATGCTCCAAATATGGTATCGGACATGAGGGAAAGAGTAAGGAGGTTTGTTGGGGGTCTTGATTCCTATTTTTATGATGGGGCCAATATTACCGCACAGAATGGGGGAATGACTATCTCCAAGATGGTTGCTTTCGTACAAGGGAATGAGACAAGGCTGACGGAAGAGGAAGCCTTGAAGAAAGATAAAGACAAGGAGTTCAACAAGAGGGCCAAGTATACCGGACAGTTCAGCGGTAGTGAAAAGAGAAAGTTCTTTAAGAACAGGTCAGCCGGACCTGCTCCGTCCACAATAAGTGCTCCCATTTCCAAGTTCAGGAAAGATAACCGTCAAGCTCCCAGTCTCAGGACAGTGTGACTCTGAGTAACTTCACCAATCTGATTTGTGCTAAGTGTGGGAAGAGGCACCCTGGGGAGTGTCGCTCTGGATCGAATGTTTGTTATGGGTGTGGCTAGCCGGACCATGCTCAGCGAGATTGCCCTTAAGTTAGACAGGGCACAAGAGGTAACCGAACTGAGTCAATGAATTCGTCAGTTCCTCATAATAACCAGACTCAGACAGGATGTACACCAGCTAGATCCGGCAACACAAGCGGTGGCCCAAATCGTTTTTATGCTTTGACCGGGTGTCACGATATCGATACCCGTATTGATGTTGTCACAAGTATACTCACCGTTTTCAGTTTTGATGTTTATGCTCTCATGGACCCTGGATCCACCCTATTCTATGTCACCCCTTATGTTGCTAAGAAATTTGGTATTGAACCCAAAAACCTAAAAGAACCTTTTGAAGTGTCTACTCCAGTTGGTGAGCCAGTTATAGCCCAACGTGTCTATAGGGGCTGTCCAGTCAGAGTCTATCATCATGTTGTTCCAGCTGAACTATGTGAGTTAGAAATGGTATATTTTGATGTAATCATGGGCATGGACTGGTTATATTCATGTTATGCGTCAATTGATTGTAGAACCAAAGCTGTAAATTTCAAGTTTCCTAATGAGCCAGTCTTAGAGTGGAAGGGTGATTCAGTAAGTCCTAAAGGTAGGTTTATTTCTTACCTCAAGGCAAGAAAAATGGTGTCTAAGGGTTATCTCTATCATCTCATTCGGGTTATGGATTCAGCCTCCCAGCCCCCAACTCTTCAGTCAGTCTCTCTTGCTAACGAGCTTCCAGAAGTCTTTCTTGAGGACCTTCCCGGAATTCCTCCCGATAGAGAAATTGATTTCGCAGTTGACCTACTCCCAGGTACTAAACCTATATCTATTCCACCTTATAGGATGGCTCCAGTTGAATTGCGAGAGCTTAAGGTTCAACTCAAAGATCTTCTAGACAAGGGTTTTGTTCGACCCAGTGTCTCTCCATGGGCTGCCCCAGTCCTTTTCGTTCGCAAGAAAGAAGGTTCTTTGCGTATGTGCATTGACTATCGCTAGCTCAATAGAGTCACGGTCAAGAACAATACCCTCTTCCACGAATAAATGACTTATTTGATCAGCTTCAGGGTGCCCAATGTTACTCCAAGATAGATCTCCGATCAGGTTACCATCAACTTAAGGTTAAGGGACAAGATATTCCTAAGATAGCCTTTAGAACTAGATATGGTCATTTCGAATTCTGTGTCAGGTCCTTTGGTTTGACCAATGCCCCAGTAGCTTTCATGTGTCACATCTCGACGAGGAGAATGACGGGCTCCGCCCCGTAGGCCGGAAACCACCTGACTTAACAGTTACTTTGAACGTCACATACCGTAACTCAAAGAACACCTGCATGCAGAAAAGGCCCAACATAGAAATATCCAATAATCCAACATCTCTCTATACATATATGCGAACGGGCAAGATCACTACGACATCACCAGTATCATAAGCCGGCAAGGCTAACAAGAAGATATCACAGACCAAAACAAGGCCAACATGACCATACAAAATATTTACATACCCCACTATGTCTATGAGCCTATAAGAGTGTACAGATGAACATATAATAGACTAGCAGAAAAGTACCAAAAGATACTAAGTATGGAGTAGTGCCACTTACTAATACCGCTGAGCTGGAAAATCCTACTGCGGTCGCTCTTCAATAACCCTGTCAGAGCCTGCAGCACGAAATGCAGCGTCCCGTGTAATGGGATATCAGTACGAATAAAAGGTACTAAGTATGTAAGGCTGAAAGCAATAACATAAGTAGAACAGAAATACAAAGAGAGTAGAGGTAACCTGTCAGTTTAGAACACACAATATGCAATGCATGAATCTTAAACACCATATGTAGGTAAGCACATGTATATATATGTATGTCATATAAGTGTTAGTGCTGCGGAACGTGCAGCCCGATCCATATATGTTAGTGCCGAGGAACGTACGACTTGATCCATAAATATAATATGTTAGTGCCGAGGAACGTACGACCCGATCCATAAATATAATATGTTACATATACATAATGTAAATAGAATGCATGCAAACTCATATGAAAGCTACGTCTTTATCGGAGTGACGTAAGGTCGATAACCTCCGATTTACATTATGGAATTCTTGTCGAATCCAAGGAAATAACTTAACGGTGATAAACATGATAATATACCAAGAATCAATCAAATAATTAAGACATTAAGATTTGAGCTACATGACATAGGAATGGAGTGAATTTTATTATGGAACGTTCATATTCATGCTCTAGTTGGATTCGTGCTAAGGAAAGAGAGGGAAACGAACACCTTATGTCAGACCTAACTAGTGGGTCATGACGGGTACCCGGAGCTGGCTACCGAGCACCACTCATCATGCTAGCTATCATATCCAACCTGAACGAATATAACTTCTAAAAGTAGTGCTTACTATGAAATGATCACTACACATCTCCCAAAAGCATGCATTTATATATATAGGCCCATAAGGCTCCAAAATGAGGTACACATATACACTGAAGAGATCATGGGACATCTGCTACCCACACATATGTATCTACGAGCCTCTACTGGAACACTAAAATCATAAGGACGGGACAGGACCCTGCCATGCCCTAAATATGTACGCAAAAGAATATTCCAATAAGCTGCAACTCCGGAGTAGTGGAGTGCTCCTGTATCTCTGCTGAGAAAGCTCCTAGGAATCCGGTTCGTCCCCCTGTCTACCTGTGGGCATGAACACAACGTCCATAAAAGAAAAAGACGTCAGTACAAATAATGTACTAAGTATGTAAGACATGTATAACAATATAATAAAGGAATAAGAGAACATGAGATGAAGAGATAACCTGTAACTGATTGCCTCTTATGGCGGAATCATGCATGCTAACTTTTATAAAGAAAAACAACATCATATCATGTATATATATATAAACTGCCCGTCCATATGGGTACGGTGTAATCATCATTAGCCCGCATCCGGGGTAACCATTTCAAGCCGCCTACTAGTGGTGTCTGCCCGGCCAACTAGGCACGGTGTAATCATCATCATAGCTAACCACTACGCCTATCGTAGTGATGACTTCCCGGCTAACTAGGCATGGTGTAATCTTACATATACATAATATGACGCATGCATGAGAGCTCAAGTAAAAGCTATAACTCTATTAGAGTGACGTAAGGTCGGGAACCTTCAGTTATATTATGGATCAAACATAATCGCTAGGTCTCCCTTGAAGGAACTAATATCATGAGGTGAGACAACAACTAGAAATAACATTAATGAAATCATAAAGATATAATTATCAAGGTTATAATAGCATCATCTCAGGGGCTGTAGAATCTCTGAAATAGCATCATTATCATCATTATTATCATGGAACATATCTCATCTCTATCTCATAAGAAGCTTTTAAGAATCATGAACTTTCAACTTATGGGATGTAAGAAGGTCATGGAATACATGGAGGATAGTGCTATAAGAGCCATGCCTTTACGAAAGAAGGGAATAGCCTTACATACCTTTGCATCTTCTCAACGACTACACGCTCTCCTTCCAAGTTCACAATTCTACATTCAAGAGAATTCGTATTACATTAGATCATTAGAAACATGCTTAAGGCTAAGCTAAGGCGACTACAAGGCTAACGAAAATTGGGCAGCATTTCCTTTGTTTCAAAAACTTCCTCCATATAATAAACAACTCCCAAACATCAATAACAACACCCATAATATCATAATTAATAAACTTTTTCAAGTTAAACATTATTCAATCCTCACAATTCCCTTTCAAGATGATCCACAACCATAACTACAACACAACACCATATTCATTCTCATATAATACTTCCTCAACATTATTGGCATCATTTAAAATAAGATTATACTCATCTCATGCTAAGAATCATGACTCAAATTAACTTACTACTCAAAATACCATTATTTCCATATTTGAGCTAATATTCTACTTTTTTCTCTAATCCAAGTATTTTAACCACTCAACACTTTTAACAACATGGAATAGACGTAAAACTCACCTTGGATTATATAGGAATGATATTTGGATGAAGATAATTCATTTGAGAAAACCCCAACTTCAATACAAAAGGAATTCTTGACTCCCACAAGCCCTAGCGAGCCTCCTTGCGCTTGATTCACTTGATTCTTGGTGTTTGATCTTTGATTTCCCCTTGGATTTGTGTTGATAGGGTATGGAGAAGGTTATAGAGCTCTATGGAGGTGTGGAGAATGAGGGAAATGAAAAATATGAACTTGGGTCCACTTTTTATAAAAATTTAAAAGCTGCCCCACATAGTTATACAGACACTTATACGGTCCATATAACTTATACGGTCTGTATAAGTGACCGCATAATACTACCAGGGAGTGACCCTTCTTTGGACACGTTATACGGACCCTTATACGGACCGTATAAGTTATACGGAGCGTATAAGTGGTCGTATAACTCAAATTTTCCGAAATTGGTTTCGTCGATTCGTTTGATCTCAAATCCTTATGGAATCTTCTTAGAACTTGTTTAACACTTCATTAACCATCTAAGGAGCCTTATAACTCCTTCCCAAGACATTACTAAATAATCTTTAACTCGATAATTGCTAAACCTTCCCGTATACAACTTATACTTCACTTCCTTCGACGAACTTGGTTTCACCGATTCATATAACTTTAAAATCTTGTCGTACACAATCTATGGTTGCTAAGTTCTCTTCTTATAGTCATAAGGATCTCATGTTCACATTGAGGTTGTGTTAGTCTATTCACAGCTCAACGTATGAAATATCTGAGGTGTAACACCTTACATACCTTATCCGTCAAGCCACCACTTAAAGAATCCCTTACTTCGATGCCTGCCCTTCACCCAAACCTATATAATGAGAAACACATCTTTAATATACTTTCCCATCAACCTATTTGTACTAGTTATCGAAGACTAATATGGGTTACAAATATTTGGGTAGTATTTCCCCTATATTATTTACCTCCTCCAAATACCCAAAACAACTTCCAAACAATACCAACAACATTTACAACAATATCATCAAGTTTCTACAAGATAAATATGTATAATTTCATCCAAAACTTTCTTTAACTTCAATCCACAAGCCAACAATACCAACACCACAATCCATAGCTCTTATTTTCGTAAATATCGTTAAATCAATTTTAATAAAGAGAGTTTCATACCTTACCTTTACTAGAATAGGAAAATCTTCAAATTCACTTTGAAACCAGGCTAACTCCAACGCAAGACGAAACTATAATCGCGATTACACCCTGTCCGGATCTCGATTAATACTCCGTCACTCAAAATTACTCAAAATCCTCACTTTATGTTGAATACAGGCTCACCTATGCTTGCTGAACTTCTTGGAATATTTGGGAAATTTTTGGTGAAGAAAAATGGGGGGTTTACCCCTTATATAGTAGATTAGAGTCGGTTGGCACCGACTCTAAAATCCTTTTGCGCGTTCGCACTTCCTAGGGCGCGTTAGCGCAGAGTTGGCCAGTGCTACTCTGTGCGTTCGCGCCATCCTTTTGCGCGTTCGCGCAAGGTTAAGCCCTGTACTGGCAGTCTGCTTTAAAATGCTCATAATTCTCTATTCCGATGTCGGATCGACATGCGATTTGTTGCGTTGAAAACTAGACTTCCCGAACTTCAATTTAGGCTTTTATTTCACACCAAAATCCTCATATACTAAAATATATCCTTTCCTCAAGTAGGGACAAAATTTCCCCTCATACTTTCTCTAAAATCCTACAAACTTAATTTTCTTGATTCACTTACCCTCCAATCCTTCCGTAATTTATTATGTAGACTTAAACCCTCATAAACACAAGATAAGCGCATCTAATCTCATGTATCCTTGGAGGTAATTTCAATATCCATACCTACAACAACCAACACCTACGAATTTCCGCGTACAAAACTACGGGGTGTAACATTCTCCCCCCTTTTAGAAACATTCGTCCTCGAATGTTGGAATACTGAAGGTATAATCATACATTTCAAATTCTACAGAACTTTAGTAAAGTATCTTGTGCAATTGGAGCATTGCTAATTTCCCGCCTACCACAACTTCCAATTTATATGTGTACCGTACTCAACGACACATAAACATGCAGTATTTAGAAGGATATTTGTCACGACCCAACCCCGTGGGCCGTGACTAGTGCCCGAGCTGGACACCCATACACACTTACTTACCAAATCGACATATTCAATGACTTATCCATATCCAGCATACATTAATTTATACAGATACTGAGAACAGATGTCATCTGAAGCGGTCGCATATAACATACATATCATACAGAAGCCACCAAGGCTGTCGTAAAACATATTGCCCAAAATATATACATACGTATTCACACGTACAAGCCGTTAAGGCTGTCATAGCATATGGAATCACTTAAGGAGCATATCACACAGACATAACCAAACAATAACGACCCATGACCCACATACATGTCTACAGGCCTCTAACAAACGCAACAGAATCATATGACGGGACAGGGCCCCGCCATACCCCTGAATATATATATACATATGTACAACGAAAGAGTCTGTACAAAAATGTGGGCTCCAGAACAAGGGAGCACTCCAAAGCAGCAGAATAGGTAGCCTAAGCTGTCGGGTCACTCACGTGAACGTCTGTACCTGCGGGCATGAAACGCAGCCCCCGAAGAAGAGGGGGTCAGTACGGAAAATGTACCGAGTATGTAAGGCATGAAGTATAGTACAGGGGATCATAGCCAAACTAGAAACTCACCAGAACCAGTGTGACTGTTAAAATCATCAATACATTTCCTTTATGAAATGAAGTCGTGTATTTCAAATCATGAATCATACACATATACGTATATATATATATAACGTGTCCCGGCCCTTTAGTGAGGGACTCGGTGAATAAGGTCGTGCATGTCAACATCATATACCATATGTACATATAACGTGTCCCGGCCCTCTAGTGAGGGACTCAGTGGATAGAATCATGCATGGCCACATCATGTATCATGTATACATATAACGTGTCCCGACCCTCTATTACGTGTCTCGGTGAATAAAGTCATCATATGCCATCGTGGCCGCCATCCCCGTGTCATCATATCATCATATACATATACATATAACGTGTCCCGGCCCGCAAGTGAGAGGGACTCGGTGAACAATGCAGTGGAGTACGCACGAGAACATATCCTGGCCCGGGCTCAGTGAAGGACATACTGAGGCTTGCACGAACAGAGTAGTGCGAAACCATATGCACATAAATCAAGACTCGATAGACAAGTATACTTACCGACACCTGAAGGCTCAGAAACAAGTTTCGGGTCAATCCGACTTAGTATAAGAAAGTTATGAGCGTTTGAAGTACAGAACCTTCTACGAACGTTTCAGAAGCCATTTTTGGAAAATCATAGCAACGATCATATCAAGTGTCTTTCGGATATCGTTATGGATCAAATCAAATATAGCTTTTGGAACCATATGTACATATCAAAACATATCAAAGACTTAATAGAATAATCGGACGTGCTAGCATTTGAAGATCAAAACTTTAGTCATATCAATTATCTTTCGAATGCCATTCGGAAACATATCAAACAGAACTTCGGACATCATGGGTAAGCATCAAAACCATATGAAACAGCTTATGGAAATCAAGAACGTTAGCCATCCTAGTGGCTCTAAGAATAGGAATTTCTTTGAAATCATACATATACGTCATTTGCTCGTTTCATAAGGATCATGCCAAAAGAAAGAAAGGTAAGCCTTACATACCTTGCCCGCTTTCTACGCTAATCTGAACTTAAGTCTTTGGCTTCGCAAGATCTACAACAATATTCATACATACCAGACATTAGCCATAACACTTAAGAGTCCAATTCTAAACCAACACTTTATTTACAGAAATTTCGGCAGCATTTCCCCTGTAAATACAACAACCCCGAGAATTCAACTCGGCCAAAAATACAACAAAAAATCCGAGAAATTTAACTCGGCCAAAATATCAACAACAATACCAACAATTATTCTAACCATATCCACAATCGATTCAAAACGCATACTAACATTAGCAACTTCTTTCTACAAACTTCAACGGCGTTTCACTTGTATTCAATTCATATTTGCTCACACATTCAAGTACTAATCCGAAGCCATTCAAACAATATTCAAGAAAGCTTCAAACAATCCGCACAATATTCACAATAATCCAACCAATGTGCCATTCCATCTGAAACCTTCCAAATTCAACAAGAACAATAATAACACATTTCTTCCTTTCAAATTCATGAACTACACCAACAATTCACACACTAACAACATTATTTTTCCATATATCCAAGAAATGGTTTTTGACATCACATTAGCTTTTAAACAACTTTCCAACACTTACAACTTCAACTAGAATAATCAAACTTTCATTTCCGTCATAGGTTCCATTACAACAACAACCAAAATACTTAAGAAAAATTGATTCATTCTCTTCCATGCCATACAATAACCACACGGCCACAACACATATATCCATATTTTCATGAATTTCATCCATTTCTACATGCTACAACATACACAACCATCCATAACATATAAAAGAAGATTAATTCTTACCTTTTTCCTTTAACTTCTCACTTGACTAGAATTTGTAGCTTGCAAGAATGGATGCTTCACTTGCTCCAACGACTACTTCACTTTTCTAGGGACCTTCCAATTAGTAGAAATGCTAGGAGAAAATGATTTTTGAATTTTTTTTCCAAGGTTCTTGTTCAACCAAGCATGGCCGAATTGCTTTTTAATTTTTTGGCTTCTCCAAGTTTCTTGAGTCTTCTTAAGTGAAGATGAAAATAACAAATGGGTCATATTTTTTATACACATGCCAAACTTAACCATATGGGCCAAGGCCCATCCCCACTTGGACGGCCACACTTGGCCCTTTTTGTTTCAAGCCCATTTTGTTTTCTTTTTTTTTTGTCTTGCAATTCATGAAAATTTATTTTCCAAATTCCAAATTTTCCCTTAGCCTTCCTCCATATTTCTATGAGTCATCTTGCGAATTTCCCTTTCTACCCCTAGCCATTCTTGATATTCCCACATCAAAATTTTTTATAACAACTTATGTACCAAACAAGATCAACAATATAGCCTTGCTCTTAACTTCCCGTAATTATCTTGAATTATCCGAATGCGCAAACATACGGGATATAACATCCTCCCCCCTTTAGAACATTCGTCCTCGAATGTTGAACTGGCCGCAATGTGTATTATAATACTTCGGGGAGGTCTCCTTTATAATTGTCACATATGATCATTTAACATATCCGTTTTAGAGGCTTAGGTGGCCTGTAGGCGTAGAAAATAAATAGGGGTACTCCTTTTTCATCTCTTCTTCGGCTTCCCAGGTCGTCTCCTTCCTGTTATTGATTTGCCGCGATACCTTAATAGAGACCACGTCTTTGGTATATAACTTTCTTACCTGACCATCCGTTATAGACACAGACTATTACTTATATGGTAGCTTCTCCGTCACTTAGATATCATTTATATGAAACACTTGGGAAGGGTCACCAACACATTTACGAAGCATAGGCACGTGGAAGACCGGATGCACTGCTTCTAATTCAGGTGGTAACTTTGACTCACGGGCGACTTTGCCAATACTACGAACAATTTGATAAGGTCTACTATATCTCGGATTGAACTTTTCATTCCTGCCGAGTCTTATTATACCTTCTATAGGTGACGTCTTCAGGAATAACCATTTGCCAATCTGGAACTCTAAGTGTCGACGTCGATTTTCGGTCTTTAAGTATTCTTCTTTTCTCACTCCTTGTTGCTTGATAATGGGCAATTACCCTGCTCATATATGACATATTCTTTGTGTTTATCTTTTTGGTATCCCTTTCGGGCTTTCCCTCTTAATTTCGCATTCTAAGTGTTTATCCAAGCACGACTTTGTCGCTAATGAGCAAAATGGTTATGTTGCTTCCCAAGGCTAGTTATATCAGTATCCAAAACGTAGGCCTTCGCCAAGTCTTCACAGCTTCAATTTTCTGAGTGTTGACTCAAATGCCATTATCTGAAATAACATGGCCCAGAAATGTTACAGAATTCAGCCAAAACTCAAACTTTGAAAATTTTGCATACAATTCTCGGGTTCGAAGAATTCCAAGAACGATACATAAATGATCTGCATGTTCTGATTCTATGCGAGAGTATACCAAAATATCATCAATGAATACTATCACGAATAAGTCCAAGAGTGGCCTGAATACATTATTCATCAAATTCATGAACACTGCCGGGGCATTAGTCAACCCAAACGACATCACTCGGAACTCATAGTGGCCGTATCTCGTTCTGAAAGCTGTTTTGGGAATATCTTTTTCTCTAATTCTCATTTGATGATAACCTGACCTCAAGTCTATTTTAGAGAACCACTTGGCACCCTGCAGTTGATCAAACAAATCATCAATCCTTAGAAGTGGATAGTTATTCTTTATTGTCACCTTATTCAATTGCCTATAGTCGATGCACATTCGTAGGGAACCATCTTTCTTTCTTACGAAAAAGATTGGTGCTCCCCACGGTGATGAACTGGGTCTAATGAACCCCTTCTCAAGCAAATCTTTCAACTGTGCCTTTAGCTCTTTCAATTCTGCCGGAGCCGTTCGATAAGGAGGAATAAAAATAGGCTGGGTGTCCGGCAACACATCAATGGCGAAATCAATATCTCTTTCTGGAGGAAGACCTAGAAGTTCATCTGGAAATACATTCGGAAATTCATTCACTACCGTAACGGATTGGAAAGTTGGCGACTTTGCTTCGGTATCATGAACTCGGACTAGATGATAAATATAGCCTTTAGCTATCATCTTTCTCGCCTTAAGGTAGGAAATAAACCTGCCTTTCGGAGATGCTGTATTACCCTTCCATTCAAGCACGGGCTCTCCTGAAAATTGAAATCGAACTATTTTCATCCGACAGTCAACATTAGCATAGCATAAAGCCAACCAATCCATACCCATAATCATATCAAAATCTAGCATTTCTAGCTCAATTAAATCAGCTTTGGTCTGGCGATTGCATATCACAAGTACACAACTTTTATACATTCATCTAGCTATCACGGGATCACCAACTGGAGTAGACACCTCAAAAGGTTTGATTGGCTCAGGTTTCACCCCAATACGACCAGCAACATATGGAGTAATATAAGAGAAAGTAGAACCCGAATCTATCAATGCGTACACATCATGGGAAAATATGGACAATGTACCTGTGACCACATCTGGGGAGGACTCAAGATCCTGTCGTCCGGCTGAAGCATACAAATGGGGCTGAGTGGAACCTGATGTGGATGCTCCCCCTCTGCCTCTACCTTGACCTGCTGACATCTGGGAAGTCTGCCCTACCGGCGCACTGAAGAGGAACCAACTGCTGATCCTGTGGGCTGAACCCCACCTCTACCATACCTCGAGGGGCAATCTCGCATCAAATGTCCAGTCTGTCCACAAACATAACAAGCATCCATGCCCTGGCGACATGGCCCCGAGTGTAATTTTCTACACTGGCTACATCGTGGAACTAGTGGTCTCCTCTGACTATAATCACCCACAAACTGAGAACCCGAAGATAACCCTGTCCTGAAGGAAAGGAGCGATCAAATCTCCTATCTGCAAATCGTGGAGGCGCACTAGTCACCGACTGACCTGAATGTCTGGAATAAGTCTGCCTCGATTCCCCTCTATAATCTCTACCTGCCCCTATAGATCTGGTCCTCTTGCTCTGCCTTCTACTAATGTCACGATCTCCCTTTGCTGATGTCGTTGTCCTTCTATATTCTGGGCATGGGCTGGTATTCGGGAAATATCCATCCCTTCTTATAACGAAGCCGTCAAACAATCCTTGAACAAATGTGGCCCCAAGCCACTCACAAACCTGTGCACCCTATCTCCCATATCGGCCACCATAGTCGGGGCATATCTAGCCAATGAGTTAAATTGAAGACTATATTCCCGGGCACTCATGCTTTCTTGCTTCAAATTTAATAACCTATCCACCCTAGCTCGGTGGACCTCGGGTGGCAACTAGTGACAGATGAAAGCATCTACAAATTCTTTCCACACGGGAGGAGGCACATTTTATTTTCTTGATGCTAGCCAATTATTGTAACACAATACCGCCACATCTCGGAGTCTACAAGATGCCAACTCCACAGATTCAGTTTCGGAGGCATGAATAATCCTCAATGTTCTCAACATCTCATCTATAGATCCTTGCGGGTCTTCATCCGGCTTTGACCCGAAAAAATCCAGAGGGTTCAAACTCATAAAATCACGAGCTCTGGTACTAGCTACCCGATCACTTGAACTCACATTCTGCTGCTGTGCCTGGGCGGCAACCAACTGTGTCAATAGATGAATGGCCTCAGTCACTTGTTGACCCGAAGCAACCGGTGGAGGAACTGGAGCTGAAGCTCGTCCTTGTTCTTCGACATTGGGCGGGGTGGTGGAAGTACTAGATGGAGCCTCATTTTGTGACTCGCCCTCTTCTACATTCATTGGCGGCTCTCTTTCTACCCGCCTTTTCGTCATAGTTATTCCCTTCTAGGCGGCTGTAGCTTTTCCCTTTGGCGGCATTTCTGAAATCATAACACACTATTAAGAGGGGGAAATCTTATAACACAGCTCTATCGCACGATCTCTTAAGATGAAAGACGGTCATTTTTCCTAAATGCCTTGTAGCCTCTTGTTTATTAGTATGGTGCACAACACGCCATAAAAAAAACTCTACTAGACACGGCGCGTAGACACTTCCTAGGACTGAACTGCTTTGATACCACTTTTGTCACGACCCGACTAGGGGCCGTGACGGGTACCTGGGGCTAACCACCGAGGACCACTCGTTTCCTTACTCGTCATGGTCATTCTAAACTTCTTTACCATTCATATACTCATAATCATAAGACAACCATTTTTCATTTGAAAACATAATTGATTTTACATACATAAGCCCTTCGGCTATCAAAATAATAATATATATACAACCATAGCATCGTGAGACCATACTACGCACACATGCGTATATACGAGCCTCTATTAGAGTACTAGACATATGGACGAGACAAGACCTCGTCGTGCCCAAAATACATATACATATATATATATATATATATATATATATATAAAAGAATAAATCAAGTAGCACCTCCGGAACAATGGAGTGCTCTCAAATTAGCTGACAGCTCCTACGAGTCTGGATCAAGCTCACCTCCCTGTCTACCTGTGGGCATGAACACAACATCCAAAGGAAACAGACGTCAGTACGAACATTGTACTGAGTATGTAAGACATGAATGAAATAAGCATAGTAGAAGAATCATAAACCATAGAAGAAGGATATAACCTGCATGAGTTCTATAGATGAGTATATTTCATACATATATCGTATATTTATATAATCATGGAACGTGTATCATCACATCATCATCATCATCATCATCATCGTTAACCCGCATCCGGGTAACCATCATATGCCGCCCACTAGTGGTGTCATGTTCGACCCTCTAGGCATGATGTAATCATAAAAATCCCGCATTAGCGGTGACGTGTCCGGCCATCTAGGCACGGTGTAATCATATCGTCATATAATTATTCATAACATAACATTATTGATCATTTCATATACATATCATGACTTAGCATCATTATACATTTATCATTAAAGACATACATTAGGAGTTGAAGGCAACTATGGCTATGTCGGGGTGACATAAGGTCGTGAACCCCCGATTATATTATGGAGTAATCATCAACATCATATCTCACCTTGAAGGAACTAACGATTTAAGGTGAGTGTACGCAAAGCGAAGCATCGATGAAAACATACTTAGAATTATTAGCTTCATGGACATCTTATAATACACTAGGATTCCTCATACTTATATTCACCATCATCATTGTCATGCTCGTATCGTATTCCCTTTCTTAATCATATGCGTATGTAGCTTGTATATCCATGGACTCATAGTCTCCATCATATAGGAAGATCATGGAAAATTTGAAAGATTCATGCCTTAGAAAGAGAGGATTGGTCTTACATACCTTTTACGTTTAGCTAATCTATCGCGTGCTTGTTCTCCTTCAACGCCCACGTTTCTACCTTCAAGAGAAGTCGTATGAACATTAGCTAATCGATTACTTAGACATACTTACTAAAGCTAAATAAAATTGGGCAGCATTTCCTTTTCTTATACAACTTTTCCCATATTCTATATCAACTCCCAAACATTTATAACAACATTCATAATATAATAGACAACAATAATCATCCATCTACATTATTCGCATTTCGCCATTTCACTCCAATTTCTCCATAATCATGGTTGTCATTCCTTATTGTGTTCTCTCACATATAATACTTATTCCATGCTCTAAATGTCACTCATAACATATTTACAATCACAACATACCAATATTCATAAGTCAATCCAACTATTGTTTAACAATTACACTATTCACTCATTCTTGACCCATTCTTCTATATCTTTCTACAATTCAAGTGTATTAGCCTTCCAATACCTTAAACAACATGGAATGGTCATAAAACTCACCTTAAATGATGGATAAACAACCCTTGAGTGGAACTTCTCTTCTTGCACAAAAACCCTAGCTCACTTCCCTGGAGTTTCCTTGGTGTAGATGAACTTTTGTTATGTTTCATACACTTGATTTCATGGATTTGGTGTAGTTAATCATGGATTTCCTTTGATTTCTTGTATATGAAGTTTGTGGAACCTTCTAGGGGTCTTGAGAGATGAAGAAGTGTGTGTGAAATGAAATAAATGAAGTGGGATCACATATATATAATTGAACTTACTCAGCCCGTCGGGATTTCCACGGACACTTGCACGGTCTGTGGAATATTGTACGGCTCGTACAATCAGTCGTGGTTCACCACCAGGAGACCATCACCTCTGCTGGGTATTCTACGGACCAGTATACGGTCCGTGGAAGGTTTCACGGTCCGTGCAACATGGTCGTGGAACTCATAGCTTTTTTCGAAGTTGTTCTCGTCGTTTCGTTTGATCTCCAATCCTTATACAACCCTCTTAACACTTGTTTAATACTTCATTAATGACCTAATCATACCTATAACTCATCCTCAAGACCTAACCAAATAATTCTTAACGCAATGGTTTACGAAACCTCTCCTAAACCTCACTTATACTCCACTTATTCTTATCAATCCTTATTCCATCAATTCATATAGCTCCAAGATCATAACGTCCGCATTCTAAGACCACTAAACATTTGTCTCACAGTCTTAAGAACTTCCTGTTATCCTTAAGCTTGTGTTGGTTCATTCACTATGCGACGACATG
The DNA here is from genome assembly GCF_019175385.1 of Lycium barbarum. Lineage (NCBI taxonomy): Eukaryota > Viridiplantae > Streptophyta > Magnoliopsida > Solanales > Solanaceae > Lycium > Lycium barbarum. Next base: position 88,002,511 of record NC_083345.1, on the reverse strand, counting down.
AAATGTTCAAGGTGTAACATAATCTTGGAGTACATGTAATTGATTCGGGTAGTATAGGGATTGGTATTAATGATCCCACAGTTTCGTCCGTGAATATGGAAGTGAAAGAGCGCCAGTATGAAGATCCTCTTTTGTGCCATTACAGAGACACATCTTATGAAGAAGAGATGTCTCCATTTGAAATTTCCACAGATGGAATTCTTAGATATCGAGACAGGCTATGTGTGTTGAATGTTGCAGAGTTGCGCCGTCGAATTCTAGAAGAAGCCTATTATTCTCGGTATTCCATTCACCCAGGTACAACCAAGATGTATCATGATCTGAAGTTGATATATTGGTGGGATGTCATGAAGAGAGACATAGCAGAATTTGTAGCTCAGTGTCGAAATTGCCAGCAAGTGAAAGTCGAACATCAAAAGCCAGGAGGATTATTGCAAGTAATGGAAATCCCTATTTGGAAGTGGGAAGTGATCAACATGGATTTTATCATGGGATTACCACGTTCTTGAGGCAAGTATGATTCCATATGGGTGATCGTGGATAGACTCACGAAAGCAACTCATTTTCTTCCAGTCAGAACCACATACTCAGCAGAAGATTATGCGACGCTGTATCTCAAAGAGATTGTGCGACTCCATGGTATACCGATATCCATTATCACAGATAGAGGAGCGCAATTTACAGCCAAGTTCCGGAAATCCTTCCAAGAAGGTCTAGGTACTCAAGTGAAGCTTAGTACGGCATTTCATCCGCAGTCCGATGGACAAGACGAACGTACCATTCAAACCTTGGAGGATATGCTACGAGCTTGTGTGATAGATTTTTGGTGGTAGCTGGGATGATCACTTACCTTTGATTGAGTTCGCATATAACAATAGCTATCATTCCAATATCCAGATGGCTCTCCATGAAGCTCTATATGGAAGGAAGTGTAGATCCCCAATTGGATGGTTTGAAATAGGAGAAGTACAGTTAATAGGCCCTGAATTGATTCAGCAAACGGTAGAAAACGTTAAGGTGATCCGAGATCGAATGTTGACAGCCCAAAGTCGCCAAAAATCTTGTGCGGACAACCGCCGGCGAGACTTGGAATTTCAGGTTGATGACTGGGTATTTTTGAAAGTGTCGCCAATGAAAGGGGTGATGAGATTTGGCAAGAAAGGGAAGTTAAGTCCTTGATACATTAGACCATATAAAATCATCCGCAAGGTGGGTCATGTAGCCTATGAATTGGACTTACCCCCAGAACATGAATCAATTCACCCAGTTTTCCATGTCTCAATGCTCCGCAAGTGTATTGGATATCCCACAAAAATTGTCCCAATAAGTGATGTTCAAATGACGGAAAGACTAGCATATGAAGAAGTGCCCATTGCCATCTTAGACAGGAAAGTATGAAGACTTCGAAATAAGGAAGTAGCTTCAGTCAAAGTCATGTGGCAAAACAACAACCGAGAAGAAATGACTTGGGAGGCGGAAGAGAAAATGAAATCCAAATACCCGCATCTATTTCAACCCCCAGAAGAGATCCACGATGAAACGTCAGGATTATGAGGTATGTGTACTTTCTTTTTATGTATATTGGTCGTGTGTGGCCAATTTATAGTGCTATTGTGTTGTGGCCCTGAGAGGCAATATTATTATAGGTTGTTGTAACAGGATGGTAGTGCCATATTACAGGGGAAACTCTGGCGAAATTTTTGTAAAATTCCCGAGTGTTTAACATTCGAGGACGAATGTTCCAAAAGGGGGGAAAAATGTTCCACCTTGGAAAATTCTCCATTAACGTATAGTGAATAGGATAGCGAAACGTACGATGTATACGATGTTGTGATAAGAAAGAAATAGTATTTGATGATCCTAATCGAGATTCAAAGACATTTGACGCAAGGGGAGAAGGTTGTCAAGGGAAGCAAAGGATATGTTGCGTGCCGGGTAAGGATTATGAGCGACAAGTTAACGATGGCGTAATGACGTCTTGGAGAAGAGTGATAATTTCCCTTAGATTGGAATTGAGGTGTTAAACAAGTGTAAAGAAGGTTCCATAAGGATTGGAGATCAAACGAGTCAACGAGAACAAGTTTCGGAGAATTGGGCATTATACGGCCAGACATACTGGCCGTATAAAACATACAGACCGTATGTCCAGCCATATGTCTTGCCCAGAATAAGGGTCCTCACTGGACCAAACATACGGCCCGTATAAAATGTACGGACCGTATGTTTCGGTCGGGACAGATTTTTAATGTTAATATAAGGACCCCTCTCTCTCATTTTATTTCATTTCATTCCACTCTCCACACTTCAAGAAACCTCTAGAACTCTCTCCATTATTCATCCACAAGAAACCAAGGGAAAACCATGATCAACTTCATCAAACCCACTAAATCAAGTGTATGAAACCTATTAAAAGTTCATCTACATCAAGAAATCTCAAGGGAAGTGAGTTAGGTTTTTTGGTGCAAGAAGAGAAGTTCCACTCAAGGTTATTCTTCCATGATCTAAGGTGAGTTTTATGATCATTCCTTTTTGTTTAAGGTGTCGAAAGTTAAAAACACTTGGATTGTAGAAAGATATAGGAAATGGGTCATGAATGTGTGAATAGTGACATTGTTGGGTAAAGGTTTGGATTGAGTCATGATTATCGATATGTTGTGATTGTAAATATGTTATGAATGACATTTAGAATATGTAATAAGTATTATATGTGAGAAAATGCAATAATGAACTATGACCAAGATTATGGAGAAATTGGAGTGAAATGGTGAAATGTGGGTAATGTAGATGAATGATGATTGTTGTTTGCGATATTGTGAATGTTGTTATGAATGTTTGGGAGTTGATATAGAATATGGGGAATGTTGTATAAACAAAGGAAATGCTACCCAATTTTCCCTAGAAATAGTAACACGTTCTCGTCATCGATTAGCTAACGTTAATGCGAATTCTCGAAGGTAAAAACGCGGGCATTGAAGGAGAACAAGAAAGTGATAGATTAGTTAAATGAAAAAGGTATGTGAGGCTATCCCTTTATTTCTATGGCATGAATCCGATGGCTTGATTTTTCCTTCTTCTCAATGAATCCTCTATATTCCGGAAAACAAAGAGTCTATGTTCATGAATAGCTACATAAGATAAGAGATACATTACGAGCCCAATAATGACGATGATGAGCTTAAGTCTGAAGATTGTAGAGTTCATGATACGATGTTCTTATATAGTTAATGATGTCGTTTATTGTATACACTCACTTATATACTATTTCCTTCAAGGTGAGGTAGAATACTTATAAATGCTCCATAATGGAATCGGGGGTTCACGACCTTATGTCACCCCGACATAGCCATAGTTTCCTTCAAGTTCTAATATCTGTTTTTAATGATAAATGTATAGTGATGCTAAGTTAGGATATGTCTATGAGATGATCAATAATGTAAGTTTATACTATGCCTATGCCATGTATGAAAATGTTGAGTTACGATGGGTATATGACGATATGAATCCACCGTGCCCAAGAGGCCGGACATGTCACCGCTAAGGCGGGCTACTTATGAATCCACCATGCCCAAAATGCCGGACATGTCACCGCTAAGGCGGGCTACTTATGAATCCACCGTGCCCAAGAGGCTGGACATGTCACCGCTAAGGCTGGCTGCTTATGATTCCATCGCGCCTAGAAGGCCGGACATGATCACCACTAGTGGGCGGCATATGATGGTTACCCGGACGCAGGTTAATGATGAGGATTATGATGCGATGATATATGCCCTATGATGACACATGTACTATGATTATATAAATATACGATATATGTATGAAATGTATTCACCTATGAAACTCATGCAGGTTATATCTTCCTCCTATGGTTTATGATTCTTCTGTTATGTTCATTTCATTCTTGCCATACATACTCAGTACAATGTTCGTACTAACGTCCGTTTTCTTTGGACGTTGTGTTCATGCCCACAGGTAGAAAGGGAGGTGAGCTTGATCCAGACTCGTAGGAACTGTTAGCTGACTTGAGAGCACTCCATTGTTCCGGAGGTGCCTTTGATCATTCTTTTGTGTATATATGTATATTTTGGACACGACGGGGTCCTGTCCCGTCCCTATGTCTAGCACTATAGTAGAGGCTCGTAGATACGCAGGTGTGGGTAGTATGGTCTCACAATGTTCCTAATGTATATGTTTATATCATTTTGATAGCTGAAGGGCTTATGTATATATATATATATATATATATATATATATATATATATATATATATATATATATATATATATGTGTGTGTGTGTGTGTGTGTGTGTGAGTGTGTGAAGTGATTATGTTTCCAAATGAGAAAATGACTTTCTTATGATATGAATATGATAAGTAAGGGAATGAGTGGTGCTCGGTGGTTAGCCGCGGGTACCCGTCACAGCCTCTAGTCGGGTCGTGACACTATGTGTCACAACCCAACCCCGTGGGCCATGATTAGTGCCCGAACTGGGCACCCGTATACGAACCTGTTACATATAATCAAACTGAATCTATGTGTAGTATGGAAACTTGCGAAAGAGCTCCAACGGTTCATAACGTCGTCATATATTTATATTCAGATAAACTGTCTCCTGAGGAGTCACAACTGATCAAATCATAAGACGATGCACAAGCCAACAAGGCTGCCACTGCTCATCAATATCTTGTCATATGCAGGCCGACAAGGTTGCCACTGTAGACGGACATCACATCATAGCACATCATATAGACACAGTTGAATAGAACTTATACACAACCCACACATATGTCTACAAACCTCTAAGAGTACTAACAGTGAAATATGACGGGACAGGGCCCCGTCGTACCCCTGGATAAACATATATATATATATATATATGTATGTATATATATATATCATAAGATCTGTACCAAAAGTCTAAACTCCGGAACAATGGAGCACTCCAAGACAGCTAAGTAGAAGTCCTATGCTGAAGGGTCACCAAACCGACTATCTGTACCTGTGGGCATGAAACGCAGCCCCCCGAAGAAAGGGGGTCAGTACGGAATATGTACTGAGTATATAAAGCATGAAATACAGTAAAAAGGATCATAACTGAAATATGGGGTACAGAAAACAAGTACAATGTCCAGAATACCAAAACACTTGCCCTTTTGAAACATAAATCATGCATGTCAATATTATATATCATACCCAGCCCATTATGGGACTCGGTGAACATGGTCGCCACCCCGTCTTTGGCTCCATAACACAGCATAACTCCATAAACACATCATAACGCCATAACACAGCATAACTCCATAAACACATCATAACGCCATAACATAGCATAACTCCATAAATACATCATAACGCCATAACACAGCATAACTCCATTATATATATATATATATATATATATATATATATATATATATATATATATATATATATATATATATCATATTCCGGCCCTCTAGTGAGGGACTCGGTGAACAATGCAGTGAAACTGTGCATGATAACATAGCCGGCCCGGGACTCGGTGAAAGACATATTGAGTCATGCACGAGCAGAGTAGTGAGCAACCATATGCAATTTAAAACATTATCAAGACTCAAACAGAATAAGAAGAAGGGATTAACACCTGAGTATCAATAGCGACAATAATATCAAGTATCCCTTGAATGCCATTATAGATCATATCAAAAGAGCCTTAGAAATCATAGACATGTATCAAGATAATAAGAAATAGCTTATAGAAGTCAAGGACATTAGTTATCGTAGAGTCTCTAAGAATAAGAGCTTATATATATCGACTACTATCCAACGTAAAGAAAACTTGAGAGGGAAGCTCAATCATTTTAAGAGTTCTAACATCAAGAAGTGAATAGGAATCATGAATCACACTCGAAACTTATGAATAGAATTACCCCAAAGCTCATATCATTCGTCACTTTAATCTAATACATGCCAAAAGAAAGAAGGGACAACTTTACATACCTGTTAGCGATTAATCGCAAACCCGTTCGCTTCGTCGCCCCTTTAGCCTATTTAATATAAAAGTAACGCTATCGTTAGTAACTATACTTTCTAGTTCATAATTCCGCAGCCGATCGCTTATAGAACTCATTCTTTAACTTATACTTTCTCGATTAGGGTGTTTCATTAGTTAAGAACTTAACGGAAATCGGGCAGCATTTCCCCTATATATTCGCCTAACCCGAACTTACAATTATCCTCCTGTTATCACAGAAATATCAACAATGACAGTAATAGCAATATTCATATAGAACCCTTACAATTCAGCACATAAACAACTCCAACAACCCTTTTTAATCCTTTTCAACCCACAATTTCGTATAACAACGATTTCATGCAATTTCTTATTTCCAATTTCATCCAATACAATTTTAATGCCTCCATTACAACACTATTAATACAATTATACCACAAAACAAGAAAATCTTACCTTAATTTTCTCGGAGGAATTTCTACACTTAATTGCTCCAATTTCACCATTTCTTCTTCCTCAATTCAATATCCAATGTTGCTATCACCTCCTTGAATTTGTAATTCACTTGGAACTTGTTCAAAATATGCAACAAAATAATGTTTTTCATTCAGCCATGGCTGGCCGAGAGCAGCCATTGAAGTTTTCTTTCTTTTTTTTTTTCCTAACTTTAATTTTGTAAAATGGATTGAATTGATGATTTTGCCAACTATATATATGATGATTCTTGTATTGACACACGTCCCCCACCCCTAATGACTCACCAATGCTTTCTTGAATTGTTATTATTTTTTTTAACTTTCGGGTGGGGCCCACTTCTAATAATTAAATTAATTAATTTTAATAAATCATTAATCCTCACTTAATAATCTAATCACAATTAATTAGTCCCTAATTTCCAATAATATTTCTACACTAAATAAAATTTATAAACAATTTGTGTACTAATTAAAATTGAAAATTAAAAGTTCCTATTTCATGTCCGAAAGTAATCCCGTCTTTAACTTGAGTCGATTTGCTTGCGAATAATTCGACGTATAAAAATACGGGGTATAACATCCTTCCCCCTTTAGAACATTCATCCTCGAATGTTAAACTGGTCCTGAACTCCCAATACTTTCTCAAGTGTTCTTTTATTGAATTATGCCTTCACATGACTCTTTCGATGGTTGATTCCCTTCAATTCACTATAACGCATTCCGGATCTCTAAGTAACCATTCCTGTAATATTTCTTTTTTTTTTCTCTCGCCTCGCGAGGCAGTAATTCCACATCGTTATCTTTACTCTCGTCTTTATTTCGCAGTCGGTTGTCAGTTGTATTGCGAGCTCTCCTGCAGAAGGGTTACTCTTTCCCTTGTCTGCATACTGTTCAGTTGTACTGTCACTGATTGATTCGGACTTGTATTCATAGTGCACTTAGTCATGACTTGACTCTTTCTTTTTCTATAATTACTTCCTTAAGATGATGATTCGTTCACTTCACTTTACCTTCTTATCTTTAAACAAGATCTTGTAACGCGCAGACATCCCTTGTCGGTCTATTAGATTTTGCAATTCTTAGAGTATTTCATACCTCCGGTATTTGTAGACCCCTCACAGACTCTACGGGTAAAATGAAATTTCCCAGAGGGTAACATCCTTGTACTCCAATATCCTTGCTTTACTCCGCTGTGACTGTCCGTATTCTGAAATCCTCAGCATCATGTGTCACTTTCTGACTTTCTTTTAAAAGTCTTTAACTATCACTTTCTTTTATTTCTTGATCTCGATCTTTAGGGTTGGCTATCAAATAGCGCTAGGGTCCCCTCATATTATAACTTTACTGTCATCCAGTAGTCAGTAACCCGCTTATTCTGATTGTCTCGGTTAAATCATTTCGTAATTTCCTTTACCCTAACTGGCAATACTTTAGGCATATTATCCCGTGTCGTTTCTCTATTTTTGACTCAAACTCTTCTATTGCCTCTTTACTCAAATTTTCTCTTAGTCCTCTTATCACGCATCCTATTGCAATCTTTACACGAGTATGTGTAGGTGCTCAAATCATCCCAGAAAATACCTTAGCGTCGTTTCACTAGTCTTTATGCTTTACCTTACATTCTTCTCTCGTACCCTTCAATGGTATCGGGGCCCAATTATGGCTTTTGCCCTCAGTACTAATTATATCTTTGTAGTTTTGCCTCAAACCACCTTACACCTTTCTTTGATGTATCCAAAATATCGCAACCGCAATGTTGTTACTGAATTCTTACTCTTCTTATCAAGTACTCACTTGGTCTCATCCTTAGCATACAAATATTCGCAGGTGGCATAACTATTCTTGTACAATTTGTACAAAGTGTATCTAATCTTAGTCAGAGTCTTCCATTTTCCTGGTTCATTCTACTTTACATATCTTATTGTACTAACCTCACTTGTTGTCTATCTTGTCGTACTCCTTTCCCTTCCTTCATTTAACCTTTGATTTCCTCCTATCCTACTGTAGGAGATTTTCCTGTCCCTTCTCCTTTGCTACTTGTAAGTCACAATATCATTAGCAAACAACTCTATTGCCAACATCTTAGCCTCTCCTCGAGTATAGCATTGCTATCCTTTATAATATCTCTTAAGTTACTCGTTACCATTCTCTTGTCGTACTCTTTCTTTTTGTAAGCACCCACTTTTTAATGTCATATCATTCAAAATCTTTACAAATAATTCTCAGCACTGTATCAAGTACTATCCTGACTTCTATCCGTTTATTGCTGGCTTTCAGATCTTACTAACTTGTTTCAGCATGGGATCTCACTTGAAGTTTGAGTATCCATATTGGATATATTATAGTGTCAATTGTTTCCATTTATACTTACTTTGCTATCACCCGCTTCCCCTCTTTGGGGTTGTACTTATACCATATCCATGTCTTTTCTTTATTATATATAACTTTGATTCCCCACGTATGAAACCTTAACCAAATCACGAAGCGATGAGAACTCTCGATATATAGTACAAAATCTTATCTGATGGTTGGTACTCGAGTAATGTAATTAATGTAGCAATTTATCCGAAGCCACATTCCCTTCATTCCAATCAGTAATTAGCTAGTGCTTATAGTCGTTTCAATTCTCCATTCGGTAACACTTATATTCTAATGATAAGTGTCCCAAGATTTCTTATAACACTATCTTTATCTCAACGGATATCACCTGTTTCCTCTAATAACCTCACAATATATCAGTTGTTTCGCAAATCTACAATCCTTGTCCTTTAAGGATTTCACTATTTTCCGAGGTAAAGTCACATACACGTAGTACTCCTTTATGCCTCATGCTCTTTCATTCTTGTTGTATACCCGACGCTAACTTCTAAATTACTCAAAATCATATCAAAGTCGTCTTAATTGTGGTCTTGTCTTATCACCTTCTCGTCGTACTCCACCGTAAGTTCGTAGCTATATATTTCCCTTTTATTCTATACTCATACTCAATTAATTACGTCTGTCTTGGGTGCTTCCTTTAGTATTCCTTTCATTTCTCCAGTCTATGTCCATCTTTTATTTTATGCACGAGGAATTTCATGCTACTCCTGTATCCTTCGGTAAACACTATTTCTACATAACCCCTTTCTCATTTTAAAAACATATTCTGTTCATCCCTATTTGTTCTTATCATACCAGTCATTTCTGGCATTCATTCTATCTCATTGCTCATCTTCCTTTAGGTTGGTCTTTCACAATTCTGTCGCTTATATTACTCGTTTTCTTAGCGATACTTGTCATAACTCATCGCTACACTGTAATCCCACTCGCTTTCTTCCTATCTTCTTCTTTCAATTAACATCTTCTCTTCCTGTGCCCGCTTTTACTTTCGTTACCACTTGACTTCTATTCTGAACTTTCCCTATAGGACTTGTAGGTCTTTCTTATTCGTTCTACATCTGCTTTTTCCGTTTCACACTAATCACATCATATCCTTTAGTTACTTCCTTTCTAGGCTTTACTCATTTCTATAACAATCCTTATGGTATTCACATTACATCCTGTTCGTAATCCATCCTATAACGTAACACTCCTTAACCTTATTCAGGATTCATACTATGTTTTAATTACACTCTGTGGACTAGGCGTACTTAACCCTTCACCCTTTCTGATCGATCTTACCCTTAGTATCTCACAAGCTGTCTTATCAATACCTTCATAATTTGTCATAACTCTTCCTCCTCCGTATTTTTATCTCAATCATACTACTACTCCTTTTAACTGTAAACTCATCGTAATTTATCCCCACTTACCGGTTCACTCGATACCTTAATAAAATGTTTTGTTAAAAGTTGCCACCTTTTTCTAAATCATCCCTTATTATCACAAGCCCTTCTTAATCATCCTAGCATTTCATCAATATCACGTGGAACACATGGTCCATGACAGCTCACAAGTTTGAGTTTTCCTTCCACAAATTCTATTTCCAATTAGTTGATTAAAAACTAATAAACTCAAGGGCATGATGAAATGCTAACTCGAGAACACAAGAACACTCCCACTCCAAGGTTACGCCACCATGAAGCATCCTCCGAAACTACACAAGAAGAACTAGAATCCCGACAAGCACCACGAGACTTCTATTGCTTAATTCACACAGTTTACCCTCAGATTTGTTTTGGGTCATGAACGAACTATTTAGTTCACAAACTACTTGTTGTATGTTTTGTACTCTTCCAATAAAAATGAAACTTAATTGTGGACGTTTTTACTCTTCAACATGAGCCTCTTCTAAGGTAAAATATTACTGGAAAGTATTCTGGTCCATTCAAATGAATTCCAAACTTTACTGCTCATATATGCTTCTTCGAAATAAAATTTACCAAATAAGGATGATGCTTCTTACGAATGACATGGAGGGTATCTCATAAGCTTTAATCCAACATGATAAATTTACCATATTGATACCGACCTCATAATTACTATTACTATCAATTCAACGGTTAACTCATTCCTCAAAGTCAGTTGTACTCACCACTTAGTCGAATCCTATCATTACTATCGACACGGCCTTTCAGGAATATTACAAACTTATATCTCATTCCCTTTTTACTTCTAGGAAGGTTTTTAGTAGAGTTTCCTCTGTATTTCTTACTATCTCAAAACCTGCACGTAGGAAATACCAACAATGCCTCACAGGGCCAACATATATACGCATATATCATATCGTATCATAGCCACACAGGGCTCCCAATTTCCAGTAAAAAGTATAAAGGTGTCAGAACTTACCTCACATATCGCACCTCGAGACGTACCTGATCTTTTAACGATTTGTCCTGTTATACCCTTCCATCTACCTTCTCTTCCATCCTTCAACTTTACATTTCAATCATATCTCAATATTCTTACCTTATCCGACATGCCCCTTTCGCACCATTGCTTACCTGTGTACTGTGTAGCTTCCAATTTCATCAGTCACTTTTTTTTTTGTGGATGTCGTTCTTCAGCTGAAATCAAAGGTTAATATAAGGGATCTCATTTCCTATGGCTGGGCTCTATCGCACGATCTTAGATATGAAAGAAAGGTAACATCCTAAATGTCCTGTAGCTTCCTGTTTATAGATGTGGTGCACAACACACCGATAAACAAGACTCTACTAGACACGGTTTGTAGACACTTCGAGGATGAACTGCTCTGATACAACATTTGTCACGACCCAACCCCGTGGGCCAAGACTAGTGCCCGAACTGGGCACCCGAATACGAACCTGTTACATATAATCAAACTAAATCTATGAGTAGTATGGAAACTTGCAAAAGAGCTCCAACGGTTCATAACGTCGTCATATAGGTATATTCAGATAAACTGTCTCCTGAGGAGTCACAACTGATCAAATCATAAGACGATGCGCAAGCCGACAAGGCTGCCACTACTCATCAATATCATGTCATATGCAAGCCGACAAGGTTGCCACTGTAGACGGACATCACATCATAGCACATCGTATAGACACAGCTGAACAGAACTTATACATAACCCACACATATGTCTACAAACCTCTAAGAGTACTAACAGTGAAATATGACGGGACAGGGTCCCGTCGTACCCCTGGATAAACATACATATATATATATATATATATATATATATATATTATAAGATATGTACCAAAAGTCTAAACTCCGGAACAACGGAGCTCTCCAAGACAGCTGAGTAGAAGTCCTATGCTGAAGGGTCACCAAACCGACTATCTGTACCTGCGGGCATGAAACGCAGCCCCCGAAGAAAGGGGGTCAGTACGGAATATGTACTGAGTATATAAAGCATGAAATACAGTAAAAATGATAGTAACTGAAATAGGGTGTACAGAAAACAAGTACAATGTCCAGAATACCAAAACACTTGCCCTTTTGAAACATAAATCATGCATGTCAATATCATATATCATACCCGGCCCATTATGGGACTTGGTGAACATGGTCGCCACCCCGTCTTTGGCGCCGTAACACAGCATAACTCCATTATATATATATATATATATATATATATATATATATATATATATATATATATATATATCATATTCCGGTCCTCTAGTGAGGGACTCGGTGAACAATGCAGTGAAACTGTGCACGATAACAGAGCCGGCCCGGGACTCGGTAAAAGACATATTGAGGCATGCACGAGCATAGTAGTGAGCAGCCATATGCAATTTAAAACATTATCAAGACTCAAACAAAATAAGAAGAAGGGATTAACACCTGAGTATCAATAGCGACAATCATATCAAGTATCCCTCGAATGCCATTATAGATCATATCAAAAGAGCCTTACGAATCATAGACATGTATCATGATAATAAGAAATAGCTTATAGAAGTCAAGGACATTAGTTATCGTAGAGTCTCTAAGAATAGGAGCTTATATATATCGACTACTATCCAACGTATTGAAAACTTGAGAGGGAAGCTCAATCATTTCAAGAGTTCTAACATCAAAAAGTGAATAGGAATCATGAATCACACTCGAAACTTATGAATAGAATTACCCCAAAGCTCATATCATTCGTCACTTAAATCTAAGACATGCCAAAAGAAAGAAGGGACAGCTTTACATACCTGTTAGCGATTAATCGCAAACCCGTTCGCTTCGTCGCCCTTTAGCCTATTTAATATAAAAGTAATGCTATCGTTAGTAACTATACTTTATAGATCGTAATTCCGCAGCCCATCGCTTATAGAACTCATTCTTTAACTTATACTTTCTCTATTAGGGTTTTTCATTAGTTAAGAACTTAACGGAAATCGGGCAGCATTTCCCCTATATATTCGCCTAACCCGAACTTCCAATTATCCTCCTGTTATCACAGAAATACCAACAATGACAGTAATAGCAATATTCATATAGAACCCTTACAATTCAGTCTATAAACAACTCCAACAATCCAATAACCCTTTTTAATCCTTTTCAACCCATAATTTCGTATAACAACGATTTCATGCAATTTCTTACTTCCAATTTCATCCAATACAATTTTAATCCCTCCATTACAACACTATTAATACAATTATACCACAAAACAAGAAAATCTTACCTTAATTTTCTCGGAGGAATTTCTACACTTAATTGCTCCAATTTCACCATTTCTTCTTCCTCAATTCAATATCCAATGTTGCTATCACCTCCTTGAATTTTTAATTCACTTGGAACTTGTTCAAAATATGCAACAAAATATTTTTTTTCATTCAGCTATGGTTGGCCGAGAGCAGCCATGGAAGTTCTTTTTTTTTTTTTCCTAACTTTAATTTTGTAAAATGGATTGAATTGATCATTTTGCCAACTATATATATGATGATTCTTGTATTGACACACGTCCCCCACCCCTAATGACTCACCAATGCTTTCTTGAATTGTTATTATTTTTTTTAACTTTCGGGTGGGGCCCACTTCTAATAATTAAATTAATTAATTTTAATAAATCATTAATCCTTACTTAATAATCTTATCACAATTAATTAGTCCCTAATTTCCAATAATATTTCTACACTAAATAAAATTTATAAACAATTTGTGTACTAATTAAAATTGAAAATTAAAAGTTCCTATTTCATGTCCGAAAGTAATCCCGTCTTTAACTTGAGTCGATTTGCTTGCGAATAATTCGACGTATAAAATTACGGGGTATAACACTATGTCTCTAAATAAAATAGGACATAAAGATAGACTTATATATATATATATATATATATATATATATATATATATATATATATATATAAGTAGTAGAATAGTGCGGAATAATAATAACACCCCTAGGGTCTAGTCTGAATAATACAAAAGCAATCTAAATGGGTAATAATACAAGTTTGGAATAATAATACCTAATTGTCTATGTGTCTAAATAGAATAGGACATAAAGATAAAAGGGTCTTCAAGGCAGCGAACGGTCATGCTCACCTTAGAAACTCGGATATAATGCTGAAGCGACTATCAGCCACCGGTCACGGAAGTGGATCCGACCTGCTACATGAATACATCAAGTGCAGGTCAGTACAAAACAACAATATTGGTAGGCATCATCGGCCGACTAAGCATAGCTAACACAACCCAGATAATAAAGCAGACGAGCAGATAAACCAACAAGTATAAGTCACAAGTAATCGAATTTAAGTACACGTCATCGCCTAAGTAAAGCATCTAATCCCAAATGTGCCAAGTCTGAATATATCAAGTCCGAATCCAACATCGCAAGTACAGCACCAAAACATCTCAGAATCAAGCCATAATGCAATGCAATGCAATAATGTATGAATGCAATGCAATGCCATGCAAATGTTGTGTATACATGTACTCCAGACGGAAATATCGACATCTCGGTAGTACAACCCAACGTGACTCGTGAAATCTAAGTACCACCGTCCTTGATCTTTGCCCAACAGACAGACGGGATCCCAGATCTTTGCCCAAGGGGGTCTCTCACCGACACCACCCTAGGTGACCCGGGGAGTTCACTATCAATGATTCTGTAACTAACATCGGATATCAGCCATGCAATAAACTATTCCAGAACTACCATTAGATATTGGCCATCTCACGTCACTCAAGTAAAAGAGTTTATCAAGAATAAATTTCCCTCAATCAATGATTTCGGGATGAACATCGGATATCGGTCATCTCATATCACTCAACTAAAAGAGTTTATTAAGTATCATGAATGTATGAGAATGCGTGCAATGCATGTATCAAAATCAACAGTCTAATCAATATCACAAGTACCAACAATCGGGTACACCAACAATGTATCAATATCATAATACCAACAGTTGGTATAACAACAATGTATCCCAATCACAAATACCAACAGTGGGTATGCCAACAATATATTCGAATCACAAGTACCAACAGTGGGTACGCCAATAGTATCATAATCAAGACGATAAACAGGATCCAATATCTATCAAAAACTCATGGCATCAAGTCAACACAATAGAACAATCCAAAACACAGCACTACGGGGTGGCTAGTCCCAACACACAACAGGGCCCAACCTAAGGCAATATCCAACCCAACTTCATACCCGAAGGTTCACATGCTGTCGTCGACAATATAATCTAAATTTATGAGTCGCTATATGAAGTCTCACTATGGGTAAGCCATAACCTACCTGGATGGCCGAACCGCAACACCAATAACTCACTCCTTTGCTTTGCCTTTCCGCTGAACTTCAGAATCAAAATAGTCTAAGCATAATCGAAATCTAGATTAGAAATCACGAAGAATGATACTAATATTGCTACTATTCAACTTAGATCAATTTTAACCCTAGAAATTTGGGGAAACGAGCCCACAAGGGCAAAACGGGAAATTCAGAAGAAAAATATCAAATTAAGTACTAGTTGATCATAACCCAACCCCTAATTGCTGATTTAACTCAATGATTAGCCTAATTTTTTATTTGAAGCAAAAACCCCCAAATTAGGTATAAACCCTAACTCTTTGATTCCGAAATTCAACACTAGAAATGGGAAGATATATGATTAACAAGCTTAGATTCATCAAAATATAAGATAAACCCTATCAATTTTATCAGTAATAAGCCTAGGGAAAGTGTTCATCAATATCCTCTTCCGACTTCCAGGGAAGGGGGAATCTAAGATGATTATGATTAAAGGAAGGGTAAAGGAATTAACAAGATTTACGTCCAAGCGGTGCCGCTCCAGCGGCATCGCTGCCTCTAAAGTGGGCACCAGACACTAGAAAACTCTCCAAGTTTCACCAATTTATCTGATTTTCCGACTACTTTCCTAGGCCATCTGCTAAAAACACGCTACGAACGCGTCCGTGGCTTCGGAATTCCCAACGGAGTTCTCATTGACCGAGTCAACCCCGGTGCCTTAATTCTTATTTCTCAACCCAAGTCCCAAAATGCATCTGGGTGCATTGGGTATCGAACCAAATGCACACACAAGTTCTAAATGACCATCCGGACCTCTTGGAATCGACGGAATCCCGAAAAAGGTCCTTCTACCCCAAAGTCAAACTTTGGATCAACCATTTTTAACTTTAAGCCTATATTTCACAAAAGTTGCCTGAATCTAATCTAGACACCTCGAGAAGCGTGCCAACGGTCCTTTCGACTCAAAATGAGCTAATCAATACTCAAAAAAGGGCGAAAAGACTATAACGACCAAACAGATCGTTATATTAGATACCAATTGAACCGTCGCTCGTCCTCGAGCGAATATGAGAAACGAAGCGGGAAATACCTGAATAAGTAAACAACTGGGATATCGGCTACACATGTCGGTTCCGATCTCCCAAGTAGCCTCCTTAACAGTATGGTGCTTCCACTGCACCTTCACAGAAGCAATCTCTTTCGACCGCAACTTTCGAACCTGCCTATCCAAGATCCCGATAGGCTCCTAATCATAAGTCAAATTATCATCAAGCAATATAGAATCCCAACGAACAATGTTGGTACCGTCAGCATGGTACTTCTTCAGCATCAAAACATAGAACACCGGATGAACTCCCGCCAAGCCTGGCAGCAATCCCAACTCATAAGCTACATCACCGATACAGTCAATAATCTCAAACGGACCAATATACCTGGGGCTCAACTTGCCCCTCTTACCAAACCTCATTACACCCTTCATGGGTGAAACCTTCAATAGAACCTGGTCACCAATAGCAAACTTCAAATCCCGAACCTTCCGATCTACATACTTCTTTTGCCGACTCTGAGCTGCCAAAAGTTTGACCTGAATAAACTTCACTGTTATATCCCGTATTTTTGAACGTCGGATTATTTGCTGGGGTGGGGCCCACACACCGAGATTTTTTTTTTTGGAACATCTGAAAAGTCATATGAATCACATATGTAAAGTTAAACACAACTCATGAAGTACCCTTGGGCCAAATCAAAGTGGAAGCCCTCCAAACGAATATTTTTAAGAAAACGTTTTCGGGTGACCTGACTTTGAGGGGCACAAACGGTATTATAAGTTTGAAATTTGGAAAGCTACCATGATATAGAAGTTGTTGATAATTGAATTAGCTTTCTATCCATAGGTCGTGGGTTCCTAGGTGATGTCGGTACAAGGAGATATGAACGTTTTAAGGTCGAAAGGTCAGTGGGCTAGGCCCAACTCGGGATCAACCGAGTTGACCCAAAAAAATAAAATGAAAATTTAGGCCCAATGTTTAAGGGGTGGCCGGCCAAGTAAGGCCCAACCCATGGTTTTAATGAATATTTCCATGTGCTAATTAATTATAAATGGTCACTATCTAATAGAAGTTTCAAGAAACAAAGAAAGAAGAGAAAGAAGAAAAACCAAGAGCAAACATAAGAGCCATTTCGGGTTGGCCATAGAAAAATCACCCTCAAAAAAATCTTGACTCTAAAATTATTTTCTTGTTGAATTCCTACTAATTCAAGGTCCCTCTACAACTTGGTGTAGTTGTTTTGGAAGATTGAGCATTAGTTTCATCAATCTCACACTTTGGACAAGTGAAGAAGATTGGAGAAAAAGGTAGGAATTCATACCTTTTTATTATGTTATGAAGGTTTGTTTGTGTTGTAGTATATGGAAATGAGTAGAAACTATGGAAATATGGAAGTTTACAAAGTGTATATATATATATATATATATATATATATATATATATATATATATATGTAGCCGTGAGTGTATGTATGTTGTATACATATATGAGTTGAATTTTATGTTGTATTCTAGTTGTGGTTATGGTGAAAATTATATTGGGTATGAAAGTTGAATGAATTTTGGTTGAAGTTGGAATGTAGAAGATTATGTCACTTTAGAATGATTTTGTGATATTATGGAAATGAAGTTGTTAAGATGTGAATTATGATTATGGTTGATGAAATTGGAAAATGGAAATATGTTATGGATATGTAGGTTGAATATTAGAAGTTTTGGATGAATTATGACTTTGGTGGAAAGTTTGTATATTTTGTATATCTTGTGAATATTTTGTGGAAATGATATGAAATGCTTCCAAATTATATTGTGATAATCTAGATTAATAATGAATATGAAAACATTGAGATTGGTTTGGAAATGGGAAGTCGGAATGAAAGTTCTTGCATTATGTCGGAAAGAAGACTAGTTGTGTTATATTGTGTCCTATATTGATTGTTGTCGTTGTTGGTGTTGTTGTTGGGTTGTTGTTGATTGTTTTGGCCGAGTTAAATTCTCGGGGATGATATATGTATAAGGGAGATGCTGCCCAAATTTCTGTAGGCAATTATGAATAAAGATTGAATACTTAAAGATTTGAAATTGAGAATTGGTAAATGTGACCAATTGCAGATTTTGGGCGAAACGGGAATTGAATTTGGAAAGGCGTAAAGAGCATATAAGGTATGTAAAGCTATCCCGATTCTTCTTTTGGCATGTCCTAGGTGTACTAGGATCGGATTTGAGCCCCGGAATATATTCTGTCCATCGGAATCCGCGTTTGAAATTGTCACTTTTTCATTCAATAGAATTGAACCTTTTAGGTATGCTTTGTTGGAAGAATTAGGCAAACTTTCACAAATTGTTTAGAAAGTTATGAAATGTCCCTAGTACCTCTATAGGTGACCCCACAAGGTTAAAATACGTAATTTGAGCCCACCGCTTCGTTTGTCCCGAGGTGGGCCCACTATTTCCAATTTTACCCCTTTTGTATTTATGACTTGTCTTCGAGCTGCTTTAAAGGAAATGTCTTAACTACTCCTCTAACTATTATCTAAAGAATTGTTTTAAATACTCCGTTAAGTCTTATAAACTGTTTTGGATCTTGGAAACGATCTCAGCAAGATTATGCCTCCGTAACCCATTATGACATCCGAAGTTTACTTACTATGATTCCGTCAGATTTCATTGTTTTGACTTGTCACTCGATATGCCTCATTGAGTCTCTGGAAGTATACATGGTTTTATTGCATTTAGTTTCTCACTACTCCATTCTTGGATGCCTCAATGTTTCCCACACTGAGCCCGGGCCAGGATATGTTCTCAAGCGTCTTCCACTGCATTGTTCGCCGTGCCTCGATGTGAGGGGGCAGGTATATATGTACATGGGTTGTGGAGTATGCTGTGCCATGTACACTATTCTGACATGATATGATATGATCTGATATGGCCATTTGATATGTTATGCTATGTTACGGGGTTATTCCCCTTTTCTGATCCTTATGTGTTGTGGCACCAGCGTCGGGGGGTGGCCACGTTCTGTCTGCCGAGTCCCTTGGCAGGGGCCGGATATGATATGGCATATGTTTCTGTACACACTCTTCATGTTTTGAAAATATGCATTTGATACTCTGGATATCACACTCACTTTTCTGTACGTTCTGTTTCGGTTATGATTTTGTCCCGTAGTGGGACCAGGTATGACGTACGTTTTCTGCAAATACTATTTATGCTTTATGATCCGCATCTTTGCTAATCTGGATATTCCGTTCATTTTCTGTATCGTCTTCTTCGATTATGACTTTGTTTACTACGTTCCATGCTTTACATACTCAGTACATATTTCGTACTGACCCCCTTTCTTCGGGGGCTGCGTTTTCATGCCGCGCAGGTACAGACTACAGATTTGCTGATCCGCATGTTTAGGACTATATTCTGCCATCTTGGAGTGCTCTATTGTTCGGAGCCTATGTTTGGTACAGTCCTTGCTATGGTACATTTGTATGTTGTTCAGGGGTATGACGGGGCCCTGTCCCATCTTATGATTCTGATGTGTTCTGTAGAGGTCTGTAGACATACATATGGGTTCTGCATATGATTTGGGTTGGTATGATCTGTGACAGCCTGATCGGCTTCCTTGTGCTTTATCCGTTAATCTGTGATAATTAATAACGCCAATTGACTTTTACATTTAAATAGTCTGCTTATATGCTGGTTTGGGTTATTGGGTACGTTCAGGTGTCCAGCACGGACACTAGTGGCGGCCTACGGGGTTGGGTCGTGACATTCACTCTATCAAGGGACTCTCTCAACAAATCTGTACTCCCAGACCGAGCCTTGAACCCATCAAATCATCCAACCGAAGATCTACATCGCCTACCATACAAAGCCTCAAAAGGCGCCATGCCAATACTCGAATGATAACTGTTATTGTATGCAAACTCTACCAAGGGAAACTGCTAATCCTAATGACCACCAAAATCCATAGCACACGCTTACAACATATCCTCGAGCACCTGAATGGTCCACTTGGACTAGCCATCGGTCTGGGGATGAAAATGTCACGACCCAACCCCGTAGGCCGTGACTGGTGCCCGACCTGGACACCCGCATACATACCTATCAGATATAGTCAAACTGAAACTACGAAAAATATGGAACTTTACAAAAGAACTCTAAAGGTTCATAGCGTCATCATATATGTATATTCAGATACACTGTCTCCTGAGGAGTCACAACAGATCATATCATGAAATAATATGCAAGCCGACAAGGCTGCCACTATAGACGAACCTCATACCACAGCACATCGTATAGACACAGCTGAACAGAACCCATACATAACCCATACATATGTCTACAGACCTCTAAGAGTATCGATAGCGAAATATGACGGGACAGGGCCCCGCCGTACCCCTGGATAAACATATATATATATATATATATATATATATATATATATATATATCATAAGATCTGTACCAAAGGCCTAAACTCCGGAACAACGGAGCTCTCCAAGACAGCTGAGTAGAAGTCACCAAACCGACTGTATGTACCTGCGGGCATGAAACGCAGCCCCCCGAAGAAAGGGGGTCAGTACGGAATATGTACTGAGTATAAAAAGCATGAAATACGGTAAAAAGGATCATACTGAAATAAGGAGTACAGGAAACAAGTACAATGTCTAGAGTATGAAAACACTTGCCTTTGAAACATAAATCATGCATGTCAATATCATATATCATATACATATATACCATACCCGGCCCTCTACTGAGGGACTCGGTGAATAAAGTCATCATATGCCCTCCTGGCCGCCATAACATGTCATCATATCATCATATCATCATATATATATATACCGTACCCGGGACTCGGTGAACAATGCAGTGAAACTATGCACGATAACATTCCCGGCCCGGGACTCGGTGAAAGACATATTGAGGCATGCACGAGCAGAGTAGTGAGAAACCATATGCAATTTAAATCATTATCAAGACTCAAACAGAATAAGAAGAGGAGATTAACACCTGAGTATCAGTAGCGACAATTATAGCAAGTACCCCTCGAATGTCATTATAGTTCATATCAAAAGAGTCTTAAGAATCATAGACACATGTCAATATAGTGTGAAATAGCTTATAGAAGTCAAGGACACTAATCATTACAGAATTCTTTAAGAATAGGAATTTTCACGCATCAACTACTATTCAACGTGCAAAGGACTCGAGGGGAAAACCCAACCACTTAAGAGTTCTAGCATCATGAAGTGAATAAGAATCATGAATCACATTTGGAACTTATGAATAGAGTTACCCAAAAGTTCATATCATTCATCACTTACATCTAAGACATGCCAAAAGAAAGAAGGGACAGCTTTACATACCTGTTAACGACTATTCGCCAATCCGTTCGCCTTGTCGCTCTTTTAGCCTATTTAATATAAGGGTAACGTTATCGTTAGTATCTATACTTTCTAGTTCGTGAATCCGTAGGCCGTCGCTTATAAAACTTATTCTTTAACTTATACTTTCTCGTTAAGGGTTCTTTTCATTATTTTAAGGATTTAACGAAAATCGGGCAGCATTTCCCCTACACGACTCAATTTACATTTTCAACATCAGCATCTACCACTCCTTATATTCATCACACATTTACCAATTTATACAAGTTTAATCACCTCCAAAACGTGTATAAAAAGACCAAATCTTACCTTAATAAACTTGGCTTCTTAACCTTGCTAATCACTTGAATATTTTCAACAAATTAACACTCTAATCCCCCTCTTCTTCATGCCCTTTCTCGGCAGAATTCACCATGGCCGAATGCCTCTTAAACTTGGCTTTTTTTTTCTTTTCTAATTCTTAGCTTGGAGTAAAATGAACTTATGATGAACTAAATTGTTCATCAAAACATGCTTTTATATGCAGCCCTTAAGCCTTCCACGTGCCCACCGTCATGGTGAGTCATTATGTTAATTTAATTTTTTTTTCTTTTTTTTTTACAAAAAATCGGGTGGTGCCCACTTGGTAATTGATCTTAATTAATTTAATTAATTACTAATTCTTTCTTAATAATCTAATCACAATTAATTAACCCCTAATCTCCAATAATATTCTTACACTAAGTAAAATTTATAAACAATTTATGTTCTAATTAAAACTGAAAATTAAAGATTTCTATTTCGTGTCCGAAAATGATCCCGTCTTTAACTTGAGTCGATTCTCTTGCGAATAATTCGACGTATAAATATACGGGGTATAACATCCTTCCCCCCTTTACAACATTCGTCCTCGAATGTTAAACTGATCCTGAATTCCCAATACTTTCTCAAGTGTTCCCTTATTTAATTATGCCCTTCACATACCTCTTCCATTGGTCGATTCGCTATAATTCATCATAACGCATTCCAGACCCCTACATAGTCATTCCTGTAATATCTCCTCTTTCTGTTGCTTCCCGAGGTAATAATTCCACGTCATTGCCTTTACTCTTATCTTACTTCGCAGTCCGTTGTCAGTTGTGTTACGAGCTTTTCCGCTGAAATCTTACTTTCTTCCTTGTGCGCTTAGTCTTAACTTGACTCCTTCCTCTCCTATAGTTATACCCTTAAGATATCGTTTCCTTCATCTTACCTCTTAATCTTTAAATAAGATTTTTATAACGCGCAGACATCCCTCGTCAGTTCATTAGACTTTAATATCCTTGAAGTATTACATGCCTCTCGTAACATGTAGACCCTTCGCAGGTTCTATGTATAAAACGAAATTTCCCAGAGGGTAACATTTTTGTACTCCAATATCTTTGCTTTACTCCGCTGTGACTGTCCGTGTTCTGAAATCCTCAGCATCATGTGTCACTTTCTGACTTTCTTTTAAAGGTCTTTAACTTCTTGTCACTTTTACGGGATTTCTTTTAAAAGTCTTCAACTTCTTTTACGGGATTTCACTTTCTGAAATCCCGATCTTTAGTGTTATATCCCGCATTGTTTGCGTATTTGGATAATTTAAGGTAATGGTGGAAGGTCAAGAACAAGACTATAATTTTGATTTTGATTGGCATACAAGTTGTTTATGAAAATTTTGAAGTGGGAATATTAAGAAAGGTCAATGGCATAAAGAAATATTTGCAATATGACTCGTGGAAATATGGAGGAAGGCGAGGGGTAAATTTGGAATTTAAAAAAAAATAAGAATTCATGAGTTACAAGACCAAGAGAGCTAAATATGGGCTTGGAATTAAAAAGGGGCCACTTGGGCCATCCACATGGATGGGCTAGGCCCAACTAAAGCTTAAGGGGTCAAAAAATAAAAAGGATGACCAAGTCATATTTTCCACTTCAACTTGTAGAAATTTCAAGAGCCTAAGAACACTAGAGAAGAAGGAGAAAAAAATCTCCAAGGCCATTTTCGGCCAAGTTCAAGACCAATTTTTTTTTTCTTCAAAAATCATTTTCTACCAATTGAAGGGTCCCAAACAAAGTGGAGTGGTCATTGAAGCAAGAAAAACACATATTCATACAAGTTGTGAATTCTAGCTAAGTGGAGGATTAAAGGAACAAGGTAAGAATTCATCCTTCCTTATATGTTATGAATGTTTATGGATGTTTATGCATGTGGTAGTGTACAAAAATGGATGAAATTCATAAAGAAAAAGAATATGGTGGTGTGGCCGTGAGGTAGCATGTGTGGGTGTAGAAATCATGTTTTAATTATTTTATCTAGTAATTGGCTGTTATTGTTGTGAATGTTATGTTGATAATGGAAGTTGAATGATTTTGGAGAGGTTGTAGTTGTATATGCATGATGTATAGCCATGTATATTTGGTGAATCATGAAGGAATGTGAGCAAGTTTTATTTGGTATGTTGGTTGTTGTGTTGTGGATTTTATATTGCAAATAAAAGCCTAATGAGCTTAGTGAAGCATTAGTAGTTGGAGGCTTGCCTTGGAAGATTATGTAAATTGAATATTATGCCCTTGCATGTAAGAAGTATAATGATAGTAGAATGGTGTTGTTGGAATATGTCATAAGATTGTTATTGTGTTCATTGAAGTCGGAAGGTTTTGAAGAAAGTGGTAAATTGAGATCATGTGTATTGAATGAAATATGTGAATTGCTAGTGTAGTTATTGAATTATGTTAATAGTTTCGCCGGGTTTGAATTCTCGGATTTGTGATTGATGAGAATTTGGCTATGTTGAATGTCGAGGATGGTATAGTTACAGAGGAAGTGCTGCCGAAATTTCGGTAGCCAAGTATTACCTTAAGATTTCAACTCTAAGTATCCTAATAAGAGTTTTGGTAAATATGACCAATTTGCAGATTTTGACGAAATTGTGACGTGAATTTGGACTAGCAATAGGAGCGGAAAGAGGTATGTAAGGATTCACCCTTCTTTCTATCGCATGTCTTAGATGTAATAAGTCGGTTACGAGCCTCGGGGACAATCCTATTCCCCGGAATCCGCACCTAAAGTTTTCCACTTTTTGTTCAATAGAATTGAACTAGAAAGTGTGCCAATTGTAGGAGAAACCCCCTAAACCCTTAGAACTTGTATAAATGGGACCCGATTACCCTAAGACCCTCACAAGTAACGCTATGACACGTAATATATGTAAACCGTATACGCTACCCCATCCGGCCCGAGGTGGGCCCGTTACTCTCGGATTTTCCTATAATCTTGGTGGACTTACTTGAAGCGAATCCAAAAGAGACCTTTGATCCCGATGTCGTCGCCAATGATAAGTACTATGACTACTCTAACGAGAATGTTTCTACGGTGATAATGATAATGACAATGTTAGACAAGAGAATGTACTTACGATAAGTACGACCGGAACGACTCTATGACTAAGCTAAGTATCTTATGTAAACAATGAAAGTGATAAACTAATTTTTGAATCGTATTTATATTTCCTAGCTATAACTTTATTTTCTAAGACTCCAAAGCCTATGACTGTCATCTATAATGCCCACGATTTCATTCTACGGTTACCGTAATATTATTCTTCGTTGATAGTCTCGCCTTAAAATACTTGTTCCTTCAAGGTGAGACAGAGTTATCATTAGCATTCCATTATGTAATCGGAGGTCACCGACCTTACGTCACTCTGATGGATACAGGATTTTTCCTTGGGCTCCCTTGTGTGCTTATATGATATATATATAAATAAAACACGTATATTTATATAAGATACGTATATATATATATATATATATATATATATATATATATATATATATATATAAAACATGTATATGTATATAAGATATGTGTAAGTATATAAAATGTGTAAATGTATACAATATAAGTAAATGTATATAAGACATGTATATGTACACAAGCTATGTATATAAATATAAAGATATGTATGAGTATGTAAGATATGTATATGACCCTGGGATGGGGGAAAGGGATATATGGGGGAATGGGAAGGGAAACATGTTTCATTGCCACCTGATCAGCTGGCTTATCATCCCGGACGCGGGGTGCCCGGACGCGGGATATATGGGTGAGCCGGTGTATATCGGCGCTATGTGGGTGAGCCGACATTGCTCGGCGCTATGATATGACCTACGATGCCATGACCAGGCATGCTATGATACGATATGCTATGACATGCAATGCTACGATATGATATGCTATGATACGCTATGCTATGACATGATATGCTATGATATGCTACGACAGGATATGATATGACATGACAAGCTATGCCATGATATGATAAGCTATGCTATGATATGATAAGCTATGCTATGATATGACAAGATATACTATGACATGATACCCTAGGACACACTATGCTATGACATTGACATGATATAACCCGGTGCAATATGCCATGATAAGACACGATAGGACACGACCGGACATGCCACGACAAGATACGGTAGGGCACGATAGGATACGACACAATATGAGTTCTATTTTCTACGTTCACGGAGGGGAAACGTTCTTAAAACGGAAAGACAAACCATGCATGATAGCCGCCCAAAAAGGGGCCTGCCTATGTACAGGTTACTTTCTCGCCTCATTATATGTCCTATGACTCCATGATATTATTAATCAAACTCTATGTTACTGCTTGTATTATCTTCCATGCCTTACATACTCGGTACACTATTCGTACTGACGTCCCTTCTTGTGGACGCTGCGTTTCATGCCGCGCAGGTCAGCAGACAAGTGGATTTGATCCCTAGAAGCTCTACCAGCCGTACTTGACAGCGCTCCAGTTGTTTCGGAGCCTCACTTCAGTGGTACTATTTTGTGTATGTATTCTCGGGCACGACAGTACTCGGCCCTTTCTTTGTATAAATGTTCTATGTCTAGAGGCTCGTAGACAGATATGTACAGTCAGTCAGGTAAGGTTAGATAGATGGTGTTTTGGCATGGTTGTTGTATAAAGTGATAATGAAGTTTACTAGTCTATGTTCATAATGACGCTGCTAATGTTAATGTTTATTAATGTTCAAAAAAAAAAAAACATGGCACTGTTTATACGGCTTGCTAATAGGTAAAGGTAACAAGATAAATAAGGGGTGCTCGGTACAAGTATCGGGTACTCGTCACGGCCCCTAGTCGGGTCGTGACAGAAGTGGTATCAGAGCAGTTCGGTCCTAGGGGTTTGTCTACGAGCCGTGTCCAGTAGAGTCTTGTTTATGGGTGTGTAGCGCGCCACACTTATAGACAGGAAGCTACGGGGCATTTTGGAAATATGACCTTCTTTGCATTCTAAGATCGTGCGATAGAGCTATGCTACCAGGCTTCCACATTCCTTCCCTAATCCTATGTTATGGTTTCAGTAATGCCGCCGAAGAGAAAGGCTACGACGGCCGAGAAAGCCAAGGGGGTGGCGGGCAGCAGAGTTGCACGGGAGCTAGAAGAAGGAGAGTCTCATAATGAAGCTCCCCCTCAGACTTTTCCTGCTCCCCCTGTATCAACAGAGCAGGAAAGAGTTCCAGCTCCAGCCCCAGCACCTCCAGTTCCACCGCCAGCAGCTCCGGGTCAGCAGATGACAGAGGCCATCCAGTTATTGACTCAGCTAGTTGCCGCACAGGCTCAGCGGAAAGATGTAGACCCGGGAGACAGGGCGGTGAGTGCAAGGGCTCGTGAATTTATTACCCTGAAGCCTCCGGAGTTTTATGGATCAAAACCAGAGGAGGACCCGCAGAGTTTCATAGACGAGATGCTGAGGACCCTGAGAATTATACATGCTTCGGATACGGAGTCTGTAGAGTTAGCTTCATACAGGCTGCGGGATCTGGCAGTTCTATGGTACGGTAACTGGATATCATCGAGGGGAGCAAATGCACCCCCTCCGGTTTGGCAGGAGTTCACTGAGGCTTTCCTACGACATTTCCTACCGCCAGAGGTTCGACGGGCTCGTGCTGATATGTTCTTGAACCGGAGACAGGGAAATATGAGTGTCCGAGAATACAGCCTTCGTTTCAACTCGCTAGCCAGGTATGCCCCAGCCATGATAGCTGATAGGGGAGACCATGTGCACCGATTTGTAAGTGGGCTAGGGCCACATTTGGTTAAGGAATGCATGACGGCTTCACTCCAGGACGGGATGACTATTACCCACATCCAGGCCCACGCCCAAAATCTAGAAGAACAGTACCAGTCACGGAGAGATGAGCGTTATCCGGATAGGGGTTCCAGAAAAAGGGGCAGGTTTTCCAGGACTAGGAGCGAGTACAGAGGGGGGCAGGCACAGGGGCAATTCGGGTACTCAGACCAACCGGCGGCCAGTGCACCTCCTCGAATTGCGGATAGGAGATTTGACCGTTCTACTTATTCGGGAGCGGGTCAGGGCACTAGAGCTTCAGGATCCCAGTATAGGGATGATTCTAGCAGGATGATGCCACCCCCGCCACGGTGTACTCGGTGTGGCAGGCCACACTCGGGACAGTGTTACCGGGACACAGGTGCGTGTTATGCTTGCGGACGGACTGACCATTTGATGCGAGATTGTCCGCTAAGGAATGAGAGAAGCAGAGCTCAGCCCGCCGGGTCAACAGTGAGTTCATCACCGTCCGTGCGCCCTCCGGGACAGGCCTCCCAGGCCCCAACAGGCCGTGGCCGACGCAGAGGAGGGACACCCAGTTCAGCCGGCCCTCCACACCGTATATATGCATTGGCAGGACGGCAGGATCCTGGACCTTCCATCGATGCGGCCGCAGGTACACTTCCGACATCTTTTCTGTATATATGGATGTTAAATTGAATTGGGTTTTTACTTTATCTTGCACCGTCCTTTGTATTACGGGACATATAAAGAATTCGGGAAAATTCAGGACAAGAGCAGCAATACACACGAGTAAAAAGTGGACATTAGTGATCCCGAAGGCTAAAATAGTCATTGAAAGAGAGAGATGCGTTACGAGGGCGTTTTGAACATCGTTAAGACCCCAATTTTCCCCATATTATGGGATATAGGCAGTACGTGGAAGCGGAGGCAAAATACTAACACTGAGACACTGAAATGCATTAAAGTTTCAAGGTTAAGCGTGCTCAGGTGGGAGTAATTCCAAGATGGGTGACCCCCTGGGAAATATGCCGAAAATTTCATAAATACGGGAACATATATATAGCAAGGGAATAGACGCGACAAACTCTGTGAAGAAGGAATTACAATTGTAAAAGGATCGCAGAAGGCAACCCAAGTTCCTGGAATGGATATGTTAAGCGACATGTGAGATATCTATGAAGGAGACCTCCCCGAAGTATTATAAAACACTATGAGGCCAGTTTAACATTCGAGGACGAATGTTCTAAAGGGGGGGAGGATGTTATATCCCGCATTTTTTGCGTATTTGGATAATTTAAGGTAATGGTGGAAGGTCAAGAACAAGACTATACTTTTGATTTTGATTGGCATACAAGTTGTTTATGAAAATTTTGAAGTGGGAATATTAAGAAAGGTCAATGGCATAAAGAAAAATTCGCAATATGACTCGTGGAAATATGGAGGAAGACGAGGGGTAAATTTGGAATTTAAAAAAAAAATAAGAATTCATGAGTTACAAGACCAAGAGAGCTAAATATGGGCTTGGAATTAAAAAGGGGCCACTTGGGCCATCCACATGGATGGGCTAGGCCCAACTAAAGCTTAAGGGGTCAAAAAATAAAAAGGATGACCAAGTCATCTTTTCCACTTCAACTTCTAGAAATTTCAAGAGCCTAAGAACACTAGAGAAGAAGGAGAAAAAAAATCTCCAAGGCCATTTTCGGCCAAGTTCAAGACAAATTTTTTTTTTTTCTTCAAAAATCATTTTCTACCAATTGAAGGGTCCTAAACAAAGTGGAGTGGTCATTGAAGCAAGAAAAACACATATTCATACAAGTTGTGAATTCTAGCTAAGTGGAGGATTAAAGGAACAAGGTAAGAATTCATCCTTCCTTATATGTTATGAATGTTTATGGATGTTTATGCATGTGGTAGTGTACAAAAAATGGATGAAATTCATAAGGAAAAAGAATATGGTGGTGTGGCCGTGAGGTAGCATGTGTGGGTGTAGAAATCATGTTTTAATTATTTTATCTAGTAATTGGTTGTTATTGTTGTGAATGTTATGTTGATAATGGAAGTTGAATGATTTTGGAGAGGTTGTAGTTGTATATGCATGATGTATAGCCATGTATATTTAGTGAATCATGAAGGAATGTGAGCAAGTTTTATTTGGTATGTTGGTTGTTGTGTTGTGGATTTTATATTGCAAATAAAAGCCTAATGAGCTTAGTGTAGTATTAGTAGTTGGAGGCTTGCCTTGGAAGATTATGTAAATTGAATATTATGTCCTTGCATGTAAGAAGTATAATGATAGTAGAATGGTGTTGTTGGAATATGTCATAAGATTGTTATTGTGTTCATTGAAGTCGGAAGGTTTTGAAGAAAGTGGTAAATTGAGATCATGTGTATTGAATGAAATATGTGAATTGCTAGTGTAGTTATTGAATTATGTTAATAGTTTGGCCGGGTTTGAATTCCCGGATTTGTGATTGATGAGAATTTGGCTATGTTGAATGTCGAGGATGGTATAGTTACAGAGGAAGTGCTGCCGAAATTTCGGTAGCCAAGTATTACCTTAAGATTTCAACTCTAAGTATCCTAATAAGAGTTTTGGTAAATATGACCAATTTGCAGATTTTGACGAAATTGTGACGTGAATTTGGACTAGCAATAGGAGCGGAAAGAGGTATGTAAGGCTTCACCCTTCTTTCTATGGCATGTCTTAGATGTAATAAGTCGGTTACGAGCCTCGGGGACAACCCTATTCCCCGGAATCCGCACCTAAAGTTTTCCACTTTTTGTTCAATAGAATTGAACTAGAAAGTGTGCCAATTGTGGGAGAAACCTCCTAAACCCTTAGAACTTGTATAAATGGGACCCGATTACCCTAAGACCCTCACAAGTAACGCTATGACACGTAATATATGTAAACCGTATACGCTACCCCATCCGGCCCGAGGTGGGCCCGTTACTCTCGGATTTTCCTATAATCTTGGTGGATTTACTTGAAGCGAATCCAAAGGAGACCTTTGATCCCGATGTCGTCGCCAATGACAAGTACTATGACTACTCTAACGAGAATGTTTCTACGGTGATAATGATAATGACAATGTTAGACAAGAGAATGTACTTACGATAAGTACGACCGGAACGACTCTATGACTAAGCTAAGTATCTTATGTAAACAATGAAAGTGATAAACTAATTTTTGAATCGTATTTATATTTCCTAGCTATAACTTTATTTTCTAAGACTCCAAAGCCTATGACTGTCATCTATAATGCCCACGATTTCATTCTACGGTTACCGTAATATTATTCTTTGTTGATAGTCTCGCCTTAAAATACTTGTTCCTTCAAGGTGAGAAAGAGTTATCACTAGCATTCCATGATGTAATCGGAGGTCACCGACCTTACGTCACTCCGATGGATATAGGATTTTTCCTTGGGCTCCCTTGTGTGCTTATATGATATATATATAAATAAAACACGTATATTTATATAAGATACGTATATATATATATATATATAAAACATGTATATGTATATAAGATATGTATAAGTATATAAAATGTGTTAATGTATACAATATAAGTAAATGTATATAAGACATGTATATGTTCACAAGCTATGTATATAAATATAAAGATATGTATGAGTATGTAAGATATGTATATGACCCTGGGATGGGGGAAAGGGATATATGGGGGAATGGGAAGGGAAACATGTTTCATTGCCACCTGATCAGCTGGCTTATCATCCCGGACGCGGGGTACCCGGACGCGGGATATATGGGTGAGCCGGTGTATATCGGCGCTATGTGGGTGAGCCGACATTGCTCGGCGCTATGATATGACCTACGATGCCATGACCAGGCATGCTATGATACGATATGCTATGACATGCAATGCTACGATATGATATGCTATGATACGCTATGCTATGACATGATATGCTATGATATGCTACGACAGGATATGATATGACATGACAAGCTATGCCATGATATGATAAGCTATGCTATGATATGATAAGCTATGCTATGATATGACAAGATATACTATGACATGATACCCTAGGACACACTATGCTATGACATTGACATGATATAACCCGGTGCAATATGCCATGATAAGACACGATAGGACACGACCGGACATGCCACGACAAGATACGGTAGGGCACGATAGGACATGATACGATAGGATACGACACGATATGAGTTCTATTTTCTACGTTCACGGAGGGGAAACGTTCTTAAAACGGAAAGACAAACAATGCATGATAGCCGCCCAAAAAGGGGCCTGCCTATGTACAGGTTACTTTCTCGCCTCATTATATGTCCTATGACTCCATGATATTATTAATCAAACTCTATGTTACTGCTTGTATTATCTTCCATGCCTTACATACTCGGTACACTATTCGTACTGACGTCCCTTCTTGTGGACGCTGCGTTTCATGCCGCGCAGGTCAGCAGACAGGTGGATTTGATCTCTAGAAGCTCTACCAGCCGTACTTGACAGCGCTCCAGTTGTTCCGGAGCCTCACTTCAGTGGTACTATTTTGTGTATGTATTCTCGGGCACGACAGTACTCAGCCCTTTCTTTGTATAAATGTTCTATGTCTAGAGGCTCGTAGACAGATATGTACAGTCAGTCAGGTACGGTTAGATATATGGTGTTTTGGCATGGTTGTTGTATAAAGTGATAATGAAGTTTACTAGTCTATGTTCATAATGACGCTGCTAATGTTAATGTTCATTAATGTTCAAAAAACAAAAAACATGGCACTGTTTATACGGCTTGCTAAGAGGTAAAGGTAACAAGATAAATAAGGGGTGCTCGGTACAAGTATCGGGTACTCGTCACAGCCCCTAGTCGGGTCGTGACATTTAGGGTTGGCTATCAAATAGCGCTAGGGTCCCCTTATATTATAGCTTTACTGTCATCCAGTTTCCAGTAACCTGCTTGTCCTAATTGTCTAGGTTAAATCATTTCGTAATTTCCCTTAACGTAACTGGCACTACTTTAGGCATATTATCTCGTGTTGTTTCTCTATTTTTTACTCAAACTCTTCGATTGCCCCTTTACTCCAATTTGCTCTTAGTCCTCCTAGCCCGCTTCCTGTTGCAATCTTTACACAAGTATGTGTAGGTGTTCAAATCAGCCCAGTAAATACCTTAGCGTTGCCTCGCTAGTCTTTATGCAGACCCTATATTCTTCTCTTATATCTTTCAACTGATATCAAGGCTCAACTATAGCTTTTTCCCTCAGTACTAATTATATCTCCGTAGTTTTGCCTCAGACCATCTTATACCTTTCTTTGATATATCCGAAATATCGCAACCACATTGTCGGTACTGAATTCTTACTCTTCTTATCAAGTACTCACTTGGCCTCGTTCTTAGTATACAAGTATTCATGGGCTGCATAACTATTCCTGTACAATTTGTACAAAGTGTATTCAATCTTAGTCATAGTCTTTCCTTCTCCTGGTTTATTCTGCTCTACATATCTTATTGTACCATTGCTCACTTGCTGTCTATTTCGCCATACTCCTTCTCCTTCCTCTATCCACCATTTAGTTTTCTCATATCCCACTTTAGGAGAGATTTCCTATCTTTTCTCCTTTTCTACTTATATGTCACAATATCATTAGCCAATAACTCCGTTGTCAACATCTTAATCTCTAATCCAGTACATCCTTGCCATCCTTTATAATATCCTTTTAAGTTACTTGTTACCATTCTCTTGTCATATTCTTCCATTTTATAAGCATCCACCTTCTGATGTCATATTATCCAAAGTTTGTACCAATAATTCTCAACATTGTGTCAACTACTATCTTGGCTTCTATTCGTTTGTCGCTGGCTTTCAGACCTCACTAACTTGTTTCAGCATGGGATCTCACTTGAAGTCTAAGTATTCACATTAAACGTGTTGCAGTGTCAGCTGATTTTATCTTACACTTGCATTTCTCTCATCAGCTTCCCCCTTTTTGGGTGTACTCACATCATTATCTATTTATATTCCACTCTATGTCCCTATTTCAAATTTTCAAATTCATATGATTCTTTTCCAATACATTTGGTATACTGCACCACATCTATGTCTTCCTTTATATCATCTATAACTTAGATTACCCATGTATGAAACCCTAACACAATCACGAGGCGATGAGAACTCTCGATATATAGTACAAAATCTTATCTGATGGTTGGTACTCGAGTAATGTAATTAATGTAGCAATTTGTCCGAAGCCACATTCCATTCATTCCAATCAGTAATTAGCTAGTGCTTATAATCGTTTCAAATTCTCCATTTGGTAGCAATTATATTCTGATGATAAGTGTTCCAAGCTTTCCTATAACACCATTTTTATCCCAACGGATATCATCTGTTTCTTCCAATAAATTCACAATACCTCAGTTGTTTCGCAAATCCGCAATCCTTGTCTTTTAAGGATTTTCACCATCTTCGAGGTGAGGTCACATATAACCAGTACTCCTTTATGCCTCATGCTATTTCTCCCTTGTCATATATCCACGCTAACTTCTAACTTACTCAAAATCATATCAATTTTTTTTAATAGTGGTCTTGTCTTATCACCTTCTCGTCATACTACACCTTAAGTTCGTAACAATATGTTTCCCTTTTATCCTATACTCATACTCAATTAGTTACGTCTATATTTGGTGCTTCATTTAGTATTCCTTTCATTTCTCCAGTCTATGTCCATCTTTTATCTTATGCACGAGGAATTTCATGTTACTCCTGTATCCCTCGGTAAACCCTACTTCTACATAACCCCTTTCTCGTTTTCAAGACATATTCTGTTCATCTCTTATTTGTTCTTATGATACCAGTCATTCCTGGCATTCATTCTGTCTTGTTGCTCATCTTCCTTTAGGTCGGTCTTTCACAATTCTGTCACTTGTATTACTCGTTTTCTTAGCTATACGCGTCATAACACCTTGCTACACTGTAATCCCACTTGCTTTCTTCTTATCTTCTTCTTTCTATTAACTCTTTCTCTTCCTATGCTCGCTTTCACCTTCGTTACTATTTGATCTCTATTCTGAACTTTCCCTGTAGGACCTTATAAGTTCTTTCTTATTCGTCCTACATCTGCTTTACCGTTTCACACTAATTACATCATCTCCTTTAGTTACTTCCTTGCTAGGCTTTACTCATTTCTATAGCAATCCTTATGGTACTCACATTACATCCTGTTCGTAATCCATCCTATAACGTAACACTTCTTAATCTTATTCACGACTTTTACTATGTTTTTAATTACACTCCGTGGACTAGGCGTACTTAACCCTTCACCATTTCTGATCAATCTTACCCATAATTTCTCACATGCTGTCTTATCAATACCTTCACAATTTGTCATAACTCTTCTTCCTCTGTACTCTTGTCTCAATCATACTGTTATTTCTTCTAACTATAAACTCGTCGTAATTTATCCCTGCTTGTCAATTCAGTGGTACCTCAATATAATACTCTATTAAGATTTGCCAACCTTTTCTAAATCATCCCTTAGTATCACAAGCCCTTCCGAATCATCCAAGCATTTCATCAACAACACATGAAACACGTGATCTATGACAGCTCACAAGTTTAAGTTTTCCTTCTACAAATTCCATCTCCAATTAGTTGGTTAAAAACTAATAAAATGTCACCATGAAGCATTCTCCAACCACCACCAGAAAGAAACTAGAATCCGACAAGCACCACAGGACTTCTAGTGCTTGATTCACATGGTTTACCTCAAGGTTTATTCTTGAGTCGCGAACGAATTGTTTAGTTCATGAACTACTTGTTGTATGCTTTGTATTCTTCCAATAAAGTGAAACTTGGTTGCTGGACGTTTTTTCCCTTCAACATAAGCTTTTCTAAGGTAAAAATGTGGCTGGGAAGTATTCTGGTCCGTTCAAATGAATTCCAAACTTTGCCGCTCATATACGCTTCTCCAAAACAAGGTCTCCCAAATAAGAAGGATGCCTCTTATGGATGACGTGGGGGTATTTCTTAAAGCATTAGTACAACATAATAAATTTACCTTGTCGGTATCAACCTTCAAACATATTATGAACTTATGTCTCATTCTCTTCCTTTTTCCTATTTCTGGGAAAATTTGGGCAGAGTTTCCTCTGTACTTCTTACTATCCCAGAACCTGTACGCAGGAAATACCAATAATGCCTCACAGGGCCAACATATATACGCATATATCATATCGTATCATAGCCACACAGGGCTCCTAATTTCCAGTAAAAAGTATAAAGGTGTCGGGACATGCCTCACATACCGCACCTCGAGACGTACCTGATCCTTTAACGATCTGTTCTGTTATACTTTCCTATCCACCTTCTCTTTCATCCTCAAACTTTACATTTCAATCATATTTCAATATTCTTACCTTATTCGGCATGCCTCTTTCGCACCGTTACTTACCTATGTACTTTGTAACTTCCAATATCGCCAGTCACTTCCTTCTGTCGATGTCGTTCTTCAGCTGAAATCAAAGGTTAGTATAAGGAATTTCATTTCCTATGGCTGGGCTCTATCGCACGATGTTAGAGATGAAAGGAAGGTAACATCCTAAATGTCCTGTAGCTTCCTGTTTATAGATGTGGTGCACAACACACCGATAAACAAGATTCTACTAGACACGATTTGTAGACACTCCGAGGACGAACTGCTCTGTTACCACTTTTGTCACGACCCAACCTTGTAGGCCGTGACTGGTGCCCGACCTGGACACCCGTATACATACCTATCAGATATAGTCAAACTGAAACTACGAACAATATGAACTTTACAAAAGAACTCTGAAGGTTCATAGCGTCATCATATATGTATATTCAGATACATTGTCTCTTGAGGAGTCACAACTGATCATATCATGAAATAATACGCAGGCCGACAAGGCTGCCACTATAGAAGGACATCATACCATAGCACATCGTATAGACATAGCTGAACAGAACCCATACACAACCCACACATATGTCTACAGACCTCTAAGAGTATCGATAGCGAAATATGACGGGACAGAGCCCCGCCGTACCCCTGGATAAACATATATATATATATAAAAGGCCTAAACTCCGGAACAACGGAGCTCTCCAAGACAGCTAAGTAGAAGTCCTATGCTGAAGGGTCACCAAACCGATTGTCTGTACCTGCGGGCATGAAACGCAGCCCCCCGAAGAAAGGGGGTCAGTACGGAATATGTACTGAGTATATAAAGCATGAAATACGGTAAAAAGGATCATAACTGAAATAAGGAGTACAGGAAACAAGTACAATGTCCAGAGTACCAAAACACTTGCCTTTGAAACATAAATCATGCATGTCAATATCATATATCATATACATATATACCATACCCAGCTCTCTAGTGAGGCACTCGGTGAATAAAGTCATCATATGCCCTCCTGGCCGCCATAACATGTCATCATATCATCATATCATATATATATATATATATATATATATATATATATATATATATATACCGTACCCGGGACTCGGTGAACAATGCAGTGAAACTATGCACGATAACATACCCGACCCGGGACTCGGTGAAAGACATATTGAGGCATGCACGAGCAGAGTAGTGAGCAACCATATGCAATTTAAATCATTATCAAGACTCAAACAGAATAAGAAGAGGAGATTAACACTTGAGTATCAGTAGCGAAAATTATAGCAAGTACCCCTCGAATGTCATTATAGTTCATATCAAAAGAGTCTTAGGAATCATAGACACATGTCAATATAGTGTGAAATAGCTTATAGAAGTCAAGGACACTAATCATTACAGAATTCTTTAAGAATAGGAATTTTCACGCATCAACTACTATCCAACGTACAAAGGACTCGAGGGGAAAACCCAATCACTTAAGAGTTCTAGCATCAAGAAGTAAATAAGAATCATGAATCACATTAGGAACTTATGAATAGAGTTACCCCAAAGTTCATATCATTCATCACTTACATCTAAGACATGCCAAAAGAAAGAAGGGACAACTTTACATACCTGTTAACGGCTATTCGCCAATCCGTTCGCCTTGTCGCTCTTTTAGCATATTTAATATAAGGGTAACGT
The DNA here is from genome assembly GCF_019175385.1 of Lycium barbarum. NCBI lineage: Eukaryota > Viridiplantae > Streptophyta > Magnoliopsida > Solanales > Solanaceae > Lycium > Lycium barbarum. Next base: position 87,964,222 of record NC_083345.1, on the reverse strand, counting down.
TATCGTTAGTATCTATACTTTCTAGTTCGTGAATCCGTAGGACGTTGCTTATAAAACTTATTCTTTAACTTATACTTTCTCGTTAAGGGTTCTTTTCATTATTTTAAGGATTTAACGAAAATCGGGCAGCATTTCCCCTACACGACTCAATTTACATTTTCAACATCAACATCTACCACTCCTTATATTCATCACACATTTACCAATTTATACAAGTTTAATCACCTCCAAAACGTGTATAAAAAGACCAAATCTTACCTTAATAAACTTGGCTTCTTAACCTTGCTAATCACTTGAATATTTTCAACAAATTAACACTCTAATCCCCCTCTTCTTCATGCCCTTTCTCGGCTGAATTCACCATGGCCGAATGCCTCTTAAACTTGGCTTTTTTTTTTCTTTCTAATGCTTAGCTTGGAGTAAAATGAACTTATGATGAACTAAATTGTTCATCAAAACATGCTTTTATATGCAGCCCTTAAGCCTTCCACGTGCCCCCCCTCATGGTGAGTCATTATGTTAATTTAATTTTTCTTTTTTTTTCTTTTTTTTTACAAAAAATCGGGTGGGGCCCACTTGGTAATTAATCTTAATTAATTTAATTAATCACTAATTCTTCCTTAATAATCTAATCACAATTAATTAACCCCTAATCTCCAATAATATTTTTACACTAAGTAAAATTTATAAACAATTTATGTTCTAATTAATACTGAAAATTAAAGATTTCTATTTCGTGTCCAAAAATGATCCCGTCTTTAACTTGAGACGATTCTCTTGCGAATAATTCGACGTATAAATATACGGGGTATAACAGAAAAGCTGTACTAAGATCCAATCGGGTACCCAATTCAATATAATCTCAAGTAACTTTCTTATCTCTAGCTTAAGTTATTAGATGAGATTTAATTACCCAAAGTCTTGTTAATTAATATTTCCCAACCTCAATCTTCCTATCTCGAGCTCAAATCGAAGTAAATGGGCGGGTCTTAGGGTTAGCTAATCCCTCAAGAAACATTAAAGAATAAGATTTATTACGACAACAAAGACCCACTTCAATAGAAATAAAAATCATTCAATACATAAGCATAACAAGAGATTTCATCCAACTTTGCAAATGAATATTTTCATAAACAAGATTAAAGTGATGGAATAAAATTCTACACATTTAGATATACAATACAAGCAAGGAATTGAAGAAAGCGTTCAGAATTTTATCATTGAAGTGCTCCAATCTTCTCTTCCACAGTGTGAGTTGATAAACCCTAGTCTCAAAAACTTGTGTTGAAAATGGCCAAAGATGAAAATGTTTTCTCCCAAGTCTTCCTTTTATACTTATCCCTTCTCAAATAAAAAAAAATGACCAACTCAACCCATAATTTTCAGAATTTTGCAAAAGTGTCCTATTTTTGCAATACTATCCAGTGATAGTTTCGCAAAACTATCCAGTTTTTGCCAAACTGCCCAGTTTTTGCCTCTTTTTGACTTTATTTTCACTTGGTTTCTTCCGATCACTTATAAATCACATAAAACATGTTAAATGGATGTAAACGATATTAAATGCACTATTTTCTCAATCAAACATAGCAAAAATATAAGATTAAAAAGGAGATAAGCTGGTAAAATACCAACTTATCAAACCCTCGAACTTAAACTATTGCTTGTCCTCAAGCAATTCAAAACATACAATCTCCTTCTAAGAAATCGACTCAATAGTGCACCGACATCATACCAAGTCAAAAAGTCTACTTTAAGCATAAACACATGACTTTGATTGGTACCAACAATTAATCCAAAACATATGAATCACCAACTTCTTATCAAAAACTTCATATTCACTTCAAGTGTTAATCAAAGTAGCAATCAAGTCATGACACTAAAGCTTAAAAATTTTCATCATTTGTTCAATTATCACAAATGGAAAATAGAACAAATTCACAGCTCAAATCTCCATGTGCCCTCACAATAAAGAGAAAATTGCAAACTCACAAAATGCAATTCAAATTACAACTGGGATATCAAACGGAAAGAATTAAGTCTCTTCTCTCACAAAGATGTTCAAATGCACAAGTAGTATCATAAGCTTGCCCTTCATGTCTTTTTCCACTAATGTAGACACACTTGGTTCAAAATCCATTAGGACTTAGAGGGTTGTAATGTATGCTTTGGTTAAGGTAGGGCACAATTTGGGTAAGAGTGAATCAAAACCTCCCTAAGTACTACAACTTGCAACAATCAAAGCACAATTCCTTTCCAACTTTTCCACCCTTTTCTTCATTTTTCGTTTCACTAACTAGTCTTCCCTTTATTCACAACTCTTTATTATTTCTTCCTTTTTCTCTTTTTTTTTTTCCAAAATAACAAGGAAGTTTCCAATGTTTTTTTTCTTTCTTTTCTATTCTATTCTACTACTCTTTTTTTCCCCCACCTTTTAACCTTTAAAGTAACTCCTATATCAGAACTTTTTCCAAACCATCACCCCTAAACTTAGGCTTTTAGCCAATGTTTGCACTTTAAAAACACTTAGGGGGGTAGGATGCCAAAAGATAGGTCAACAAAGAACAAAATGATAAAGCTTGTAATATCACTGCTAAAGAAAAGGTTAAAGGCTCAAAAGGGGTTGACTAGGGAAAATATGCAAGGGTAGGATATTTAAGGCACAAAAACGGTCCAACGAAGGCCTAACATAATTTTTCAAACCAAGTGTAGTCTAGGATTGTGTCACGACCCAACCCGCCATGACTGGCACCCAACTAAATCCTAGTGGGCGAACCAAAACACAAGAAATCTATCCATTCAAATCCGATTTTATATTAACCAAGCTAATCAGTTATTACTTATTCAAACATCAATTGAATAAAATAAATCATGCCATAAAATACTAAAATTAGTGCGGAAGTTGTAACTATTATAAAATCCCAAAATTCAAAAGTCATCCTACAGGACTCAAATCTAAAACATGTCTACAGAATGAAATCTGACTAATAAATCCACAATGTCCAGAGTAAGAAGAGACATCATAAGAAGAAGATCTTCGGGCGGCCTAGCATGGGATGAAGTTGACCCTAAATCTATTAGCAAACGTCCTCCACGCTAGATGTGAGGGGGGGGGGGGTGGCAGTCTCTGTATCACAATCTGCACTCAAAAGAATGCAGCAAGGTAGTATCAGTACAAGCACTATGTACCGGTAGATATCATAGGCCGACTAAGATTAGTATCATGCATCTTTCATAAAATCGTAGAATAAACAAGGCAGTCAACAGACATGAATATCAATAAAGCACAACAAGTCAACCAAGGGTAATCTCAATCAAATCACCAAGAATGTCAAGAATCATAATCACGGAAGCCACAACGGAAATAAGTTACCACGATGACCACACTCATTGTACACACATGCTAACTGATGTCATTGCTTAGTAGTCATAACCTACAGGGGAACCATGGTGTCCATGTACCACTTATTTCAGAATACTTCTCGAACCCGATCACAAATCTCCGCTCCGGAACGAGCCTCAGACACCGGACATATCAACGAACCTCTCATTTCTGGACCTAACCTTAGACCACGAGCCCATGATTTAGGTCACAAATGTGCCTTTCCATACCTCTTACAAAACAGTGTTTCTTACCTTCTCAATATCAATCCTCAAATCATCATTACATGTCACAATACCCTCGAGAAGATCATATTAGCTTCTCATCGCAATACATTTACTGCAGAATCAACGCACAGGAATAGTGGCACGAAGCCTACAAAATCACCCAGTCATAATCACATAGGAATTTAGCCACACAACATCATGCATGAAAACTAGACATGCTTTCTTCGAGAGAATTAACAAACATTCAATCAACTAACTAAAGTCTAACTTAAGTAGACCCTAACCTACCTCAATGTAGAGCTGGGATAACACAAGTCACTCCGCTACATCCTTTGCTTTCCTTAAGCCTCAGAACGCTCAAAGTCTAGAAATAGAAGGCTCAATGAGTCACAATTACTCAAATCACAAGCATCAATGCAAGAAAACCCTTCCCTTTTCCCCATTCCAAGGGGTTGATGATTTTCTAGGTGTTAAGCAACCTATCAAGGGCCTTAGTAATCATTAATCATCAAATTATAACAACATTCTATCAACATTCCTATTACAATAGTTCTTATGGTCAAGACACCATTGTTATAGAACCATATGTCTCCATTCACTTAATTTATGACTCTAAGTGTTCAATTCATGATTAAGAGAAACTAACCCAAGCCTTTAGATGATAACTAGGTGATAATAACCATAAACCATCAAGTTTAGAAGGCTCATTAATATTCTAAGGTTCCTATTTCAATTTCGCCATTAAAGACCCAACAACGGGATAACAATCATGAGGGAGAATGGAATGATAAAATGGAATATATGGAACTCATCTCTTAAGAGTTTCTTGCCCTAGCTTGGAATTTCACCTTAGGTGCTTGTTGGGAAGTCTATTGGTGTTTTGTGAATAGAGAATATGAGACTAAGTATAAAATAATCGGGCCACTGTTTTCCATCGACTGCTGCAGCGGTCATAACGCCACTGCAACGGTCCCGCTATAGCCGTCAAGTGACTGCTATAGCGGACCCAATGGAGTCTGCCTGACCGCTATGGCGGTTTGTCCACCGCTATCGCTGTGCCTCCATAGCTATCCACCGCCCGTCACAGTAGCCACCTAGGACATGGATGGCCGCTGGTAGCGGTAAAGCTGCCGCTATAGCGGTACTGCCGTAGCGGTCATTCCACTGCCGCAGCGATCTATTTTGGGCAGTAAGATTGACTTTTGTCTAGTTTCCCCCCTATCATCCACCATTTCATCCGAGGCCTCAAAAACACAAAACAAGCATGTACATATAAATAAAGACTCCCTACGGATCCACCCGTGGCCTTGAAATTTCCAACAGAGTTCTAATTTCCTGCATCACCCCCCCCCCCCCGACAGACTCAATACAATAAAATAACAATCGCAACTAAGTCAAATTTCTGCTCTTAAGCTTAAAAAATTGAGTTCTTACCGACTGGTTCTACCCTTGGAAAGGTTTTATTTGGTGGGGTAATCCTACATTTCCCAAATGATCGGAAGGGTCGTTACACCAGATACCAGCTAAAACACCATTCGTCCCCAAACGGACAAAGAAGAGAAATCGAGAGACGAGTTACCTGTCTAGGCATAAAGCTGAGGGTATTTTCTACGCATATCAGATTCTGTTTCCCAAGTAGCTTCTTCCACTAGATGATTCTTCCACTGAACTTCCACAGAGGCTATTTCCTTAGACCTCAACTTGGGAACATCCCTGTTTAAGATAGCAACGGGCTCTTCCTTATACGACAAATTCTCATTTAGAAAAATCAAATCCCAACGGATTACGTAGGAACCATCACCGTGGTACCTTTTCAGCATCGACACATGGAACACCAGATGAACGCCTGATAGACCCGGAGGTAAAGCCAACTTGTAAGCCACTTCTCCTATACGTTTGAGGATCTCAAATGGACCAATGTACCTCGGGCTAAGCTTGCCCTTCTTCCCAAACCTCATCACAACCTTCATGGGTGAGACCTTCAACAACACTTGCTCTCCTTCCTCGAACTCAAGATCTCGGACTTTGCAGTGTGCATACTTCTTCTGCCTACTCTGTGCTACTAGAAGCTTAGCTTGAATCACCTTTACCTTCTCTAGGGAATCTCTCAGAAGGTCAGTACCCCGCGGCCTCACCTCGAACGCATCAAACAATTCAATAGGATACCTATACCTCCTTCCATATAACGCCTCAAATGGGGCCATATCAATACTCGCGTGATAGCTATTATTGTAGCCAAACCTGGCCAAAGGAAAGAATTGATCCCAATGCCCACCAAAATCTATCACGCACGCATAGAGAATATCCTCAAGAACCTGAATAGCCCGCTCAGACTACCCGTCAGTCTGAGGGTGGAAGGCTGTGCTAAGATCTAACTTCACACCCAACTCTTCGTGGAAACACTCCCAAAACCTAGATGTGAACGTCTTACCCCTATCGGACACGATGGAGATAGGAATCCCGTGAAGTCTAAGCACCTTACGAATGTAAACTTTAGCCAATTTCTTCGCATCATAAGTTATCTTCACCGGAATAAAGTGGGCAGACTTAGTCAACCTGTCAACAATAACCCTAATAGAATCAAACTTCCCCAACGTCTTTGGAAGACCCACCACGAAATCCATGGCTATTCTTTCCCACTTCCACTCAGGAATGGGCATCCTATGAAGTGTACTCCCAGGTTTCTGATGTTTATATTTCACCTGTTGGCAATTCAGACACTGAGCAACGAACTCTACTATATCACACTTCATCCCAGTCTACCAATAATATTGCCTTAAATCACGATACATCTTAGTGGCACAAGGATCAATAGAATATCTCAAACTGTGAACATCTGTCAGAATGGTCTTGATCAAGTTGCCCACACGTAGCACACATACTCGCCCTTTGATTCGCAGCACGCCCTCCTTATCAATCATGGCTTCCTTAGCCTCACCACGCAACACCTTATCACGTATTTTGCACAATTTAGCATCCTCAAACTGCTTAGCCTTAATTTGCTCTAAAAATGATGACCGAGCCTCAACACAAGCCAACACCTTGCCTGTGTTAGAAATATCCAGCCTCATAAAACTATTAGCCAGAGTCTGAACCTCTCTAGTTAACGGACGCTCCGAAGAAATCAAACGAGCCAAACTTCCCATGCCAGTCGACTTCCTGCTCAATGCGTCAGTCACTACATTTGCCTTACCAGGATGATACAGAATGGTGATGTCATAGTCTTTCAGTAGTTCCATCCATCTCCGCTACCTAGGGATCAGATCCCTCTGAGTGAACACATGCTACAAACTGCAATGGTCTGTGTACACCTCACAATGGACACCATATAAGTAGTGCCTCAAACTCTAGATCATGAGTAGGATAGTTCTACTCATGCACATTCAACTGTCGAGAAGCATAAGCAATCACTTTCTTTTTCTGCATCAAAATAGCACCCAAACCAGAATGTGAAACATCACGATAAACAACAAAATCCTTGCCCTCCAATGGGCAATGCTAGAATCGGTGCTGTAGTCAACAATGTTTTGAGCTATTGAAAGCTCTCCTCACACTCGTCGGACCACTGAAATGGTACCTTTTTCTGAGTCAAACGGGTCAAATGAGAAGCAATAGAGGCAAACCCCTTCACATACCGATGATGGTAGCTAGCCAGACCCACGAAACTACGAACCTTGGTCACTGATGTCGGCCGAACCCATTCCGTGACTGCCTGAATTTTCTGAGGATCCACCATAATACCTTCTTTCAAAATAACATGACCCAAGAAAGACACGGAAGGCAACCAAAATTCACACTTGGAGAATTTAGCAGACAACTCCTTTTCTGGCAATACCCCAAGAGCAATTCTCAAATGTTTCTCATGCTCTTCCTTACTCTTAGAGTATACCAGGATATCATCAATGAACACTATTACGAATGAGTCTAGATAGGGCGTAAACACACTGTTCATCAAATCCATGAACGCAGCTGGGGCATTTGTAAGCCAAAAGATATAACCAAGAACTTATAGTGCCCATATCTGGTCCGAAAATCGGTTTTGGGAACATCCTCTGACCGAATCTTCAACTGATGGTACCCTGACCTTAAGTCAATTTTTGAGAACACAGAAGCTCCTTGTAACTGATCAAACAAGTCATCAATACGGGGAATAGGATATTTGTTTCGGACAGTTACCTTATTTAGTTGACGGTAATCAATACGCATGTGTATAGACCCATCTTTCTTCTTAACAAACGACACACGAGCACCCCACAGAGAGGCACTCGGGCGAATAAACCCCTTACTCAGAAGATCTTGCAACTGCTTTTTCAATTCCCTGAGTTCTGCTGGCGCTATCCTATAAGGTGGGATAGAGATAGGACGAGTCCCTTGGTCTAAGTCAATCCTGAAGTCAATGCCACGATCCGGTGGCATACCAGACAAGTCCGCAGGAAACACATCTGCAAACTCGCGTGCCACTGGAAACGAATCAAGGGATGGAGTATCTACACTAGTGTCACAGATATGTGCCAGATAAGCTAGACAACCCTTCTCTACTAGCTTCCTACCACGAACAAGGATATTAATTTCTAGGGAAGGGGACTAAGGTTACCCTTCCACTCGAGTCTAGGTGTCCCGGGCATGGCTAGTGTAACAGTCTTAGAATGGCAATCTAATATAGCATAATGCGGGGACAACTAACTCATACCCAATATAACATCGAAATCTACCATGTCTAAGATCATCAAATCCGCCCAAGTACTATACCCCATAAAAGTAATCGCACACGAAGGGTAGATACTATCCACCACCACAGAGTCCTCAACGGGAGTAGATACATAAATGGGGGCATCAAGGGTATCACATATCATATCCCGACACACAGTAAAATAGGTAGATACAAAAGAAAAAGTAGAGCCCGGATCAAACAAAACAGAAGTCATCCGGTCATAGACTGAGGTAGTACCTGTGATAACTACATCGGAGGCCTCAGCCTAGGGTCTGCCGAAGAAAGTGTACAAACGGCCGCACCTTCCCGTCAGCTGTGAACCACCACAATTACCATTACCAGTCTGAGCCCCGCCCTTGCCAACCTGTTGTCCGCCTCTACCTGCCTGAGGACCGCCTCGGTTAGGCTGGGCACCACCCCTAACAGCTGTGTGGTCGCCCCTTCCTGTCGGTGAGCAATCCTTACCCCCTCGATCTGGTGTAAACGGAGCTCGGGGAGCCTGATACTGAGTCCCCTGCCCACTCTGTCTAAGTCTAGGATAATACCTCTTGAGATGCCCTATCTTACCATACTCAAAGCAAGCACGGTCTAGCGTGGGCCGTTGAACTGAAGTTGATGAAGCAGTGTAGCCTCCATGCTGACCGGAGGAGTTGCTGAACATCATACCCCTGAATACACCTGTAAACTTTGACCCCTCGAGAAGGAGTTGCTGAACATCATACCCCTACGGGCATTCTTCTCTACTTGCTTCGAATGACTCTCCTGCCTAATACCCTCAACAGTATAGACATGCTCGACTGTCTCCTGGAATGAAGCCCCAGTGGCTACAAGATGAAAAGTCGATAACCGAAGCCCAGTATTCAACCCCTTCACGAACCGCCGTATCATCTCCTCTTTAGTTGGCAACAACTGAAGAGCATATCGTGTCAGAGAGTGAAAATGGGACTCTTACACAGTAACTGACTAGTTCCCCTGATTAATAGTAGTGAACTCGGTGCCTCAGAGTACAACGTACTTATCCAGAAACATAGAGTAAAACTGAACCTAAGTCAACGGAGGAGACCCAGCTGACCTACACTCCAGATATGCCCTCCACCAAAGCTTGGTATCACCCAAGAACTGGAAGGTTGCAAACTCTACCCCGTACTTGTCCACGACCCCCATCTTATATAACCTCTCGTGACATTTGATGATGAACTCATATGCGTCCTCTGACTCAGTACCATAGAACATAGGAGGCTTCATTTTAGTGAACCTCCAAAACAGATCTTGTTCCTCGCCAGTCATCACTGGCCCTGCAACTGGCCTAGGACGGGCCTCAAAACCCTGAACTTCCTCCAAACGAGGTGCCATTGCTGCTGCATGCTGAACCCCCGGAGCCTGTGCTCTATCCAAACCTGGGGCTGCTACTCCTGCGCCCCTACCTGTTGGACTGGCTGGTATACCTCCGGCCTGTGCTAAACCATGCAACCAATTCAGCACCTATGCCGTAGTGTCTGGTATACCTTGAGCAACTGCAACTCCTGGCGGAACGGGTACTATTGCTGGCTGGGCTGGTGCGGCTGCATCTCCCACTGCCTCGTTAGGAACTACTAAAGGCACGAGGTCAACCACTGGGATGCTGCCCCCAGATGGGGCTGCTCCTCTGCCAGCTTTTTTGCCTTCACCTCTACCTCTAGTTGCTGCAGCGCGTGTTCTCGCCATCTGCGAGAGAATGAAGGATAGTCAGATACCAATTTGAATCAGCAGATACCAATTGGAATCAAGTAGCATGAAAGAAAGAAAGAAAAGGGGGTTTTCCTAGTGCCCGGTAGCCTCTCGAAGATAAGTACAGACGTCTCCATACCGATCCGTAAGACTCTACTAGACATGTCCTTCTACGACGAGATGGACGAAACAAAAGCTCTAATACCAACTCTGTCATGACCCAACCTGCCATGACTGGCACCCAACTAAATCCTAGTGGGCGAACAAACATACAAGACATCTATGGATTCAAATCCGATTTTATATTATCCATGCTAATCAGTTATTACTCATTCAAACATCAATTGAACAAAATAAATCATGCTATAAATGTTACACCCCGTATCTTCGAAGAAGCACTTATCAAATTTGAAACATAAGTACTTTGAGTTATGGTTAAGTAAAACCACTTTGGAATATAAGAAGCAAGCATTATTAAGCATATTTAATGAGAAAGGATGTATATAAGGTATACCAGAAGGTTTTATAAGGAAATGAGTGGAAGAAATGGAGTAGTACGACTTTGGAAAAGGGATGGGTAATAGTATGTGTGAAAATTTTGGTCCAACTTGGTGGACGAATATCTCTAAGCATATGAAGTGTTTTAAGGTGAAACAAAAGCCTAAAATGAAGTTCGTCGAGTCTAGTTTCCAACGCAACTGTCGATTGGACTTCGGAGTAGAGAATTATAGACGTTACAAGTTCAGCTGACAGAGCAGAAAATCCTGCTACAGTATTACTACAGTAAAATGCTACAATATTACTACAGTAAAATGCTACAGTGACCCCCCGAATTTGAACTTTATAAAAGGGGAAACCCCCCATTTTTTTCACAAAAAAATTAGATTGGGAGCTCAGCAAATATAGGGGTATTTTGGTCATAACAAATTGAGAGAATTGAGTGATTTTAGCTAATCAAGGCTCGGATAGTGCGTAGTTGTAATCATGGTATTAACTTGCATTGGATTTAGCTTGTATTCAAGGTGGAATCTTGAAGATATTATCGTTTTGACAAGAAAAAGGTATGAATCTTTCTCTTTTGGTATTATTTAAGGCTTATTTACGGAGATAAAGTCGTTAAATAATGTTGTAGTAAGTTGGTTAGTTATGGAATTTGGAAAAACAGCGTGTGGGCTGTTTTATGGTACATATTGGTGTTGGAAATGATGTTATTGATGTTGGTATTGTTGTTGTTGTTGTTGGTTGCTGAATTGAGATTCCGGGCTAGGCATATAAACAGGGAAAATGCTGCCCGATTTTCAACAGGATATAAAATAGTTTGACTTGGGAGCTTAGCACAAATATACTACGATGAGTCTAACGATTGTGTGAATCCTTTTAAATGTAGACTTCCGAGCTCGGATGAATAAGTGTAGATAATTGGAGGCTGAACAGGTATGATAAGGCTCGTCCCTTTCTTTCAAAGGCATGATTCCTATGGTATGATTTCATAAATATTTCTGTAACCTTCTTGTTTTCAAAAACTAAATGTCCATGGTTCTTAAAACTTCTCATGATGTGGAGAATAAGAATGATTTTATTATGGTGACAACGATAATGATGATTTCGTGTTTTAAGAACTCAAGTTTATGATTTCAAAGCGAATATGAGAATGTGGAGCTACTTCTAGACTATCTCAATTTTACTCATTGATGATGAATCTACTTCTAAAGGATCCAAAGTGTATGTAAAGCTATCCCTTCTTTCTTTATGGCATGAACTACATAAAGTGAGCGAACGACAAGCATACATGACTTCAATGAACTCTAATTCTCAGTGGTACTTGACCTGATAGTTGTCTTTGATTCTCGAGTGTTTGTTCATTCTGATTATTCTGTTGAGTCTCAGATGATGATTTAGTTTGCATATGGTTGCTTATGATATTCTACTCGTGCATAACGTTAATATATCATTCACCGAGTCCCAGGCCGGGTACGTAATCGTGCACAGTTTCATTGCATTGTTCACCGAGTCCCTCACTAGAGGGTCGGGTACGGTATATATATGATGATTTCACCGAGTCCCTCACTAGAGGGCCGGGTACGGTATGTATATGATGATTTTACCGAGTCCCTCACTAGAGGGCCGAGTACGGTATATATATGATTATTTCACTGAGTCCCTCACTGGAGGGCCGGGTACGGTATATTATATATGTATGCATGACTCATCTTATAAGGCACAGATGCATTGGTATCTTTGATTATCATACTCGTCTCGTGCCAACTTTTTGCTTAGTCATGATCTTCTTTATTGTACTTCATGCTTTACATGCTCAGTACATTTTCCGTACAGACCCCCTTTCTTCGGGGGCTGCATTTCATGCCCGCAGGTACAGACACACAGTTTGGTGATCCTCCAGCTTAGGGCTTTCGCCCAGCTGCTTGGAGAGCTCCATTGTTTCGGAGCTTGGGTTATTTTGGTACAAATCCTTTTGACAGAGATTCTGCTATACTCTTAGAGGTCTGTAGCACATATGGGTTGTATATATATGATGTGGTTAGCTATACAGATGTAGTTCGTTTTGGGTACTCCCGTGTATAGTGGCAGCCTTCTCGGCCTGCATATTTTGTTATGTTGGGTTAAATGTGACTGCTCATGAAACAAGTTCATTATTATATATGGCATTATGAGTCCACGACATGCCTTTACAGATTACCACATTGTTCTTAGTATCAGTCTGAATGTATCTAACAGGTTCGTACACGATTGCCCAATTCGGGCACCAGTCATGACCTATCGGTTTGGGTCGTGACAAAAGTGGTATCAGAGCAGTTCGTCCTAGGGATTGTCTACAGACCGTGTCTAGTAGAGTCTTGTTTATCGGTGTGTTGTGCACCACATCTATAAACAGGAAGCTATAGGACATTTAGGATGTTATCTTTCTTTCTGATCATAGATCATGTAGTGGAGCCAATGGTAGAAAATCTCGTTCTTGGTACGATTTTCGTTAAATTGTAGGTTTGTATTGGAGAAGAGGACAAGTTCAGTTAATGAGAGTGTAAGTGAGGCTGCGAAGGGGGACATGAGACCCGTATCGCCCGTCGACTCAAGATCGAGGATGTCAAGAGGTATGTGAAAGAGCATTAGTTATTCCATTGAGGCGGACCCATCGGAGGATGTGGCTCTAGTAGGAGGAGACCCGACTGAGGAATCATATGACAAAGACCCGTTTAAGAGTCACGAGACTCCTGTGGACGAAGACGTAATTGAGGAAGTACAAAGTTGGCACATCTAGATTTTCCTTATGTTTCAGCATTATGTTAGGCAGACTAGTAGACGGTGGGTAGACAAGGATGAAGAGCACACTTCACTCTATAGCCCACTAGATCCGGCTAAGGACCGATTGGCTACAGGTATACGAGTTCTTATTGGAATTTCCTATGTGCGTATGTAATTACTTCAGGGTAATACTGAATAGAGATGAGCGGAAATCCTAAAGGGGATCAGTGACTTAAGTATTTAGAGGTAGCTGCGACTAAGGTGTTGTCGCCACCATTGGGAATCTTGAAATCTAGGATGGAAGGTAGTCATATACACAGATGAAAGGTGATTATTGAGGATTTCAAAGGCCAAAATAACATTTGCTTAGTCGGAAGAGTAAGAGATCCTTTTAATCTGGAGGGAGATGCATTACGAGAATTTATTGGGGCCCGTTAAAACTCTAACTAGTTCTAGGTCATGTTAGGAAGGTCACGCAGTAAGGTGTATGCGATTATACCAGCACTAAAGCACCGGATTTCGTTCGAGTTTCAAGGTTAAGCGTGCTGGGGTGAGAGAAATACTAGGATGGGTGACCCCCTAGAAAGTATATTAAGAGTCCTACAAATTCAGATATAAGAGACATATGAGAAGCTAGAGTAGCCTAAGGGAAATTGGAGTATCCGGAGTGGTATAAACCATAAAAGGTTGTGAAGGATGAGGCGGACTAGGCCGACCAAGAGAAAAAAAAAAAAGTGCATCGCAGCTCTAGAATTAGGATGAGTTCGAATAGTATTGGGAAGTACTTTGTAAGCGATGCGTTAGTAAACATATATATATATATATATATATATATGACATCCCATATGTGGCTGCGCCAACCGATATATGTGTCCCAGCAACCGACGTTGCGGTATACTGAAGGCATCAATAGAACAGGGTAGTGAAGTTCAAGTGATAGATGTTACAAGGTAAGTTGATGATATTGTCACCACAGGCTAGAGCTGGAAAGTCCTAATGCAACAACAACAGGGAAAGAAAGAAAGTGAATATATAGAAAGTAAAGAGATTAGAATGCCTTGAGAAAAAAGATGTAAGAAACGAGGGTAAGTGAAGCTTCAAAGAGGGACGATGGGTAAGGAAAGGGACTATTTGGATAAAATTCGAAGGTAGGCATGTGAAAGGGATAAAGTATGGTAGTGTGAGATAAAAGACGAATGTGTGGGGTCAGAAAACAGACTTCGATAAGTGGGACTAAAGGATAGTAATCACAAATAGGGGTGTGAAGTAAGAGAAAGAATGATCAGGCCTTGCAACGATACTAAGAGATTTCCAGCTCTCGAGAGGTGTCAAAAGGGATAAATGTGTAGTCATACCGACACGGTTGCCTCGGAAACGGAGAAGATTTCCTAAAAGATGATTTAAGAATAGAACGGATTTGCACGTTTAAAGGAATATTTTACGAACATTAGGGTCGATACTATAAAATAACAAGTGGAGAAGGGCGCTCGAGGAGGAAGGAACTCAAGGAAGGTTTGAGGAGGAAAGCACGAAAGGTACACTAATGGGCTGGTCAAAAGGAGAGGAGAGAAGAAGAAAAAAAAAGAAAAGGAATATTGAGCAATCACCAAGGACAAGTGAGAGCATAATGAACTAACAAAGCTAATCGGGAGGTATTACATCAATGTTATGGGATGAGGATAAGGAATACCGAGATTTAATTATAAAGGAAATAGAAGGATGTATGGGAAATATTCATGAGCATGGACTAGCCTTGGCGGCAGGAAAGAGAAGAAAGAAGAGGGTATATTTGCAAGGAATTCATGACACGGAGAAGAAGTGGCAGAACACTGGAAGAACTACAACGCATAGGTGGGACGCAAATAAGTAGTCAAGGAAAATTTCGGATAAGTGAGCCAAAAGAACAAAAGGATTGATAGTGGAAGGGGAAGAGTGTAGCATATTAACCCTCAATGATATATTGTAGACGTAGAGTGAAACCAAAAACTCAGAGTAAGAAGAATTTCAGTGATAATAGTTGTGGAGGAAGACGAGGGATAAAAAGAGCAAAGTGTGACCAAATGTTCCGTAAAATGTTTTGATGGATTCCAATGTTTCCATTAACCCATTGATTCGGGAAAAGTTCAGTCATAAAGGGTAGAAGTAGAAAGGCCTTAAAGAAGGAAGCGAGAATAGATCTGTAATGCATAAGCGCTTCGTTCAAATGCAAAGCCCTCGATTAGCAGAAAGCAAAATAAGTCAAGCTATACGATGAGAGAATTCCGATATTATAAGAGACCAAAAGAGTCGAAGGATCGTTAGGGTAGGCTGATGACTACTGATACTCGGGAGTTACTAGTGTATAAGAACACCATTAAAAAGGGGGGATGGCAGATCTAGTCCTGAAACAAGGTATGGCATTGTCAAAAGTCCAAGGAAAGAAAGAGGTTAGCTTAAGGAGGCCAAAATTCGGGACGTAGTGGCATACTAAGAATGCATTAAGAGGGAGCAGGAACGAATTAAAGATAAGCATACCACAAAGCAGGTATGAAAAGGAATTAAAATGGATCAAGAGAATACTTCATGCGGACGTGAGATATGATATTTCTAGACTAGGGAAATTTGTGCTGCACCTAAATAGGCAGCGGCGTATCCTAAAGAGTAATAAAGAGAGTAAGAAAGCTCTCCAAGCTAACTACAAAGAGAATGATGAAATGGATGATGAGTACAAAGGACACTTTGGGTTACAATGGAAGAAAATCTTGATATTAAACGAAAAATATAAGAATCTTAACAAAGGGAGTAACGATAAGCGTTGTGGTGATCTCTAAAACAGAGGAAGAACGATGTGGGTGCAGATAGAAAGGCAGCAACATCAATAGAAATTAGAAAGTATATCACGGGTCACTAACCATACTGAGCATAAGGGTATGTATTATAGAATTATATGAACCATCAGCGTAAGGTTATGCCCCACAGATGGGAATGGACACACCGGAAAGCCAACAAGGAATGACAGCTAACTAAGTGATCACTGGAATAAGGAAGTCAAGGGTAAGTATACCATACCGATGTTGGAAAGAAGCTATGGTAAAGTGAGAATTTCCCTAATCTTATAATTATAAGTTATATTTCAAGATTTGAGGAAAAGGAAGTAAAGGGAGAGTTTGACAAGAACTCGAAGATATTGTGAGCTATAGGCCAGTTCGAACTATGATTATTGGTTCATCGCAATATATAATCCTGCTACGAGGAATAATAGAGATGGTGATGGAACATTAGGAATGTACGTATTTAAGAAATTGTATTGAGGACATGGTTATAACCTCTCATGGAAGGAATTAAGACGGATGGTTGTAGAAACGTAAACGTTAAGAGTAAGGGTTTGTCAGTAGCGGAGTAACGTTAAACAAGCAATGGGACATTAGTATAAGAAAATCTATGATGAATCGGAATGCTTGGCTGATGAATTACGAGGGGATAATCTAGCACGTATCTAAGCTCAAAAAGTACAAGTAGGGATAGCCAAGATAGCATCGGAGGAGTCAACAAGAGAAAGAAGAAAGTGCTATATTCGTGCAAGGGAGTTATCCGTTAACAAAGAAATGAGGAACAAAGAGGAAGGATGCTCGCAGGACGGCGAGTAACCATGGTGTGGCTAGTGAAACCACAGGAAGGAAGACAGAATGAGAACGGAATACTAGCTAACTTGTATACATGAGGATTGAAGACTGTACGACTCACAAATGAATTTGATAAGGAGCTAAGAAAGAGTACGACGAGACTGACCAAATTATAGTATACGTATATGGTAATCGAACAAAAATTCAATGAGGATATTGAGGATCGGCTTACTACAATATTCAAGGACGAATGTTTTTAAGGGGGGAAGGATGTTACACCCCGTATCTTCGAAGAAATACTTATCAAATTTGAAACATAAGTATGTTGAGTTATGGTTAAGTAAAACCACTTTAGAATATAAGGAGCAAGCATTATTAAGTATATTTAATGAGGAAGGATGTATATAAGGCATACCAGAAGGTTTTATAAGGAAATGAGTGGAAGAAATGGAGTAGTACGACTTTGGAAAAGGGATGGGTAATGTTTTGTGTGAAAAGTTTGGTCCAACTTGGTGGAAGAATATCTCTTAGCATATGAAGTGTTTTAAGGTGAAACAAAAGCCTAAAATTAAGTTCGTCGAATCTAGTTTCCCACACAACACACCGCTCTCCCATTGGACTTCGGAGTAGAGAATTATGGACGTTACAAGTTCAGCTGACAGAGCGGAAACGCGAGCTACAGTACTGCTACAGTACCAACTTGCTATAGTACTGCTACAGTAAAATGCTACAGTGACCCCGACCCGAATTTGAACTTTATAAGGTGGAATATTGAAGATATTATCGTTTTGACAAGAAAAAGGTATGAATCTTTCTCTTTTGGTATTATTTAAGGCTTATTTACGGAGATAAAGTCGTTAAATAATTGTGTAGTAAGTTGGTTAGTTACGGAATTTGGAAAAACAGCATGTGGGCTGTTTTATGGTACATATTGGTGTTGGAAATGATATTATTGATGTTGGTATTGTTGTTGGTTGCTGAATTGAGATTCCGGGCTAGGCATATAAATAGGGAAAATGCTGCCCGATTTTCAGCAGGATATAAAATAGTTTGACTTGAGAGCTTAGCACAAATATACTACGATGAGTCTAACGATTGTGTGAATCCTCTTAAATGTAGACCTGCGAGCTTGGACGAATAAGTGTAGATAATTGGAGGCTGAACAGGTATGATAAGGCTCATCTCTTTCTTTCAAAGGCATGATTCCTATGGTATGATTTCATAAATGTTTCCATAACCTTCTTGTTTTCAAAAACTAAAAGTCCATGGTTCTTAAAGCTTCTCATGATGTGGAGGATAAGAATGATTTTATGATGGTGACAACGATAATGATGATTTCGTGTTTTAAGAACTCAAGTTTATGATTTCAAAGAGAATGTGAGAATGTGGAGCTACTTCCAGATTTTCTCAATTTTACTCATTGATGATGACTCTACTTCTAAAGGCTCCAAAGTGTATGTAAAGCTATCCCTTCTTTCTTTATGGCATGAACTACATAAAGTGAGCGAATGACGAATATACATGACTTCAATGAACTCTAATTCTCAGTGGTACTTGACACGATAGTTGTCTTTGATTCTCGAGTGTTTGTTCATTCTGATTCTTCTGTTGAGTCTCAAATGATGATTTAGTTTGCATATGGTTGCTCATGATATTCTACTCGTGCATAACGTTAATATATCATTCCCCGAGTCCCGGGTCGGGTACGTAATCGTGCACAGTTTCATTGCATTGTTCACCGAGTCCCTCACTAGAGGGCCGGGTATAGTATATATATGATGATTTCACCGAGTCCCTCACTAGAGGGCCGGGTACGGTATATATATGATGATTTCACCGAGTCCCTCACTAGAGGGCCGGGTACGGTATGTATATGATGATTTTACCGAGTCCCTCACTAGAGGGCCGGGTACGGTATATATATATGATGACTTCATCGAGTCCCTCACTGGAGGGCCGGGTACGGTATGTATATGGTGATTTCACCGAGTCCCCCACTAGAGGGCCGGGTACGGTATATATATGATTATTTCACCGAGTCCCTCACTGGAGGGCTGGGTATGGTATATTATATATGTATGCATGACTCATCTTATAAGGCATAGATGCATTGGTATCTTTGATTAGCATACTCGTCTCCTGTCAACTTTTTGCTCAGTCATGATCTTCTTTATTGTACTTCATGCTTTACATGCTCAGTACATTTTCCGTACAGACCCCCTTTCTTCGGGGACTGCGTTTCATGCCCGCAGGTACAGACACACAGTTTGGTGATCCTCCAGCTTAGGACTTTCTCCCAGCTGCTTGGAGAGCTCCATTGTTTCGGAGCTTGAGTTATTTTGGTACAGATCCTTTTGACATAGATTCTGCTATACTCTGAGAGGTCTGTAGACACATGTGGGTTGGATATATATGATCTGGTTAGCTATACAGATGTAGTTCGTTTTGGGCACTCCCGTGTATAGTGGCAGCCTTCTCGGCCTGCATATTTTGTTATGTTGGGTTAAATGTGACTGCTCATGAAACAGGTTCATTATTATATATGGCATTATGAGTCCACGACATGCCTTTACAAATTACAAAATTGTTGTTAGTATCAGTCTGATTGTATCTAACAGGTTCGTACACGAGTGCCCAATTCGGGCGCTAGTCATGACCGATCAGTTTGGGTCGTGACAATAAAATAATGAAACACTATGTACCGGTCCAACAAAGATTAGTATCATGCATATTTCTTAAAATCAATAGAATAAACAAGCTAGTCAACAGACATGAATATAATTAAACCACAGCAAGTCAACCAAGGTAATCACAATCAAATCACCAAGAATGTAGAGAATCACAATCACGTAAGCCACAACGTGTATCGGTAAAAACACTATGTACCGGTAGTATCAGTACAAAGACTATGTACAAGGTAGTATCAGTTCAAACACTATGTACCGGTAGATATCATAGGCCGACAAAGATTAGTATCATGCATATTTCTTAAAATCAATAGAATAAACAAGCCAGTCAACAGACATGAATATAATTAAACCACAGCAAGTCAACCAAAGGTAATCACAATCAAATCACCAAGAATGTCAAGAATCACAATCACGTAAGCGACAACGGAAATAAGTTACCACAATGACCACACTCACTGTACACACATGCTAACTGATGTCATTGCTCAGTAGTCATGACCTGCAGGGGACCCATGGTATCCATGTACCACTCGTTATGGAATACTCCTCAGACCCGAGCACAAACCTCCGCTCCGAAACGAGCCGCGGATGCGGGACATATCAACAAACCTCTAATTTTTGAAACTAACCTCGAACCACGAGCCCATGATCTAGGTCGCATATGTGCCTTTCCATACATTAAAAATACAGTGTTTCTTAACTTTTCAATATCAATACCTAAATCATCATTCCATGTCACAATGCCCTCAAGAAGATCATATTAGCTTCTCATCACAATACATTCAATGCAGAAATAATGCACAGAAATAGTGGCACGAAGCCTACACAATCACTCAATCTTAATCACATAGGAATTTAGCCATACAACATCATTCATGAAAACTAGACATGCTTTCTTCTAGAGAATTCACAAGCATTCAATTAACTAACCAAAGTTTAACTCAAGTAGACCGTAACCTACCTCAATGTAGAGCTGGGACAATGCAAGTCACTTCGCTACAACCTTTCCTTTTCTTAAAGCCTCAGAACGCTCAAAGTCTAGAAATAAAAGGCTCAATGAGTCATAATTTCTCAAATCACAAGCATCAATGCAAGAATACCCTTCCCTTTTCCCTATTCCAAGGGGTGGATGCTTTTCTAGGTGTTAAGCAACCTATCAAGGGCCTTAGTAATCATTAATCATCAAATTATAACAACATTCTATCAACATTCCTATTACAACAGTTCTTATGGTCAAGACACCATTTTTATAGAACCATATGTCTCCATTCACTTAATTAATGACTCTAAGTGTTCAATTCATGATTAAGAGAAACTAACCCAAGCCTTTAGATGATAACTAGGTGATAATAACCATAACCCATCAAGTTTAGAAGGTTCATTAATATTCTAGGGTTCCTATTTCAATTTCACCGTTAGAGACCTAACAAGGGGATAACAATCATGATGGAGAATGGAACGATAGAATGGAATAGATGGAACTTACCTCTCAAGAGTTTCTTTCCCTAGCTTGGAATTTCACCTTAGGTGCTTGTTGGGAAGTGTGTTGGTGTTTTGTGAATAGAGAATATGAAACTAAGTATAAAATAATCGGGCCACTGTTTTCCGTCGACCGTTGCAGCTGTCATAACGCCGCTACATCGATCTCGCTATAGAGGTCAAGTGACTACTATAGCGGACCCAAGGAAATCCGCCTGACCGCTATGGTGGTCTGTCCACCGCTATAGCAGTGCCACCATAATAGTCCACTGCCCGCCACAGAGGCCACCTAGGACATGGATGGCTGCTGGCAGTGGTCAAGCCACCGCTATAGCGATACCACCGCAGCAGTACTTCCACCGCCATAGTGGTCCATTTTGGGCAGTGAGCTCGACTTTTGTCCAGTTTTCCCCCCATCACCCAACATTTCATCTGAGGCCTCAAAAATACAAAACAAGAATGTTCATATACATAAAGACGCCCTACGGATCCATTTGTGGCCTCTAAATTCCAACGGAGTTCTAATTTCCTACGTCACCCCCCGATGGACTCAATACAATAAAAAAACAATCACTAGTAAGTCAAATTTCAGCTCTTAAACTTGCAAAATCGAGTTCTTACCGATTCGTTTTACCCTTGGAAAGGTTCTATTTGGTGGGATGATCCTACATTTCCCATAACGACTGAAAGGACCTTGTCACGACCCAAACCGATGAGCCGTGATGAGTGCCTGATCTCTAGTGACCAAAGACCCATGTACTCGTATCTTGATAATACTGAATAACAAGGGCTCATAAGTAACTCAAACTAAAATTATACTGACTCATGAAAGGATGACATTGTAAACTCTGTACAATTAGTATACATATATATGCTAAAAGAACAGTGCAAGACAACTAGGCCGCTACATATGCTGTACACAAAAGAATAGAAGCCGACAAGGCTACATCATCTGTCAAGTACATACAACTGTCTACAGACCTCTGCTGGAGTATAAAGCTGTAGAGAGAACGGGACAGGGCTCTCGTCATACCCATATATACAAGTCAAAATAGCATACCAAAATGAACCGCAGCTTCGTATCAAGTGGAGCGCACTGACCATTGCTGGATAGATGTCCTACTGTCTGTCTACTTGAGCCTACGGGCATGAACGCAGCCCCCTCTGAGTAATAGGGGAGTCGGTAAGGATAATTTACTGAGTATGTAAGGCATATAAGTTACACAAACATAAGAATCATAAACTGAATCTGAACTCAAAAACCAACTAATTGTCTGAATGCATATGTAAAACTGAGTATCTGGAAGTATTTGCAGAAATCTATATAATAACAATGCCTCTGTAGGCGTATAACATGCATGCTCTCAATGATAATCATGCCCATGTATATGTATAGGTGATAGACTTGAGGAACATTCAGCCCGATGTATATATCATATAATAGTGCCGAGGAACATATGACTCGATCCATATATCATATAATAGTGCCGAGGAACGTACGACCCGATCCACATATAATAGTGCCGAGGAACGTACGGCCCAATCCATATATCCTTATCAAGGTGCACCAACTAATCAGATGGTAATGCGCTCCAACTGATCAGGTGGTAATGCGTATATAACGCCTATCCCTTTTCCGATACCCCATATGCATATAATATACCCGTATGTAATGCCTTTGGGTCACGAGTCAATATACATATGTATAATGAATACAATGCATATGTAAGATGAAATAATAAAACTCTCACAAAAATATGATGTCACACTAACTCTGGTAGACAACTGCTGGGCTAACATTACTAATACATGAAATCTCAAGACCCATGAACAGAAGGAACATAATAACAAGGGTACATGATCATCAAAGACTGAAGTACTCCTAATGCTTCTAAGAGTAGAGTAATACGGAAGCTCGTTCACTCGCTTGTCCGTTCTTATCATAGGATCATGCCAAAAAGAAAGAAAGGATAGCCTTAACATACCTTTTCGGCCACCTCAACTTTAACTATTTAACGCTTGTCCTCCCATGTTCGGAAATCTATATTCAAGAAAATTATACTACAGTTAGGCTTATTGATATATGCCTATCTCAAGTCTTTAAATTATACTTTTTTAGAATCTGTCGAAATTCAGGCAGCCTCTCCCCTATTTATATCCCTAGCCCGACACAACAACAACAACTCTAACACCAAAAAGATCATCACCCATACCAAAATATTCCATAAAACATCCCACATGATGTTTATCCAATTTCTCAACCAACAATTTCGTTATACGATCATTTAATAGCTATACCTTCGTAAATACACCTAAATCAATACCAATAAGGGAATATTCATTCCTTACTCCCACTAGAACCTCAATATCCTAAATATTCACCTTGATTTCAAGCCCAGATTTCCCGCAATACGATATTGTAATCGCAACTACACGTTGTCCGAACCTAAACCGAAGATTATAGTTAATCCGCGTTAAAATAGATGATTGAAAGGTGGGGGAAATTTCCATAATATTTGGGAAGTTTGGAGGGGTGTTTGGATGAAAAATGAGGGGGTAAGCCCCCTTTTATAATGTTCTAGAGTTGGGTTGCACCGACCTAGAATTTGTTCAGTGCGTTCGCGCCACCTTTGGGCTCGTTCGCGCTGAGTTGTCCCCTAGCCCCTCTGCGCCTTCACGCAGAGTTAATCTCTGCTTTGGCAGTCTGTGTTAAAATGCTCGCAGCGTTTGATTCCGATGTTGGATTGACGCGCAGTTTGTTGTATTGGAAACTAGACTTCTTGAACTTCAATTTAGGCTTTTACTTTACCTCAAAACTCTTCATATGCTAAAATATATCCTTTTCCCGAGTTAGACAAAAATCATCGTACAAAATCTTGCCCAACTTCTCTCCAAAGTTCCAACAAGCTTACTTTCCTTAATCCACTAGCCCTCTAGTCCTTCCATAGCTTATTATATGAACTTAAACCCTCATAATCATAAGGTGGGCGCATATAATCTCATATATCCAAGAAGGTACTCCAATATCCACAATTAACAGCTAACACCTAACGAACCTTAACGTACAAAACTATAAGGTGTAACATTCCTTCCCTTTTAGAAATATTCGTCCTCGAATGTTAAACTCTTTAAGAATTCTATGAGAATTTCGCCAGAGTTTTCCCTGTAACTATACCGCTACTATCCTGTCAAAACAACCCAAAATATACAATGCCTCATAGGGCTACAACAAAAATGACAATAATAGCCCCACACGACCAAGGAACTATAAGAAGGAAAGCGTTACGCACCTGAAGATAATGACGTCTGTGTCTGAACTTCTTCTAGGAGTGGAAACAAATGTGGATAGCTATACCTCATATCTTTCTCAACCTCTCAAGTCATTTCCTCCCTATTATTGTTTCTCCAACGAACTTTCACTGAGGCTACATCTTTAGTTCTTAGCCTTCGAACTTGTCTATCTAGGATTGTAATGGGAACCTCTTCATATGATAGTTGCTTAGTAACCTGAACATTATCGATGGGAAAAACTCTCAAAGGATCTCCAACACACTTACAGAGCATGGACACATGGAACACTGGATGTACAGACTCTAAATTAGAAGGTAACTCTAGCTCATATGCTACCTTACTTTCTGTACGAATAATTCTATATGGCCCAATGTATTGAGGGCTCAACTTACCCTTCTTGCCAAATCTCATCACTCCTTTCACAGGGGAGATCTTTAAGAAAACCCAATCACCTACTGTAAACTCTAGTTTATACCGCCGATTATTTGCGTAGGATTTCTGTCGACTCTGCGCCGCTAATAACCTCTTTTGAATCACTTTCACTTTGTCAACTGCTTGCTGTATTAAGTCTGGGCCTACTAACTGATTTTCTCCAACATTAAACCATCCTATGGGTGACCTACATCTCCGCCCATATAAAGCTTCATAAAGAGCCATCTGAATACTGGAATGGTAACTATTATTATATGCAAACTCAACGAATGGAAAATGCTCATCCAACTCCCTCGGAAATCAATCACACAAGCACTCAGCATAGCCTCAAGTGTTTGTATAGTACGCTCAGCCTGCCCATCTGTTTGGGGGTGCAAGGCGGTACTAAGACTCACCTAAGTCCCTAATCCATTTTGGAAAGATTTCCAGAAGTTAGCTGTGAACTGCGCCCCTCTATCTGAAATAATAGCTGAAGGAACACCATGAAGTCGTACAATCTTCTTAAGATAAAGCTCCGCATAATCTTCATCTGAATAGGCAGTCCTGACAGGTAGGAAGTGGGATTACTTTGTGAGTCTATCAACTACAACCCATATTGAGTCATACTTATGTCGAGTACGGGGCAAACCTATAATAAAATCTATATTAATTACCTCCCACTTCCATGTCGGTATCTCAATAGCCTGCAATAACCCACTAGGCTTCTGGTGCTCTATCTTAACTTGCTGACAATTTGGAAACTGAGTGACAAACTCCGCTATATCTTTCTACATACAATCCCACCAATAAACTTCCTTGAGATCATGGTACATTTTATTGTGCCTGGGTGAATAGAATAGCGAGAATAGTGGGCTTCCCCCATAACTTGTTGATAAAGACCTGCAACATTAGGAACACATAGCCTACCTCGATACCTGAGTACTCCATCTCCTGTGACCACGAAAGGGGTCATTTCTTTTTGAGGAGATGTATCCCGATAATGAACTAAGACAAGATCTTCATACTGACACTCCTTTATCTCAGCTACCAAAGATGACATCACTGTATCTTGGACTGTAACTCCTGTATCACCTGAGGCTAACAACCGAACTCCAAGGCTAGTCAACTGACAAACTTCGCAGACTAATCTCTCTTTTCTTTGGCCGCACATAAGATAGGCTACCTATGGACTTACAACTAAGAGCATCAGCTACTACATTGGCCTTCCCAGGATGATACAGAATATTAACATCATAATCTTTTAATAACTCTAACCATCGCCTTTGATGTAAGTTCAAGTTCTTCTGCTTAAGGATGTACTGAAGACTCTTATGGTCGGTATAGATATCAACGTGAACTCCATATAAGTAGTGCCACCACATTTTAAAGGCATGGATCATCGCACCTAACTCAAGATCATGAGTTGGATAGTTCTTCTCGTGCTTCTTCAGCTGTCTAGAAGCATAAGCAACAACCTTACCGTACTGCATTAACACACAACCAAATCCAATACCTGAAGCATTACAATATACCACAAAGCCATATGTTCCCTCTAGAAGAGTCAAGATGGATGCTGAGGTCAATTTATCCTTTAATGTCTGAAAACTCTGCTCACATGCATCCGTCCACCGAAACTTAGCTGATTTTTGAGTCAGCTTAGTCAACGGGGCTGAAAGAGAAGAAAATCCTTCTACGAACCTTCTATAATAACCAGCAAAACCCAAGAAACTACGTATCTCTGTTGGGGTCATGGGTACTGGCCAATTCCTTACAGCCTCAATCTTTTGAGTATCCACTCTGATGCTTTCATCTCAAATAATGTGACCAAGAAAAGGCATAGAGTTCAACCAGAACTCTCACCTTGAAAACTTCGCATATAACTATCTATCCTACAGAACTCTAAGCACTGCATGTAGATGATCTGCATGCTCAGCCTCTGACGGTGAATAAACCAGATTATCATCTATGAATACAATCACGAACAAATCTAGAAAGGGTCTGAATACATGGTTCATCAGGTCCATAAATACATCTGGATCATTAGTTAATCCGAATGACATGACACGAAACTCATAGTACCCATATCTAGTCCTGAATGCCGTCTTCGTCCTTCACTCTAACCTGATGATACCCCGATCTCAAGTCTATTTTCAAAAAATACTTGACACCCTGCAGCTAATCAAATAAGTCATCAATCCTCCGAAGTGGATACTTATTCTTTATAGTCACTTTATTCAATCCCCTATAATCAATACATATTCTCAAGGAACTATCCTTCTTTCTTACAAACAATACTGGTGCTCCCCACGACGATGTACTGGGCCTAATAAAGCCCTTCTCAAGTAAATCCCTCAGTTGCTCCTTTATTTCCTTCAACTCGGCAGGTGTCATTCTATAAGGGGGAATGGATATTGGCTGGGTCTCTGGTAACGGATAAATAGTAAAATCAATATCCCACTCCAGCGAAATGCCTATAAGCTCATCTAGAAACACCTCTGGGAATTCATTAACTACAGGAATAGACTGAAGGGTCGGTGACTCTGCTTGCACATTCTGAACCCGAACCAAGTGATAGATATACCCTTTCCTGATCATCTTGCTTGCTATAAGGTAGGAAATAAACCTACCCCTCGGCGAAGCAGCATTACCTTTCCACTTTAAAACTAGTTCGCTTGTAAACTGGAATCGGACCACCTTGGTTTTACAATCGACATTAGCATAGAAGGAAGCTAACCAATCCATACCCATAATGACATCAAAATCGATCATATCTAACTCTATCAAATCTGCTATGGTATGATGATTACATACTATGACTACACAACCTTGATATACTCGCCTAGCTATGACTGGCCCACTAACTGGCGTAGACACCTCAAAAGGTTTAATTGACTCAAGCTCTATCCCAAACTTGCCGACAATAAATGGAGTAACATACGATAAGGTAGAACCTGGATCAATCAGTGCATACACATCATAGGAGGAAACTGATAATATACCCGTGGCAACATCAGGAGACGACTCGATCCTGTCTACCGGCTAGTGCATAGACGCGGTGCTGAGGTCCACTCGAGCTAGACGCTCTGCCTTCTCGATAAAATCTCGGACTTGAAAACCACGGAGGTGCAATCCCTGCTGAATGGAATGGATACCGAAAATACTGCTGTCTCTTGCCTTCTCTGAACTCACCCCTGATAGCTAAAGATCTATCCCTCTTACCGTGCCCCGGTTAGTGCGTCTGGCTGAGGAACTAGGAAGGTGTTGGAGGTGGGGTATGCGAAGTCTGAGATGGGCTCTCACTATGAGACTCTCCCCGAGCTCTGGTAGCCCGCTGAGTACGGCTAGTGGCCTCACCAGCCACTCCCTTGTCCTCCAGGGAAGCTGTAGCCTTCTTGCGAGGCATCGTTGAAATCAGAAAAATTTATTAGAAAGGAAATTCTTATCTCACCGCTCTATCACACGATCTGGGATACAAAGAATGGAAACATCCTAAATGTCCTATAGCCTCCTGTTTATAAATGTGATGCACGACACACCTATAAACAAGACTCTACTAGACATGGTCTGTAGACAACGCTAGGATGAAATTGCTCTGATACCACTTCTGTCACGACCTAAACCAATGAGCCGTGACGAGTGCATGATCTCTAGTGACCAAACACCCCTGTACTCGTATCTGGATAATACTGAATAACAATGGCCTATAAGTAACTCAAATTGAAATTATACTGACTAATGAAAGGATGACATCGTGAACTCTGTACAATCCGTATACATATATAGGCTAAAAGAACATTGCAAGACAACTAGGCCATTACATACGCTGTACACAAAAGAATAGAAGACTACAAGGCTACATCATCTGTCAAGTACATAAAACTGTCTACAGACCTCTACTGGAGTATAAAGCTGTAGAGAGAAAGAGCCAGGGCTCCCATCATACCCATATATACAAGTCAAAATAGCATACCAAAATGAACCGCAGCTCCGTATCAAGTGGAGCGCACTAACCACCGCTGGATAGATGTCCTACTGAGCTGGACTGCCTGTCTGTCTACCTAAGCCTGCGGGCATGAACGCAGCCCCCCGAGCAATAGGGGAGTCAGTATGGATAATGTACTGAGTATGTAAGGCCTAAAAGTTACATAAACACAAGAATTATGAACTAAATCTGAACTCAAAAACCAGCTGACTCTCTGAATGCATCTGTATGACTGAGCATCTTGAAGTGTTTGCATAAATCTACATACTGAAAATGCCTCTGTGGGCGCATAACATGCATGCTCTCAATGATTATCATGCGCATGTGTATGTATAGGTCATAGTGCTGAGAAACGTTCAGCCCGAACCATATATAAAATAATAGTGCCGAGAAATGTACACCTCGATCCATATATCATATAATAGTGCCGATAAACGTACAGCCCGATCCATATATCATATAATAGTGCCGACGAACGTACGGCCCAATCTATATATAATAGCGCCGAGGAACGTACAACCCGATCCATATATCATCATCAAGGTGCACCAGCTGATTAGGTGGTAATGCGTATATAACACCTATCCCTTTCCCCATACCCCATATACATATAATATACACGTATATAACGCCTTCGGGTCATGGGTCAATATGTATATGTATAATGAATGCAATGCATATGTAAGATGAAATAATAAAACTCTCAGAATAATATGATGTCACACTAAATCTGGTGGACAACTGCTGGGCTAACATTACTAATACATGAAATCTCAAGACCCATGAACAGAAGGAACATAATAACAGGGGTACAGGATCATCAAAAACTGAAGTACTCCTAATGCTTCTAAGAGTAGAGTAATATGGAAGCTATTTCACTCGATTGTCAGGTCATATCATAGGATCGTACCAAAAAGAAAGAAAGGATAGCCTTAACATACTTTTTCGGCTGCCTCAACTTTAACTATTTAACGCTTGTCCTCCCAAGCTCGGAAATCTATATTCAAGAAAATTATGCTACTTTAGGCTTATTGATATTTGCCTATCTCAAATCTTTAAACTAGACTTCTTTAGAATCTGCCGAAATTCAGGCAGCATCTCCCCTGTTTATATCCCTAGCCCGAAATCATAATACCAACATACAACACAACAACAACAACAACTCTAACACCAACAACATCATCACCCATACCAAAATATTCCATAAAACATCCCACACGATGTTTATCCAATTTCCCAACCAACAATTTCGTCATACGATCATTTAATAGCTCTACCTTCGTAAATAAACCTAAATCAATATTAATAAGGGAATATTCATACCTTACTCCCACTAGAACCGCAATATATTCAATTTTCACCTTGATTTCAAGCCTAGATTTCCCACAATATGATATTATAATCGCAACTACACGTTGTCCGAACCTAAATCCGGAGATTATAGTTAATCCGCGTTAAAATTGATGATTGGAAGTTGGGGGAAATTTCCATAATATTTAGGAAGTTTGGAGGGGTGTTTGGATGAAAAATGAGGGGGTAAGCCCCCTTTAATAATGGTCTAGAGTTGGGTTGCAGCGACATAGAATTTATTCAACGCGTTCGCCTTACCTTTGGGCTCGTTCGCGCTGAGTTATCCCCTAGCTCCTCTGCGCATTCGCGCAGAGTTAATCTTTGCCCTGGCAATCTATCTTAAAATGCTCGCAACGTTTGATTCTAATATCGGATTGACACGCAGTTTGTTGCATTGGAAACTAGACTTCCTGAAGTTCAATTTAGGATTTTACTTTACCTCAAAAGTCTTCATATGCTAAAAGATATCCTTTTCCCAAGTTAGACCAAAATCATTGTACAATTAGACCAACAAACATAATTTACTTAATACACTTGCCCTCCAATCCTTCCCTAGCTTATTATATGAACTTAAACCCTCATAATAATAAGGTGGGCGCATATAATCTCATATATCCAAGAAGGTGCTCCAGTATCCACAATTACACAGCTAACACCTAACGAACCTTAACGTACAAAACTATGAGGTGTAACAGGTCGTTACAGATTTCTCCTTGAAACTTATTCCGGGCAAGTTCTAGACCACAATTAATTTAAAAGAACTCACAAATAAACCTCACCACACATGGCACATGAAAACTCAAGTAAAATATGTATCCAAGAACCAATTGAACTAAAAAAAAGTCACTCATAGCCTAAAGATATTAATTAGTGAAAGTAAGAGCCAAAATTTGAGTCTAAAAGTCACAACAAGAATCCTTACATCAATCGTTTTTCTTTTCCAAAAATCAAGAATTCATACACCAAGGTTTAAATAAGTTGGTACCAAGCAAGCCAAAAGTTAGCCAAGGGGCAAAAATCACATTCCAACACCATTCCTACAACTAAACTATAAAAAACTAAAGAAGCTAGTAATAAAAAAAATAATAAAAATTCATACTACTATAAATGTCATAAAAAAATACCAAAATAAAACCAATCTACAAAATTATCATCCGGCATGACATATCACACCCCATCACAAAAATATCTATCAAAATAAAGCCTCCCGAACTTAAAAAGTTGCATTGTCCTCAATGTCATTATATAACCAAAACAAGAGTTAGGAGGGACTCCATGAAAATAGATGATGTTGCTGAATTGGAGCCAAAAAGGGAGGACTCTGTTGCGCTCCTCCTTGAGTTGTCCAAGATGAAATAGAAACCATTTAATGTCCAAAAAGTATCGTGCCCGCCAAAACTCAGCACCACTGCCATCACAGGACTCGCAACATCTTCATGATTAATAATGCACAAGTTCAAAGCACACCGAAAACCAGTAAAAATTAGCACAACTCGTATCCAACAATATAGTCCCAAATGAGCAGACTATAAAACAAAAAAGTCAGGCTACACTTCCTTTAATTGAATAAGATCAGTTTTAACAATTATAAAACTCAAGCAAGGGATAAAAGCCGCATTTTTCTGCAATTCAAAATTCATTACTGCTTTCCCAGAACATATTCACTCAAAATTCATTACATTCCCCAATTTAGTATCCAGCCTAGCAGTGACTACAACGCCAAAGACCTTAGAAATCATGTTTCGCATTGCATATCCCTCTTCATCTTTAAGTTCGAGTGAGGTGTCCGAACTCCCTCATATACCTAAGCACAAATCAAAACTAACTTCTATGCATCTATTAATGTCGCTTGGTTACTCAGACTTCACCAGCAAATCATTTTTTCTTTCAGACAATTTGTCGAGCTGTTTGTGTGATTCACTTTAAACAAGTTCTTTGTGCAAAGGAGATGATTGAATTACCCTCCCAAAAATTGGGAATTATAGTTCTATCATATCTTCATCTCATTCAAACAACAACAACACCTGAATTGCACAATTTCTGCTCTAAATGTCACATACACGAATCCACAGAAAAGGGGAAAAAAAATCTGCCAACAAAAAGTATTGAGGAGATAGAGGACGAGAAAGAGAGAAGAGAAAGGAATGAGAGTACTTACCCGGTGGTCGCTGCACTAGTGGAGTGCCGGTGGTGGTGCAGTGAGGAGCTGTGGTGGTGTGAGAGGGTGGAATCGCACGGGGAAAGGAGCTGAAATAGAAATACCTGGGCGTGACTTTCATGCCTTCTTTTCTTAAAAAAAATACCAACCGAATGCCACTTTAGTTTTTTTTTTATTATTTTTTTAAGCAAAACCAATCAGCCTGATGCTGTTGGATTTTATCAAAAATAAACAAAAATATTTACAGAACAAAATGAAAGAAAGATGAAAAAAAGCTATACTACTCTATCCTAGGAAATACTGAAGGCCACTTTAGTACTCTTTTACTAGCACTTTTTTTTGTTGGTTTAACTATTAGACTAAATTCCTGCACAAAATTAAATCTACACTGTCTATCACTAAATTCTTAGTCTACCCAATTTCTTAACCTGTGCAAAACAATTCCAAAATACGTGAAACTTAGTAGAATGATTAAAAAAAATTATCAAAAAAAAAATTAAAATGCAAATTTCAAGGTTTTTTTTAAAAAAAAAGGAAAAATGCAAAATTGAAGTTAAGAAAAATAAAAGAAATATGGGTTGCTTCCCATAAAGCGCCATATTTAACATCATGACATGACGCATGTCAACCTTACCACTTTTCCTTCAACTTTGAGGATATGAATTATCGCCGTAACTTTGAATCAAGATTACGATGACGCTCACGGGGCGGTAATAGAAAAGCAAAAAGGCCAACTCTCGGTGCAGTATTTTGCACTTTTTGGCCTTTAAGTGAGGTGAGTCATGTCATTTTGTCTTCTTGGCATGGCAAACTTCAAAATAAAAACGCTTTGCTCTTCATCTCCAAAATCATCCATAGGCTCGGGTAGTTCAATTTCAATATCACCCACCAAGCACAATGTTGAAAAATGCTTGGAGTGCGGTCTAAGACTCTCCATTTTTAAGTTTGCTCTATCTTTGACATCCTCACCCAAAAATGAACTAGAGTCTTCAAAAATTATGTTATGAACTCTTTCATTCAACTCTAGTATCATTTCTTCAATCTCGGCATCTTGTTGTTACACCTCGGAAAATTCCATGCCGTTGCATAGTAAATAGACTAACGTCGGGTAAGGAGTATACAAAGTTCCTATAAGTAAGAAAGGTTATTTAACGATTCTAATTAAGATTCCAAAGACGTAGGAAGTAAGAGGAGAAAGTTCCTTAAGGAAGGCAAAACATAGGTTGTGTTTTGGGAAAAGTTCCGTAAAGTACCGAGCTAATGTTGACTTAATGATGTCTTAAGGAAGAGTTGTAACGGTCCTTAGATTGGTAGTGAAATGTTAAAAAAGTGTCAAGAAGGTTCCATAAGGATTGGAGATCAAACGAACGACAGAAAGAATTTCAGGGAAATAGGGTTATACGATCGCTTATACGGTCCGTATAACATTATACGGTCCGTATAAGGGTCCGTATAACACCCAACAGGAAGATGTTTTCCCTGATTGTGAACCACGGACACTAATACATACCGTACAATGTTATACGGACCGTATAAGTGGTATAAGATTTTCTCCTTCCTAATTGTGCGTTATAAGTGGTATAAGATATTCTTCTTCTCCTTACTAGATCGTGCGATAGAGCCACGTTATAAGATTTTCTCCTTCCTAATTGTGCGTTATGATTTCAGTGATGCCGCCAAAGAGAAAAGCTACAGGCGCCCCGAAGGGCAAGGTTACGACAGAAAGGTGGATAGAAAAGGAGCCGCCAACTAATGTAGAGGAAGGTGCATCACATAATGAGGATCCATAAAACACCTCTCATACTCCACCTATTATAGAAGAACAAGAGGGGGCTTCAGTCCCAGCTCCTATGCCTCCAGTTCCTCCACCTCCTACTTCGGGTCAATAAATGACCGAAGCAATTCAGCTACTGACATAGTTAGTTACAGCTTAGGCACAGCGGCAGGGTGCAGGTTCAGGTGACAGGGTGACTAGTACTCGAGCCCAGGATTTTATGAGTTTAAACCCTCCAGAGTTTTTTGGGTCAAACCTGGATGAAGACCCGCAAGGTTTTATTGATGAAATGTTGAGAACATTGAAAATTATCCCTGCTTCTGAAATTGAATCTATGGAGTTGGCATCTTATAGACTCCGTGATGTAGCAGTCCTACGGTATAATAATTGGGTATCTTCAAGAAAGGAAAATGCACCTCCCCCGGTTTGGCAAGAATTTATAGATGTTCATCCGCCACTATTTGCCACCTGAGGATTGTCGGGCCAGAGCGAATAAATTCTTCAATTTGAAGCAAGAAAATATGAGTGCCCGGGAGTGAAGCCTTCACTTTAACTCATTTGCTAGATATGCTCCGACCATGGTGGCCGATATGGGAGATAGAGTGCATAGGTTCGTGAGAGGCCTAGGGCTGTATTTGTTCAAAGACTGCTTGACAGCTTCATTATAGGAGGGGATGGATATTTCCCGTATTCAGGCTCATACCCAGAAATTAGAAGAGCAGCAACATCCGCAAAGGGGTGAGCGCGATATCGATAGAGGGCAGAGTAAAAGGGCCAGATCTATGTGTACTGGTAGCGACTATAGAGGGGGATTGAGGTAGTCATATTTTAGATATTCAGGCCAGCCAGCGACTAGTGTACCTCCTCGATTTACAGGCAGGAGCTTTGATCGCTCCATTCATTCAGGACATGGTCAGAGTTCGAGAGCCTTAGGTTCTCAGTTTGGGGGTGATTATAGCCAGAGGAGACCACCAGTCCCACGATGTAGTCAGTGTAGAAAGTTACATTCAAGGGCATGTCGCCAAGGTACATATGCTTGTTATGTTTGTGGACAGACAGGGCACGTCATGAGTGATTGTTCCTCGAGGTATGGTAGAGGTGGAGTTCAGCCCACAGGATTAGCGGCTGGTTCTTCTTCGGTGCGCTCGATAAGGCAGACTCCCTAAATTCCAGCAGGTCGAGGTAGAGGCAGAGGGGGAGCGTCCAGTTCAGGAGGTACTCAGCCCCGTATTATTGTTACACCTCAGAAATGTTTTGTTCATGCACAGTGAATAGACTGACGAAGGGCACGACGTATGTGATGTTTTGATAAGTAAGAAATAACATTTGATGATTCTAAATGAGATTTCAAAGACATGTGAGGTAGGAGACGGAAGTTGTTAAAGAAAAGGCAAGGCATACAAATGGTATCGAAAAGGATTTACAAGTAACAAGTTAATAATGATTTAATAGTGCCTTGGAGAAGAATTATAACGTCCCTTAGATCGTTAATGAGGTGTTAAACAACTATCAAGAAGTTTCCATAAGGATTGGAGATCGAACGAAGTGACGAGGACAAGATCGGAGAAAAGATGGGTTCCACGGCCGATTATACGGTCCGTATAATGTTATACGATCCATATAATGAACCGCAGAATCGTCACAGTGAAGTCCCTCACTGATGGGATTATACGGTCACTTATACGGACCGTATAATGTGTCGTATAACTAACATAGAACCGAGAATTTGACGGGGTGATTTCACGGTCTCTTATACGGACCGTATAATTTCGTCGGGACATATTTTTAAAAGTTGCTATAAGGACCTCAACACATTTATTTCATTTCATTTTTCTTCTCCATAGCTCAAGAATTCTCTAGAACCTTCCACGCACTCCATATACAAGAATCATGAGAAATGGATGATCAACTTCATCAAATCAACAAAACTAAGTGTGAGAAACACATTAAAGTTCATCCAAGCCAAGGAATATCAATGGAAGTGAACGAGGGTTTTGGTGCAACAGAGATATTTCAACCCAACGCTTATTCCTACACTATCTAAGGTACGTTTTATGGTATTTCTATGTTATTTAACGTATTGAAAAGTTGAAACACTTGGATTGTAGAACGAGATAGAAAATGGGTCATGAATGTGGGAATAGTGCCATTTTGAGTAGTAGTTTGGGGTAAATCATGAATATTGATATGTTGTGAGTGTAATTACGTTATGAATGATATTAAGGACATGGGATAAGAATTATATGTCACGACCCAGCCCCGTGGGCCGCGACTGGTGCCCTACTTGGGCACCCAAACGGACAAACATACCAAATCGTCATATAATAGATAGGTCAATTTTCAAATTCATCATTATAAACGGATCTGAAAATCATTATCTTAAGCGGTCACACGTGCAACAATATTGCATCAGAGTCAGAAGGGACGGCGGAATACACATCGCCGAATATATACACACATATACAAACATACAGGCCATTTAGGCCGCATCAAAATCTGATAGATTGGCGGAATGTACATCGCCAGATACAGACACACGTACAGACAATTAGGCCGTTTTGGCCATAATAGCAAACGGGACCGCATTGAGACGTAGATCATAGACAAACGGACACACACATGACCCATTACCCACATATATGACTACAGGCCTCTACAAACCATTACAGAATCATACAACGGGACAGCGCCCCGCCGTACCCCAAATAGTCAGATATACAAATCATATATGTCACAAAAGATGTGTACCAACATATGGGATCCGGATCAAAATGAGCACTCTATAATAGCAGAATGTGTGGCCTACACTGGCGGATCTCGAACCACTGTACCTGCGGGCATGAAACGCAGCCCCCCGAAGAAAGGGGGTCAGTACGAAAGATGTACTGAGTATGTAAAGCATAAAGTACAGAAATCCAAACCATAACTGAAGTGAAGGGTACAGAGAGAAAATACCGGATCAATATATCAAAACATGTACTGAAGACATATGTACATAATGTAAACAGAAATCATGCATAAGGCTCAGGAACGTGGTCACCACTCCGACGCTGGTGCCACAACACAGCATAACTCCAGAAGGTTTCAAATCTCCGTACAACCCCGTACATAACACATCATCACAACATATCATAAGCCATATCACAGCATAACTCCATAAACGGAACCCGGCCCTATGGCGAGGTCTCGGGAACCGTAACACAGCATACTGCCGAATATATCATAGTGCGCACGATCACAAAACCGGCCTGGGAACCGGCGAACGATATCATAGTCATAGGCACGAGCAGAGTAGTGCGAAAACCATATGTACATACACAATTTAATTCCAAGACTCGACAAATAAGTACATATATATATATATATATATATATATATATATATATATATATATACATATATATATTGAGGTCCGAAGGTTCAAAATAAGTATCGAGTCTGTCAGAATTAGTATACAAAATATGAGCCTTTAAATTTACAAACTTTCGAAAAATACTTCATAAGCCATTTTCTGAAAATTTAGAGTCGTTCACATTTAGGAGTTTTCAAATAACTTATGAAGCAAATCAAACGGAGCCTTAAATTCATAGACAAAAGCCCTCTTTTTATATCATACCAAAATAGCTCAAGTAAGGCAAACGAAGAAAATCTCGGGGCTAGCGGGCCCACCTCGGGTCAAGTCGAGGTGGCGGATGTAAATTACAAACTTTAGACTCTATGGAGTCATCCAAGGATGTTTCAAGGAGATTCGGTTACACTTATGAAATTTACGAATGTTTGATTACTTTTCCAACTAAACATAAGAATCGTAGTTCAATTATATTGAATGAATAGTACCCAAAATCTAGCTCGGGTTTCTAAGAACAGAATTATCCCCGAGGCTCAAATCTCAACCTAGTATAACTAGGACATGCCAAAAGAAGAAAAGGAATAGCTTTACATACCTCACTTGCGCCTTACGCTCGTCCAAACTCAATCCCCGTTTCGCCCAAAATCTACAATTGGTCATAGTTGCCAAATATGAGTTTCAAGCTTTTAGAATTTCAAGTCTTAAATTCATATTGTCTACCGAAATTTCGGCAGCATTTCCCCTATAAATTTAACATCCCTGAGAATCACCTCGGCCATAATATCAACAACCAACACTCACAACAATCCCAACAACATCAACAACCACAATAAAACACATTCTAACATAATTCTTCCTTTCTACATAAGGCGACAACTTCCATTCCAACTTCACAATATCGAGCTAATATCAACATTTCCATATTTATTAGCTAACTCAAGATTATTCAAACATAACTCAATAACATTACAAGCAATACTCATGGGTTCAAGCATTCCCGCCAATACCATATTCTATCCGAAACTTCTACAAATGCAGCGAAACTACCAAATCGCATTGTTTTCTTCCAAACCCATTAACAACAACCATAATTCACATTTAAATTCTTACTTTCACAACTGTACAAAAATCATATAAAAATCACATAAATTCCCCATAATAACATACAACCCATTCCAAGGCTAACTCAAATCATTAAACCTTTATTTACGTCGTACATACCATAACGACGCAACTAACCAACTAAATGAACTTCACTTCACCTCCCCTTCACCATACTATGGCTCACGGACATACACTACTTCACACACACACACGGCTATGCACACACACATCACAACTCCATAATTCTCATCTCATTCTCATCAACAACAACCACAATCTAAATACTAAATAAAACAATTGAATCCTTGCCCTTGCAAACCATCCATACATACGGCCACACCCCCATATCCATATTTTCATGAATTTCATTCACTTCTACACACAACAACACAAATGAACCCTTCACAACATATAAAAAAAAAGGAATTAAATCTTACCTTTCCTCTTCAACTTCTTCACTTGACTAGAATACGGAAACGACGAAACGAACGACTTATCTTCCGAAATAATTTCGCCACGTTGTAGAGGACCCTTGAATTAGTAGGAATACCACAAAAAACTAATTTTTGGGACAAGATTTCAAAGGGTCAATTTTTTTCTCCATGGCCGAATGGCCCTCTCTTTGCTCTTCAAGTTTTGATCCTTGAATCTTCTAGTAGAAGATGACTAATGGTCCCTTATATTAATTTATCACATGACTCAAATATTTGGGCTTGGGCCAAGGCACATGGCCGGCCACCCCTTGCTTTGGGCCTCAATTTCTCTTTTTTTTTTTAGCCCAATAATTGATGAATCTTATTTGTAATTCCCGAAACAAATTTCCAAAATTCCAAATTTTGCCCTTGGACTTCCTCCGTATTTCCGCAACAATATTTCTCATAAATATCACACACATATGTTAGATAAAATAAACATAGCCTTATTTCTTTCAAGTCAAACTCATTTCTAATTTTTTCGAATGCACAAAACACGGGATATAACATTATATGTGAGAAAACGTACTAGTATACTATTACCATGAATATGGATGAATTGAAGTGGAATTGTGAAATGAGGGTAATGTAGATGAATGAAGATTGTTGGTTATGATATTGTGAATGATATTATAAATGTTTGGGAGTTGATATAAAATATGGGGAAGGTTGTATAAACAAAGGAAATGCTGCCCTATTTTCTCCAGCTTTAGTAAGCACGTTCATATGATCGATTAGCTAATATGAATGCAAATTCTCTTGAAGGTAGAAACGTGAGCATTAAAGGAGAACAATCAAGCGATGGAAATTGTTAAACGAAAGAGGTATGTAAGGCTAGTACCTTCTTTCTAAGGCATGACTCCTATAACATGAATCCTTCTATCTTTCCATGATATTTAATACATATCGGAAATTATAAGCCTGCGATTATAAAGAGCATCATACAAGATAAAGAAAAGAGATACGTTATGAGCATGACAATACCGATGATGAATCTAAGTCTATAAATCCTAAAGCTCATGATACGATATTATTACGAAGCTAATGATCCTTATACGATTCCTATGATATTATTTCTGTTACATCTCGGAAATTTCTCCATACTTGTATGATGAGTGGAATGATGAAAAGTTTGAGTGTATTGTGTTTGTTAAGGCGGGAATGGCTAATTATGAAGTTTTGGAAAATAAGAAAGTCGCGGAAAAAAATTTCTGTCCAGTGGTCGTATATGGCACTATACGGCCCGTAAAGTGATTTATGGACCGTATAGTGCAATCGTCCTCCAGCTTGTCCAAAATCTCAACTTTCTGTAAATTGTGAAAATGGTTAAAAATGACTTGGAGGATAGCCCGTAAACTGGTTTACGGACCGTAAACCTCAGTCGTAAACTGCCATATTCCTCAGCCAAAACTTTCTGTCTTTGAAATGGTTAAATACGGCCATGGAGGACGGACCGTAAATCAAAATACGGTCCGTATATGGTGGTTTATGACCACTGTTCATCCCGACAAGAATTCATTAAAGATCAGTTTTTGTGATTATTAAAAGGGACCAAAGCCTCACTTTATTTCATTACTCATCCATACAACTCAAGAAATCTCTAGAACTCTCTCAATACTTCATCCATAGAAATTCAAGGGAGTCAAGGGAAGAAACTAGGATCATCAACACTAAACTTATGAAACAAGTGAATGAAACCTAGTTGGAAGTCATCTTCTCCAAGAAATCACAAAAGAGGTAAAGGAGGGTTTTGGTGCACAAGGAAGGATTCCACTCTAAGCTTGTTCCACCACCATCCAAGGTGAGTTTTATGACTTTAGCATATGGTTTAAAGTATTAGAAGACTAAGACACTTGAAATGTAGAAGAACATAGAAATGGGTCATCATTGAGTGAATAGTGACATAAATGAATGATAGTGGAATTGAACTATGAATATTGAAGTGTTTTGAATACAAGTACGTTATAAATGATGTTTATATCCTGAAACAAGCATTAAATGCATGAAAACGCAAGGATGAGCTAGAAGTAGAAATAAGGGAAAATTGGAGGAAAATGGTGGATTTTGCCAAATGTACGTAAATGACGATTGTCGATGATGATATTGCTACTAATATTATGAATGTTGGGAGTTGATATAAAACATTATAAAAATGGTATGAGCGAAGGAAGCGTTGTCCGACTGTTCCTAGAATTAGCGATGCGTTCTTGTAGTTAGTTTACTAATGTTGATACGAATTCTCTTATGAAGGTAACGACGTGATATCGACGGAGAACAAGTGAGCGATATCTTAGCTAAACGACCAAGGTATGTGAGGCTATTCCCTTTCTTTCAAAGGCATGATCCCTAGCTTACGATTTCATAAATGCTCCCATCTTTTCCTTGCTATCAAAGGTTAAAAAGTCTAAGATTCCGAAGCATGATTTCCTTCTTGATATTCCATAAATGTTTGCCAAGTACTCCTATTTTCCAAAACCAAAGGTTGTGATTATGTGAGTTCTTATGATAACGACGAAGGATATTTTTTTTTCAATGACAACGATGATGTCAAAAGTGAGAATATCATTATGATGACTATGATGAGAACGATCTTATGTTTAAATGTTTCAAGTTTACGATTTCAAGGACTATATGAGAACGTCGAGCTATTTACTGATTTCTCAATTTATTCGTGGATGGTGACTTTATTTCTAAATCTTCCAAAGTATATGAATGGATGCCTTATGAAGTTCATGATTTTATTCTATGCTTTCTTTTAATGCTATTCTTCATTGATAGTCTCTTCTTATAATAATTGTTCCTTCAAGGTGAGACAAAGCGACGATGATTACTCCATAACATAATCGGAGGCTTTCGACCTTACG
The DNA here is from genome assembly GCF_019175385.1 of Lycium barbarum. Classification (NCBI taxonomy): domain Eukaryota; kingdom Viridiplantae; phylum Streptophyta; class Magnoliopsida; order Solanales; family Solanaceae; genus Lycium; species Lycium barbarum. Next base: position 87,922,410 of record NC_083345.1, on the reverse strand, counting down.
TCACTCCGACGTACTTAGAGCTTTTCCTTGGGCTCTCAAGCATGCTATGTATATTATGTATGTATATATATGATATGAAAATGTTTTCAGGGGAAATGGGGAAAGGTGAGGCGCTATAGACGCATAGCCACCTGTCAGCTGGCATATCATGTTCTCGTCCCGGACGCGGGATATATGGGTTATGGATCGGGCCGTACGTTCCTCGGTACTAACTTATTATATTTATGGATCGGGCCATACGTTCCTCGGCACTAACATATGATGATATATGGATCGGGCTGCGCGTTCCGCAGCAATTTACTATATGATGCTTTATAAGTATGCATGCATGGATCCGCCTTAAGAGGCAAGCAGTTATCGATTATCTCCTTGTACTTACTTTAATTTTTTATTCTTACTCTATTTCTTGATGTATGCCTTACATACTCAGTACAATTCTCGTACTGACATCATTTTCTTTGGATGCTGTGTTCATGCCTACAGGTAGACGGGAAAGCGGTCCAGACTGATAGGAGTCACTAGCCGAGCGAAGAGCACTCTATCTTCCGGAGGAGCTAATTGGTTGTTCCCTTTGTGTATAATTTGTATGTCACTCAATAGAGGCTCGTAGATGCTCAATGTGGGTTGTGTGGTTCCACAACGTGGGTAGTACGCATGTGTATAAGTATATTGAAATATGTTTTGTATCAACGCGTTATATTTTTATAATGAAAAGCAAATCCTCTATTTAAAGCTAACCGGAAATAGATGAATGATTGTTAAATGGGTTAGGTAAATGATAGTACGAGTGGTGCTCGGTGGTTAGCCCCGGGTACCCGTCACGGCCCCTAGCTGGGTCGTGACCGAAGTGGTATCAGAGCAGTTCGTCCTAGGAAGTGTCTACGAGCCGTGTCTAGTAGAGTCTTGTTTATCGGTGTGTTGTGCACCACATCTATAAACAGGAGGCTACCGGACATTTAGGAAAGATGACCATCCTTCTTCTTAATAGATCGTGCGATAGAGCTGTGTCGTAAGATTATTCCTCTCCTAACGGTGCGTTGTCATTTCAGCAAAACCGATGAAGGGAAAAGCTACGACGGCCCAGAAGGGCAAGATGGTGGTTGAAGAAGGGCTTGATCGAGAGCCATCTATGGATATGGAGGAGGGCGAACCCCAGAATAATGCCCCACTTCGATTTTCTCATACCACGCCCACTTTTAAGGATCAGAGGGAAGCCTCGATCTTAGCTCCAGTACCCCCCGTTCCTTCGCAAGATACCGCGGGCCAAGAGACGAGACAGGCCATTCTTTTACTGACTCAATTGGTAGCCGCTCAGACTCAGCGGCAGAATGCGAGTCACGATAACAGGGGTTGGAGAAAGGGAGTTAGTTCCTTTGGGTCTAACCGTGAGATTAGAGATGCGCCTCCACAGTTTCCCAGACCCAGATTTGATGGACCTGCTTATTCAAGGTCATCCCAGAGTCTTAGAGTTTCTCGTTCTCAGGTTCAAAGTGATTCCGGTCAGAAGAGGTCACCAGTACCACGATGTATTCAGTGTCGCAGGTTACATTGGGGACCGTGTCGCCGGGGCTCGGATGTTTGTTATGCCTGTGCTAGGCCAGGCCATTTAAAGCGAAATTGTCTATCGCTACGTGGTAAAAGTGAGGTTGGGACTACGAGAATGGTAACGGGCTCTTCATCATCGACACGCCCTCCAAGGTCAGGGCCACAAGGGCTAGTAAGCGGTGATAGAGACCGAAGAACGCCTAGTCCAAGCGGACCCCAGCATCATACCCAGGCGTTAGATGAATGACGGGATCCTGAGTCTCCCCCTGATATTACTCCAGGTATATTGCTAGCACCCTTTTATGATTAATTGGAATACGTGTGCAAGTAAGCCATATGGTAAATGTAATGTGACTGACTAAAAGGGATAACAGGTTGAGTATGCCTGCTTCATGAGGCTACCCTATGTTATGAGCAGGTTTGCAAACGAGATCAAGAAGTGCCACTCTATAGGATGGATTATGATCTGGGTACAGTGAGCCGTAACAAGAATTATCATGTAAAGTATAGCGAGAAGACGCCTAAGGGCATGGATGATATCTTTAGTTGGGCGTATAAGGCCGATACTACGGTAAAGATAAATAATGAAAGTAGGATAATTAGTAGGAGGAAGGTCAACGTGATAGGAGCGAGATGGGGGATGATCAGGACGGATAGAATTAGTTTTAGGCAGCAAGGGACGGATTGACACAGGTGGTGTATCCTAAAGAACAAAGCGGTACTAAGTTAAGAATATGGTTCCTCATGCGAAGAGTCAAGGATCGATTATTAAGTGGGAGGAGATAAGATAGCAAAGAGGAAATGTACGAAGTACGAGTGCCTAAAGAATAGTGGCGTGGTAGTTAAAGGAGAACATATCTCCTACAAATATCCCATACCAAGTTAGAACGAGTGAAGTGAATGCGGTAAAGAGTTGAAGAGGAAAAGATGATCATGAGTTATGGGTCTACTGTACGACGATGAAGCGATGGAGTAGTGTTATAACTAATAATGATAGTTGTACAATGCGGATATGAAATCGGTTCCAAGCGCAAACAAGAGTAAGAGAATAAGGAGGCATGGGGCGCATTAGCGGCGTAAGAGAGACCTAAGCCCTAGGGAAACGAAGGTGGCGTTACAAGCAATTTTGAGCGCCGAAGAAGAGGGCGAGTGAAATTAGATGGGTGGCATGGATAACTAGACCCACAATTAATGTAAGCATCCCTATGGGGCAGGAAGTTGTTAATCGGAGTAGATTCAGATGCAGACACATAACTACTGGATGAGCTAAGTAACGTACGTTTTTGCTCGGAGTGCTATATCGGGTGCATTTCTTGGTTATAAGACTGTAAGGCGAGTACGCTAAGACTCCACGACTCCACGTATGAATTGCTATATCCATAGACTGTAGGGGACGGAATAAGTAAGGCGTAGTGTAGCCAGGAGTACGTGGATTTGAGATTTAAAGGTACGAGTAAAACCCTTAAAAGGGGGGAAGCAAATAGAGAGGACACCAGTGTGGAGGTTGAAATGATGAACCCTACGAGAGTGTATTGACTAAAATCGGTAGAATAAGGACACGCAAAAGCAAGAAGAAGGGGGAAGAAGAAGAGCCGTGAGTCGGCAAAGATAGTAATACACTGGTGACGGGCAGAGGTGGACCCACAATTCTCTAAGATTATACCACCTCATCGTCCCTCTAAATTATAAATCTCAGATGAATTTGTAGCGAAGTATAAGGCCGATCTGTGAGACGTTGTGTCCCATAAGGTCCCAAGTGGCGCAAAACGAGGAATAAAACTGCGAAACTCTGATTGCGTGACATGGTTGGAGGAGAGTCGGAATCAGTTTAGGGAGTACTGATTAGTCACTATTACTCTTCCAGCAGAATGGAAACTCTCGTTTCTCTGCCCTTATATTGATTTAATGACTTCCAGGATTGAATACTCTTTTAGCCCAAATGAAAATATAACCCCGGAGAATGTTGTGAATATAGTGGGTGACGGTAGCCCCAAGGAGAAGGCATGCAGGCCTGAGACACAGAATAATTCATGATATTAACATGGGTCTTATTGTAAAGTTACCCCGTTCTCGAGGAAAGGGCGTTAGCGAAAGGGTCATTGAGAAGGATATTGACACTTAGATGAATATGACCATGGATACGGCATACAGATGGATATGACTATGGATGCGAAGACAGACATGGATACAGGTATACGGATGGATGGGTACAAATGCGAATCGCGCAAAAAGAGTATGTAATTCATAGATATTTACGCGTCGCCAATGAGACCAAGTGAACACTTAGGAGAGGAGTAAGAGGTAAAGTAAGGGTGAGAGAGTCATGAAGCCCGAGGTAAGTTGAAGGAGGGTATATGGTGAACAGAACTGAAATGTCGAGTTGGAATTGCTGTGAGAGACAAATGGAATAATTGCTTGGGGCATAGTATAAGTACAGGTTACATACTCACCATAGAGGCCCGAGGATATGACAACCTGCGAGAGCGATTGAATCACGGAATAAAGGTGGAGAGTTAGGTTCCGATGCATTAGATCCTATAAGATCGTATGCAACAAGCAAGGTGGCTTATAAATATGTTAGAACTCCCACTAGGAGCATGTCAATAAAATGATGCACAAATGACAAGAGAGTTGATGTATGAGAAAGTACCCTTTGCCAAATTAGATAGGTAAGTGCGAGGACTTCGAAATAAGGAGGTGGCTTAAATCAGAGTTTGATGGCAGAAACAATAATCGGGAAGAAATACATGGGAAGCCAAAGTGAATTGCGGAAGCCAGGTATCCACACCTAGTCGAATCTCCAGGAAAAGTCCATGATGGTATGTATGTTTTAATTTTATGTTTTTGGTCGTGTGTGGCCATAAATGTGTTAATATTGTGATATGGACCTGTGAAGCGAAGATATTGTGGGTTATTGTAATGGAAAAAGTAGTGTCCAAATTACAAAGGAAACTCCGGCATATTTTCTTAGAATCCCCGCTGATTTAACATTCGAGGACGAATGTTCCAAAAGGGGGGAAAAATGTTACATCTCAGAAATTTTTCCATACTTGTATGATGAGTGGAATGATGAAAAGTTTGAGTGTATGGTGTTTGTTAAGGCGGGAATAGCTAATTATGAAGTTTTGGAAAATAAGAAGGTCGCGGAAAATTTTTTCTGTCCAGTGGTCGTATATGGCACTATACGGCCCGTAAAGTGATTTACGGACCGTATAGTGCAATCGTCCTCCAGCTTGTCCAAAATCTCAACTTTCTGTAAATTGTGAAAATGGTTAAAAACGACTTGGAGGATGGCCCGTAAACTGGTTTACGGACCGTAAACCTTAGTCGTAAACTGCCATGTTCCTCAGCCAAAACTTTCTGTCTTTGAAATGGTTAAATACGGCCATGGAGGACGGACCGTAAATCAAAATACGGTCCGTATATGGTGGTTTACGACCACTGTTCATCCCGACAAGAATTCATTAAAGATCAGTTTTTGTGATTATTAAAAGGGACCAAAGCCTCACTTTATTTCATTACTCATCTATACAACTCAAGAAATCTCTAGAACTCTCTCAATACTTCATCCATAGAAATTCAAGGGAGTCAAGGGAAGAAACTAGGATCATCAACACTAAACTTATGAAACAAGTGAATGAAACCTAGTTGGAAGTCATCTTCTCCAAGAAATCACAAAAGAGGTAAAGGAGGGTTTTGGTGCACAAGGAAGGATTCCACTCTAAGCTTGTTCCACCACCATCCAAGGTGAGTTTTATGACTTTAGCATGTGGTTTAAAGTATTAGAAGACTAAGACACTTGAAATGTAGAAGAACATAGAAATGGGTCATCATTGAGTGAATAATGACATAAATGAATGATAGTGGAATTGAACTATGAATATTGAAGTGTTGTGAATACAAGTACGTTATAAATGATGTTTATATCATGAAACAAGCATTAAATGCATGAAAACGCAAGGATGATCTAGAAGTAGAAATAAGGGAAAATTGGAGGAAAATGGTGGATTTTGCCAAATGTACGTAAATGACGATTGTCGATGATGATATTGCTAGTAATATTATGAATGTTGGGAGTTGATATAAAACATTAGAAAAATGGTATGAGCGAAGGAAGCGTTGTCCGACTGTTCCTAGAATTAGCGATACGTTCTTGTAGTTAGTTTACTAATGTTGATACGAATTCTCTTATGAAGGTAACGACGTGATATCGACAGAGAACAAGTGAGCGATATCTTAGCTAGACGACCAAGGTATGTGAGGCTACTCCCTTTCTTTCAAAGGCATGATCCCTAGCTTACGATTTCATAAATGCTCCCATCTTTTCCTTGCTATCAAAGGTTAAAAAGTCTAAGATTCCGAAGCATGATTTCCTTCTTGATATTCCATAAATGTTTTCCAAGTACTCCTATTTTCCAAAACCAAAGGTTGTGATTACGTGAGTTCTTATGATAACGACGAAGGATATTTTTTTTTCAATGACAACGATGATGTCAAAAGTGAGAATATTATTATGATGACTATGATGAGAACGATCTTATGTTTAAAAGTTTCAAGTTTACGATTTCAAGGACTATATGAGAACGTCGAGCTATTTACTGATTTCTCAATTTATTCGTGGATGGTGACTTTATTTCTAAATCTTCCAAAGTATATGAATGGATGCCTTATGAAGTTCATGATTTTATTCTATGCTTTCTTTTAATGCTATTCTTCATTGATAGTCTCGCCTTATAATAATTGTTCCTTCAAGGTGAGACAAAGCGACGATGATTACTCCATCACATAATCGGAGGCTTTCGACCTTACGTCACTCCGACGTACTTAGAGCTTTTCCTTGGGCTCTCAAGCATGCTATGTATATTATGTATGTATATATATGATATGAAAATGTTTTCAGGGGAAATGGGGAAAGGTGAGGCGCTATAGACGCATAGCCACTTGGTCAGCTGGCATATCATGTTCTCGTCCCGGACGCGGGATATATGGGTTATGGATCGGGCCGTACGTTCCTCGGCACTAACTTATTATATTTATGGATCGGGTCGTACGTTCCTCGGCACTAACATATGATGACATATGGATCGGGCTGCGCGTTCCGCAGCAATTTACTATATGATGCTTTATGAGTATGCATGCATGGATCCGCCTTAAGAGGCAAGCAGCTATCGATTATCTCCTTGTACTTACTTTACTTTCTTATTCTTACTTTATTTCTTGATGTATGCCTTACATACTCAGTACAATGCTCGTACTGACATCCTTTTATTTGGATGCTGTGTTCATGCCCACAGGTAGACGGGAAAGTGGTCCACACTGATAGGAGTCACTAGCCGAGCTGAAGAGCACTCCATCTTCCGGAGGTGCTAATTGGTTGTTCCCTTTGTGTATATATTTGTATGTCACTCAATAGAGGCTCGTAGATGCTCAATGTGGGTTGTGTGGTTCCACAACGTGGGTAGTACGGATGTGTATAAGTATATTGAAATATGTTTTGTATCAACGCGTTATATTATTGTAATGAAAAGAAAATCCTCTATTTAAAGCTAACCGGAAATAGATGAATGATTGTTAAATGGGTTAGGTAAATGATAGTACGAGCGGTGCTCGGTGGTTAGCCCCGGGTACCCGTCGCGGCCCCTAGCCGGGTCGTGACAATTTCCCTACCTCTCCATGACTTTCTTACCTTACGGGAACAATGAGTCAACATTGATAAAGAGCTTCTTACGAGATAAAGATGAGAAATATGTCATGAATCCGAAAATAATGATGGTAAGCTTAAGCCTAGAGATTCTAAAGCAAGATGTGATGTCTATGAAGTTAAAGATCGTACTTACAATCCCTTGATGTTGTTCATGGTGTACACTCACCTTAAAATGTTAGTTCCTTCAAGGTGAGAAATGATGAATATGATTACTCCATAATGGAATCGGGGGTCTCGACCTTATGTCACCCCGACATTGTTATAGATTGTCTATAAGCTCTAATGCATATCCTATGACCAATGTTCCGAAGGTTACGAGTCTATGTTCATAGGGGGTTCCATATGAGATAAAGGTAATAGATATGCCATATATACGGTGATGGTAATGATGAGCCTAAGTTTCGAGATTATAAAGTCTATCATGCGATATTTTTATGAAGTTCATGCTACGAATATGATATGATTTTCATAGATTGTCTTTAAATTCAAATGCATGCTCTATGAAAAGTTATGATAAGCTTATGAGATATATGTGATGATAACGATGATGACGTTGATAGTGATGACGATGTTAATAGTGATGACGCTAAAGATGTTTATGGGCTTTTATGTATATGTGCCTATGTGTGGCTATTATGAAACCTCGAGCTTATATGGCCGGGTAGAATATATATATATATATATATATATATATATATATATATATATATATATATATATATATATATGATGCGCGCGCACCACTGCAGTTGGGTACGGATACCACTGAGCCTTGGTAGGGCCGGGTACGGATATCACTGATCCTTGGTAGGGCCAGGCACGGACAACACTGAGCCTTGGTAGGAACAGGCATGTATAACCCCATGCATTATTATAGCTGGGTACGTAAGACACCGAACCTATATGATCGGGTACGATACTACTATGTATTAGAATGTACGAAACGCCTGGAGGATATATATGTGACACTGTCGAGCCACTATGTGGCCGAATACGGATAATGTTTAATGTGTATGAGCAGATACGGTACTATGATATACCTATATGATACGACGATAAATGCGCTATAATGATATATGTACTATGTTATATACGATATAGGCATGAAAGGTATCCACCCTTAAAAGTTATGCAGGTTATATCTTCATCTTATGTCTTATGATTTCTCTATTATGTTCATTTCATTCATGCCTTGCATACTCAGTACAATATTCGTACTGACGTCCATTTTCTTTTGATGTTGTGTTCATGCCCACAGGTAGACAGGGAGGCGACCCAGATTTATAGAAGCCGATAAGCAGACTTTTGAGAGCACTCCATTATTCCGGAGGTGCCATTGATTTACTATTTTATGTACATATATGTTTTGGGCACGACGGGGTCCTGTCCCGTCCATATGTCTAGTACTCTAATAGAGGCTCGTAGATACATATGTGTGGGTAGTATGGTGTCACGATTTTCCACGTGTATATATGTATCATGTGGATAGCCAAAGGGCTTATGTATATAAAGGTAAATATGTTTCCAATGAAAAATGGTTTTCCTACGATTATAAGCATAAGAAATACGATTGTACGCAGAATGAATAATAGAACGAGTGGTGCCCGGTGGTTAGCCCCGGGTACCCGTCATGGCCCTAGTCAGGTCGTGACAAAAGTGGTAACAGAGCAGTTCAATCCAAGGAAGTGTCTACGAGCCGTGTGTAGTAGAGTCTTGTTTATGGTGTGTTGCGTGCCACATCTAAAAATAGAAGGCTACAGGGCATTTAGGATGGTTACTTTTCTTTCATCTCTAAGATCGTGCGATAGAGCTAAGCCATAGGAAATGAGATTCCTTGTGCTAACCCTTGATTGCAGCAGAAGAACGGTATTGACCGATGAAGTGATTGATGATGTTGAAGTTACAGAGGTAAATCCCTTAACTGAGACTACGTTATCAGGGTACGTATTCATATGTTAATGGATTAGTTGTCATAAAGGTAAGTCAGTGTTCATATGATAGAGAAATTGATTAAATGTGTCTCTTGATTGTAAGTTCAGTTATAAGTTGAGGAGTAAGCAAATTGAATGAATCAGAAAAAAGGAAAGCGACGGTACAAAAGATGTGTGTCGAGTAAGGTAAGAATATTGAGGTATAATTGAAATGTAAAGCTGAAGGATGAAAGGGAAAGTAAATAGGAAGGTATAACAGGGAAAATCGCTAAAGGATCAGGTATATCTCGAAGTGTGATATATGAGGTAAGTTTCGACATCCTTGTGCTTTTACTTGAAAGTGGGAGCCCTGTGTGGCTGAGATATGTCGTATATATATATTGGCCCTGTGAGGCATTGTTGGTATTTGCTGCGTGCAGGTTTTGAGATAGTAAGAAGTATAGAGGAAACTCTGCCTAAATTTTCCTAAAATCTAAAGGAGATAAGATATAAGCTTGTGATATGTCCTAACGGGAAAGGTTGTTGTGCAAAAAGTAATGGCAGGACGAGATTAAGTTAGGAGTATCGTTAACAACTACACAAGATGAGTTAAACACTATTGAATTGATAGTAATGGCAGTTATAAGAGCGACATTGATACGGTAAAGAGAAATGCTAGAGTAAATTAGGGAGACTAAAGCATGACATAGAAGAGAAAGGGTAACTCCAATAGAGTGTGATACTGAAGTATTGATTGGAGAGATAAGCGCGAGAAAGATACGATAAGTTTATTATCAAAATAAAGCAACAGCATTACAGAGACAGAGGTACGAATATGAATACATTGGTGAGATAACTTATGTGGTAAGTGTAATAGGATTAATCAGAAAGAGTAACAGGTTAAGTATGCTTACTTCACGAGGTTTATTCTACTTTACGAGCAGGCTTACAAACGAGGTAAAGAAGTGGCACTCTATAGATTTGATTATGATCAGGGTATAATGAGAACGTAACGAGAACTGTAAGTAAAGTATAGTGAGGAAACGACTAAAGATGTGACATGTTTTACATGAATAAAGAATGAATGCAAGTGTGAAATCATCAAACGAGCCATAGGCAGTAGATAAGAAAGCTTATAAGACCTCGTTAGATCCAGCATAGAGGTTTCACAATGACATAAATGATAGCAAGCAAACTTGAAAAAGAAATCAGAGAAAAGTGATATGGCAAAGTAGTAACAGTTGGTGATTTGCATAATCGAGATCACGAGTGATATCTTAGGTTGGATGTAAAATACCAAGACTACAGAAAGATGAATAACGAAATAGGATGATTGTTAGGAAAAGGATCAATACAATAAGGATGAGAGGGGATGCTCAGAATGAACGGAATAAGTTTTGGAAGCGAAGAATGGATTGTACAAGGTAGTATATTCTAAAGGACAAAGCGGTACTAAGTTAAGAATAGGGTTCCTCGTGTGAAGAATAAAGGATTGATTATAAAACGGGAGGAAATAAGATAAATTGAGGTGGAAGGAATGTAAGGAAGTGAGAAATGGAATGGAAAGAGAAGGAAATGCGCCGCAAAGTACGCGAGTTTAAAAGGTAGTCGTGTTATGACTAAAGGAAGATGCATCTCCTACGAATATCCTACACTAAGACAGAACGAGTAAAGTATATAAAGGAGTAAGTTGGAGAGAAAAATGTGGCCATGAATTATGAGCTTACCATACGATGATAAAGCGATAAAGTAAAGCTATCATCAACGACAAATACGACATGATTATGATTGGTTTTGAAATCAATGTTGAGTGCAACATAAGAGTAAAAGAGTATGAGGCAGAAGGGATATTAGTTGCGCATGAGACTTAGGCCCTGGAAAACAAAGATAACGTTACAAGTGAAATTTTGCGCACCGAAGAAGAGGGCAAGTGACATTGCATGGATGGTATGGATAACTAGACAAACTATTATTGTGAGCATCCCTATGGGTCAAAAAGTTGCTGATTGGAGAAAATTTAGACATTGACTCATAACTACCAGATGAGCTAAGTAAAATACATCTGTGTTCGGATTGCTATGTCGGTTGTATTACTTGATTACAAAACTGCAAGATGAGTATGTTAAGAATTCACACATGAATTATCACAGCTATAAATTATGGGAAACGGCATGAATAAGATGTAGTATAGTAAGGGATATATGAATTCAAGATTTGAAAGTGAGGCAACGGATTTGAGAATGGTACAAGTAAAACCCTTAAAGGGGGGAAGCGAGTAAAGGGAATACAAGTGTAAAGATAGAAACGATGGACCCTAAGAGGTGACAGATATGGACTCTAAAACAAAGAGTGAGAGTTACGTAGAAATGAGTCTAATAACTAGTAAATAAACGAACACGAATTGAGCAGGCATTTGAGACTGTACGGGAAATCATTCGCGAAGAGCTAGAACCACTTGACGCTGTGAGAGAATACGTCAAGGGGTATTGTAAAGGATGGCGATGTTATACTAGAATAGAAGCAAAGGCACTAACGGTAAAGTCGTAATTAATGATATTGCGATTTATAAGCGACAATTAAGAAAGGGACCCAAGGTTTTCTATAGTAGAACATAAGATATGATAATCAAGGGAAAAATAAAAGAAGGAAGAGAGCATGACGAGATAAGTTACTACAGATAGACAAAAGAGTTTGGGTATATATAATCACCGAGCTGAGCCATGGTCGGGTACGCGAAACACCGAACCTTCGTGGTCGGTTAAGCTATGTAAATGATATGTATATGAATATGACTATGGATATGATATGTTGAAAAGTGGGATTATGAATACAGATACGGATATGGATACATGTATATGTATAGATGTGTATGTACACGAATCACGCAAGAACGATTATGTAACTTGCAAGTATTTATACGTCGCCAATAAAACCAAGTGGGTACTTAAGAAGAGGAGTAAGAGGTAAGCAAGAATACTGTGGTCATGATACTCCGGGTCAGTTGAAGGAAAATATATGGCGAAATTTCGTAGAATCCCGGATAGTTCAACATTCGAGGACGAATGTTCCCAAGGGGGGAAGAATGTTACACCTCGGAAAATTTTTCGTTCATGCACAGTGAATAGACTGACGAAGGGCACGACGTATGCGATGTTTTGATAAGTAAGAAATAAAATTTGATGATTCTAAATGAGATTTCAAAGACATATGAGGTAGGAGACAGAAGTTGTTAAGGAAAAGGCAAGGCATACGATAGGTATCGGAAAGGATTTATAAGTAACAAGTTAATGATGATTTAATAGTGCCTTGGAGAAGAATTATAACGTCCCTTAGATCGTTAATGAGGTGTTAAACAAGTATCAAGAAAGCTCCAAAAGGATTGGAGATCGAACGAAGTGACGAGGACAAGATCAGAGAAAATATGGGTTCCACGGCCGATTATACGGTCCATATAATGAACCGCAGAATCATCATAGTGAAGTCCCTCATTGATGGGATTATACGATCACTTATATAGACCGTATAAAATTATACGAACTGTATAATATGCCGTATAATGCACACAGAAACGAGAATTTGTCGTGGTGATTTCACGGTCACTTATACGGACCGTATAAATTTATACAGACTGTATAAGTGTCCGTATAATTTCGTCGGGACAGATTTTTAATAGTTGATATAAGGACCTCAACACATTTATTTCATTTCATTTTTCTTCTCCACAACTCAACAATTCTCTAGAACCTTCCACACACTCCATATACAAGAACTCATGAGAAATTGATGATCAACTTCATCAAATCAACAAAACTAAGTGTGAGAAACACATTAAAGTTCATCCAAGCCAAGGAATATCAATGGAAGTGAACTAGGGTTTTGGTGCAAGAGAGATATTTCAACCCAAGGCTTATTCCTACACTATCTAAGGTAAGTTTTATGGTATTTCTATGTTATTTAAGGTATTGAAAAGTTGAAACACTTGGATTGTAGAAGGAGATAGAAAATGGGTCATGAATGTGAGAATAGTGCCATTTTTGAGTAGTAGTTTGGGGTAAATCGTGAATATTGATATGTTGTGAGTGTAATTACGTTATGAATGATATTAAGGACATGGGATAAGCATTATATGTGTGAAAACGTACTAGTATACTATGACCATGAATATGGATGAATTGAAATGGAATTGTGAAATAAGGGTAATGTAGATGAATGAAGATTGTTGGTTATGATATTGTGAATGTTATTATAAATGTTTGGGAGTTGATATACAACATGGGGAAGGTTGTATAAACAAAGGAAATGCTGCCCAATTTTCTCTAGCTTTAGTAAGCACGTTCATATGATCTATTGACTAATATGAATGCGAATTCTCTTAAAGGTAGAAACATGAGCATTAAAGGAGAAAAATCAAGCAATGGAAATTGTTAAACGAAAGCGGTATGTAAGGATATTCCCTTATTTCTAAGGCATGACTCCTATGGCATGAATCCTCCTATCTTTCCACGATTTTCCTACATATCGAAAATTATGAGTCTACGATTATAAAGAGCTTCATACAAGATAAAGAAAGAGATACGTTACGAGCATGACAATATTGATGATGAATCTAAGTCTAAAAGTCCTAAAGCTCATGATATGACATTCCTACGAAGCTAATGATCCTTATATGATTCCTATGATATTATTTCCCTAACAAGTCGTAGTATTGGATATTTACTATTTGAGAACGTCGTGAGGGTGAATATCACTTATTTTTTTAAAAAAAAAATACATAGCGGAATTGTACATTTTCACTTGTCATTGGTCATAAGTCCTATGTATCAGAATTATCATATAATTTTATTTTTTGTTCATGAAGAAGTTATGTTTTAATTGTAATATTGATAAATTTTATTGATTATTTGCTCATAGGGAGATAAAATGAATAGTATGATAGTAATAGTGTTTTAAGAAACTGTGTTTTTTTCCGTGTTTGAAAGTTAAAATGTTAGAATTGTTTTGCATTTCATAATAGCTTTTATTTCATTATATTGTTTATACTTGTAAAATTATGTTATATATAATTATAAGTTATAAGCGGTGTATAATGGGCTTTGATCATTTTTTTTTTGTGAGGATCAAGCGCGCGCGCGCGCTCACACACACACACACACACACACACAGATATATATATATATATATATATTTCATTTATTTACAGTTTTATTTTTATTTTTTATGTAATTTTACCTATTTAAAAATATTTATTGTAATTATATTATATTAAGAAATACTAAAAATTAAATACCCATGGGGCTTACGCCCTGTGCCTCGAGGCTTACGCTTCGTCGAGGCGTATGTAAAACGCCCCGCCTTTTAAAACACTGCGCTGAAGATGTTTATGGGCTTTTATGTATATGTGCCTATGTGTGGCTTTTATGAAACCTCAAGCTTATATGGCTGGGTAGAATATATATATATATATATATATATATATGATGCGTGCGCACCACTGCAGCTGGGTACGGATACCACTGAGCCTTGGTAGGGCCGGATACGGATACCACTGAGCCTTGGTAGGGTCGGGTACGGATATCACTGAGCCTTGGTAGGGCCAGGCACGGACAACACTGTGCCTTGGTAGGGCTAGGCACGTATAAACCCAGGCATTATTATAGCTAGGTAGGTAAGACACCGAACCTATATGATCGGGTACGATACTACTATGTATTACAATGTATGAATAGCCCGGAGGACATGTATGTGATACTGTCGAGCCACTATGTGGCCGAATACGGATAATATTTAATGTGTATGAGCAGATACGGTACTATGATATACCTATATGATACGACGATATATGCGCTATGATGATACATGTACTATGGTTATATACGATATAGGCATGAAAGGTATCCACCCTTAAAGGTTATGTAGGTTTTATCTTCATCTTATGTCTTATGATTTCTCCGTTATGTTCATTTCATTCATGCCTTGCATACTCAGTACAATATTCGTACTGACGTCCGTTTTCTTTAAACGCTGTGTTCATGCCCACAGGTAGACAGGGAGGCGACCCAGATTTATAGAAGCCGATAAGCAGACTTTTAAGAGCACTCCATTATTTCGGAGGTGCCATTCATTTACTATTTTATGTACATATATGTTGTGGGCACGACGGGGTCCTGTTCCGTCCATATGTCTAGTACTCTAGTAGAGGCTCGTAGATACGTATGTGTGGGTAGTATGGTGTCACGATTTTCCACGTGTATATATGTATTATGTGGATAGCCAAAGGGCGTATGTATACAAAGGTAAATATGTTTCCAATTAAAAATGGTTTTCCTACGATTATGAGCATAAGAAATACGATTGTATGCAGAATGAATAATACAACGAGTGGTACCCGGTGGTTAGCCACGGGTACCCATTATGGCCCTAGCCGGGTCGTGACATTTATGCTTTGGCTAGACGTCAGGATCTTGAACCCCCCCCCCCCCCCCCCGATGTGGTTACAGGTATATTGACTATATTCTCTCATGATGTTTATGCGTTGATTGATCCGGGTTCTACGTTATCTTATATCACTCCGTATATTGCTGGTCGTATTGGGGTGAAACCCGAGCCAATTAAACCTTTTGAGGTATCTACTCCGGTTGGTGATCATGTGATAGCTAGATAAGTATACAGGAATTGTGTAATTGTGGTATGTGAACGCCAAACCAAAGTTGATTTAATTGAGATGGAAATGTTAGATTTTGATGTGATTATGGGTATGGATTGGTTGGCCTCATGTTATGCCAATGTTGATTACCGCATGAAAGTTGTTCGATTCCATTTTTTGGGAGAACCCGTGCTTAAATGGAAAGGTAACACAACGTCTCCTAGAGGTAAGTTTATTTCCTACTTTAAAGCAAGGAAGATGATAGCTAAGGGCTATATTTATCACTTAGTCCGAGTTCTTGACACTGAAGCAAAGCCACTAACTTTTCAATCTGTATCAGTAGTGAATGAATTTTTGGATGTATTCCCAGATGAGCTTCCCGGTCTTCCTCCGAAAAGAGAGACTGACTTCGCCATTGATGTATTACCGGATACTAAGCCTATCTCTATTCCACCTTACCAAATGGCTCCTACAGAATTGAAAGAGCTGAAGGCTCAATTAAAAGATTTGCTCGAGAAAGGATTTATTAGGCCTAGTTCATCACCGTGGGGAGCACCAGTCCTATTTGTGAGAAAGAAAGATGGATATCTACGAATGTGCATTGATTATAGGCAGCTGAATAAGGTGATGATAAAGAATGAATACCCTCTCCAGAGAATTAATGACTTGTTTGACCAATTACAGGGTGCCAAGTGGTTTTCCAAAATAGAGCTGAGGTCAGGTTATCACCAAGTGAGAGTTAGAGAAGAAGACATTCCTAAAACAGCCTTTAGAACAAGATATGGCTATTATGAATTTCGGGTAATGTCATTTGGGTTGACAAATGCTATGGCAGTGTTTATGAATTTGATGAATAATGTATTCAGGGCACTCTTAGATCTATTCGTGGTCGTGTTTATTGACGATATTCTAGTATATTCTCGGACAGAATCCGAGCATGCAGACCATTTACGTATTGTCCTTGGGATTCTTCGTACTCGTGAATTGTATGAAAAATTTCAAAATGCGAGTTTTGGTTGAATTCTGTGAATTTTCTGGGCCATGTTATTTCAGCTGATGGCATTCGAGTTGATACTGAGAAAATTGATGCTGTGAAGACTTGGCCAAGGCCTACAACGCCTGCGGAAGTCCGCAGTTTCTTGGGGTTGGCAGGTTACTATAGAAGATTTGTGGAAGGGTTTTCCTCCATTTCAGCACCATTGACAAAGCTAACTCAGAAATTAGCGAAATTTCAATGGACTGATGCTTATGAACACAGTTTCCAAGAATTGAAGGACAGATTGACTTTGGCCCCAGTCTTGACACTTCCAGAAGGGCCAGATGGTTAGGTTGTATATTGTGGTGCCTCTGGCGTTGGGTTAGGATGTGTATTGATGTAACACGGTAAAGTCATTGCCTATGCTTCAAGGTAGTTTCGGAAACACGAGAAGAATTATCCGACCTATGACCTTGAGTTGGCTGCGGTTATCCATGCACTAAAGATGTGGAGACACTACTTGTATGGCGTACATGTCGATGTCTATACAGATCACAAGAGTCTCCAATATATTTTTAAGCAGAAGGAGTTAAATCTACGACAGAGGCGGTGGTTACAGCTACTGAAAGATTATGATGTGAGTATTTTATACCACCTCAGAAAGGAAAATGTAGTAGCAGATGCACTTAGCCGCAAATCAATGGGTAGTTTATGTGAAGTTCCTTCGGAGAAGAAAGAACTAATCCATGAGCTCCACCAACTAGCTAATCTTGGAGTTCGCTTAATTGACTCAGGCAGTGCAGGAATTGGTATTAATAATCCAACTGTTTCATCCTTAGATATGGAGGTGAAAGAGCGTCAATATGAAGATCCCCAGTTGAGCCATTATAGAGATACATTTAATGAGAAGGAGAAGTCTCCATTCAAAATTTCTACAGATGGAGTTTTTAGGTACCGATACAGGCTATGTGTTCCCAATGTTGCTGAATTACGTCATCGAATTCTAGAAGAAGCTCATTATTCTCGGTATTCTATTCATCCAGGAGCGACAATGATGTATCATGATCTCAAGTTAATGTATTGATGGGATGGAATGAAGAAAGACATAGCTCAGTGTCCAAAATACCAACAAGTGAAAATTGAACATCAAAAGCCAGGATGATTATTACAAGCAATGGAAATTCCAACTTGGAAAAGGGAAGTGATTAACATGGATTTCATTGTAGGGTTACCTCGTTCTCGAAGTCAGTACGACTCTATATGGGTGATTGTGGATAGATTGACAAAATCAGCCCATTTTATTCCAGTTAGAACCACCTATTCGGCAGAAAATTATACAAGACTGTACCTTAAAGAGATTGTGTGACTTCATGGGGTCCCGATATCTATTATCACAGATCATGGAGCCCAATTTACAGCTAAATTTTGGAAGTCTTTCCAAGAAGGTTTGGGCAATCAGGTAAAGCTTAGTACAACATTTCATCCACAAATTGACGGGCAAGCCGAACACATTATTCAGACCTTGGAGGATATGTTACGGGTATGTGCATTAGATTTTGGTGGTAGTTGGGATGACCATTTACCCCTTATTGAGTTTGCTTACAATAGTAGCTATCATTCCAGTATTCAAATGGCCCGGTATGAAGATTTATATGGAAGAAAGTGTAGATCCCCAATTAGGTGATTTGAAGTAGGAGAGGTACAGCTAATAGGTCTTGAGTTGATTCAACAAGCAGTGGAAAAGGTCAAAGATATCCGAGATCGATTATTGACAGCCCAAAGTCGCCAAAAATCCTATGCGGACAACCATCGACGAGACATAGTGTCACGACCCGACTAGGGGCCGTGACGAGTACCCGATACTTGTACCGAGCACCCCTTGTCTATCGTTTTACCTTTACCTCTTAGCAAGCCATGTAAACAGAGCCATTTTTTTTTAACATTAACATTAGCGGCGTCATTCTGAACATAGACTAATAAACTTCGTTATCACTTATACATCAACATTAGCATGCCAAAACACCATATACCTAACTGTACTTAACTGACTGTACATATCTGTCTACGAGCCTCTAGACATAGTACACTTATACATAGAAAGGGTCGGGTGCTGCCGTGCCCGAATATACATACACAAAATAGTACCGCAGAAATGAGACTCCGGAATAACTGGAGCGCTGTCAACACTGCTGGTAAGGCTCCTAAGGATCAAATCCGCTTGTCTGCTGACCTGCGCGGCATGAAACGCAGCGTCCACAAGAAGGGACGTCAGTACGAATAGTGTACCGAGTATGTAAGGCATGAATAGTAGCATACAGAAAGTATAAAACAGAAATAACGACATAAGAGAATAATAGCACATGTCCTGAGGTAGAAACATAACCTGTATATATATATACCCTTGGCAGGTGCTATGCGTACTTAGCTTTCCTTTAAGAATCTTTCCTTGTTCATATACATATACATATAAAATAGGACATCTCATATTGCCGAGGCGTCGGCAGCCGATCCATGGAACGATAAATATACACATCCCGCGTCCGGGCATCCCGCGTCCGGGACGATATCATATCATGTAATGCCAACTGATCAGGTGGATATGCGTTCATAACGCTCTGCCCTTACCTCCATTTTCCCCGTATACACATGCATATATCATGTACATATATCAGCGTCTATAGCGCTCTAGCTCTTTTATCATATACATATACGTGTGTCGTGTAGGTACATCAGCGTCTATAGCGCTCTGGTGCTTTTATCATATACATATACGTGTATCATGTGCATGTATCAGCGTCTATAGCGCTCTAGCTCTTTCGTCATGTGCATGTTTTAAAAATATATACACATATCTTACATACATTTACATGTCTTATATGCATTTACGTATCCTATATACATATGTCTCATAGGCACGCAGGAAAGCCCAAAGAAGAATCATGTAGTCATCGGAGTGACGTAATGGTCAGTGACCTCCGATTATATTATAGAATACTCGTGATCGCTTTGTCTCACCTTGAAGGAACGAGTATTTTAAGGTGAGACTACCAACGGGGAATAATATTAAAGTAAACGTAGAATAAAACCGGGGCATCATAGATGACAGTTCATAGACTTTGAAATCTTTTAGAAAATAAAGTCATAGCTAGGAAATATAAATAAGATTCAAAAATTAGTTTATCATTTTCATGTTTACATAAGATACTTAGCTTAGTCATCTTAGTCATAGAGTCGTTCCGGTAGTACGTATCATAGGCATATTCTCTTATCTAACATCATTGTTATCATTATCGTCATGGAAGTGCCCTCGTTAGAGGAGTCATAGTATTTATCATTTGGTAACGAAATCGGGATCAAAGGTTCCCTTTGGATTCACTTCAAGTAAGTCAAGCAAGACTGTAAGGAAAAATCCGAGAGTAGCGGGCCCACCTCGGGCCGGATGGGGTGACGTATATGATTTACATATATTACGTGTCATGTCATTACTTGTGAGGGTCCTAGGGTAATCGGGTCCCACTTATGCAAGTTCTAGGGGTTTGAGAGGTCTTTCCATCATTTGCACACTTTTTAGTTCAATTCTACTGAAAGAAAAAGGGGAAACTTTAGGTGCGGATTCCGGAGAATGGAGTTGTCCTTGAGGCTCGTATCCAACCTAGTATGCCTAAGACATGCCATAGAATGAAGGGTGAAGCCTTACATACCTCTTGCCGCTCCGTATGCTATCCCGAATTCAAGTCGCAAATCCGCCAAAATCTACAAATTGGTCATGTTTACCAAAAGTTAATTAGAGCCTTTAGAAGTTGATTCTTTAAGGTAACACTTTGTCTGCTGAAATTTCGGCAGCATTTCCCCTGTAAATATGCCACCCCCGAGAATATGGCTCGGCCCAATTCAACAACAACCCAACCAATAACCATGCTATAACTTCAATAATCAATTCAAGAATGCCTTAAACGATCCACACAATTTTCAAAATAGCCCACTAATATATCATTCCACCCAAAATCTTTCCAACTTCATAAGAATAACAATAACAATACCAACATCAATAAAAATCATTTCCCATATCAAATTATTCCATAAAGAAGTTTAAATTAATACTAACATCCTACAAGATATATATATGTGTATTTTCATCCAATTTCTCTTCAAATCTCAACCCACAAATCAACAACATCAATACAACAAACTATCACCTTATTCTTGCCATTATTTCTTAATTCATATTGATAGAGATAGAGATTCAACAATTCATACCTTGTTTTTCATGAAAGTAGCCAAATCTTCAAAATTTACTCGTTTACAAGCCACTCCAACTCCAAAATGAAATCATATTTGTGACTATGCGTTGCCCGGACTTCGATTAGTACTTCGTAGCTTCAAATTTCACTCAAAATCCTCAATTTTATGAGAGATTTAAGCCCGCTTTTTGTGTAGAATTTTCTGGAAATTTTCAGAGCATATTGGAAGGTTTTTATGAAGAAAAATGGGGTTTTAACCCCTTTTTATAATTGGGTCGGCGGACTGTAGCTACAGTACTGCTACAGTACTGTAGCGGTACTGTAGCAGTGCTGTTTCTGCGCGACAGTTCAGTTTGTAACGTCTATAATTCTCTACTACAAGGTCTTATCAACAAGAGGTTTGTTGAATTACAAACTTGACTCGATGAACTTCATTTTAGGCTTTTGAAACGCCTTAAAACTCCAAATATACATGGATATATACCCCTCCAAATCTGACTAAAAATCTTTCCAGCATTTCTCAAATTTTTGTCGAACTTATTTTCTTCAATTCGCTCGATCTCGAAATATTCCGAAACTCTCCATACATGATATTTATCACTTATTATACTAATAATGGCCATGTTCTCATGTTTCAAAATACTCTTTCCCGATTACGACTTACGAGATCGTAATTTGTCTTTTTATTTTGTTGTTACATACTTCCCATGGCCTGTATCTTCCAAAACATCATGGGACATCTCCGATACTTTGTTGCTATGGTGATATACATGTCATTCTCATTTTCCGAAAGTGCGGGTTGTAACACATAGAATTTCAAGTTGATGATTGGGTATCTCTATAAGTATCACCAATGAAAGGAGTGATGAGATTTGGAAAGAAAGGAAAATTGAGTCCTCGATATATTGGACACTACAAGATTGTCCGCAAGGTGGGTCAAGTAGCTTATGAATTGGACTTACCTCCAGAAATTGAATCGGTCCATCCGGTTTTCCATGTGTCAATGCTCCGAAAATGTGTCGGAGATCCTACTAGGATCGTGCCGGTAGATGATGTTCAACTGACAGAAAAGCTAGCCTATGAAGAGGAACCTATTACTATACTAGACAGGCAAGTACGAAAACTTAGGAATAAAGAAGAAGCTTCAATCAAAGTCTTATGGAGGAATAATAGCTGAGAAGAAATGACTTGGGAAGCGGAAGAAAATATGAAGTCCAAGTACCCGCACTTGTTTGTACCCCCGGAAGAGATTCAAGATGAAACATCAACATTATGAGGTATGTATGCTTTCTTTTCATGCTTTTGGTCGTGCGTGGCCATAAAAATATTGCTATTGTGTTGTGACCCTGTGAGGCATGTTTATTGTGGGCTGTTGTGACAGGGTGATAGCGCCATATTACAGGGAAACTCTAGCAAAATTTTCGTAGAATTCCCGAGAACTCAACATTCGAGGACGAATATTTTTAAAGGGGGGGGAAGGATGTTACACCTCGAAAAATTTCATGTTGTTGCATAGTAAATAGACTAATGCCAGGTATGGAGTATACGAAGTTCCTATAAGTAAGAAAGGTCATTTAACGATTCTAATTAAGATTCCAATGACGTAGGAAGTAAGAGGAGAAAGTTCATTAAGGAAGGCGAAGCATAGGTTGTGTTTTGGGAAAAGTTTCATAAAGTACCGAGCTAATGTTGACTTAATGATGTCTTCAAGAAGAGTTGTAACGGTCCTTAGATTGGTAATGAAGTATTACACAAGTGTCAAGAAGGTTCCATAAGGATTGAAGATCAAACGAATGACAGAAACAATTTCAGGGAAATAGGGTTATACGACCGCTTATACGGTCCGTATAACACCCAACAGGAAGATGTTTTCCATGATGGTGAACCATGGACACTTATACGGACCGTACAATGTTATACGAACCGTATAAGTGGTCCGTATAATAACCAACGGGCTGAATAAGTGCACGTATAAATACATGTTCCCACTCTTATTTTCTCATTCTTTCCACTTCTCCATCTCTCTCAAGATTTCTAGAGGGTTCTACACATTTCATCCTCAAGAATACAAAGGAAATCAAAGGTTCATATCATAAATTTAAGTGAGTCAAGTACAAGAAGCTCACTAGGGTTCATCCAAGGCAAGAAATCTCTTTGGAAATGGAACTAGGGTTTTCCTCAAATAGAGTATTGCTATACAAAACTCATTCCTACTCAATCAAAGGTACGTTTTATGATCATTCCATGTTGTTTTAAGTATGGAGAGATTGAAAGACTTGGATTATGAAAGCAAGTAGAAAATGGGTTACAAATATGAGAATAGTGACATTTTTTAGTAGTAGATTAATATGAATCATGATTTTTGATATGTTGTGATTATAATTATGTTATGAATGATGTTAAGAACATGGTAGAAACATTAGATGAGGATGAACGTAATATTGTACTATGACCATGATTATGGATGATTTGAAGTGGAATTGGGAGATTTGGATAATGTAGGTGAATGAAGATTGTTGCTTATGATATTGTGAATGTTATTATTGACGTTTGGGAGTTGATATATTATATGGAGAAAGTTGTACAAACAAAGGAAGTGCTGCCCAATTTTCTCTAGCTTTAGCCAAGTATGCTTAAGCTATCAATTATCTAACGTTAGTACAAAAACTCTCTTGAAGGTAAAAACGTGAACATTGGAGGAGAACGTTCAAGTGATAGAGTAGCTAAACGAAAAGGTATGTAAGGCTAGTCCCTTCTTTCTAAGGCATGACTCCTATGGAATGAATCCTCCTATCGTTCCATGACTTTCCTTGTCACGACCCAAACCGATGGGCCATGACTAGTGCCCGAGCTGGGCACCCATATACGACCCACTAGATATGATCAGACTGAAACTGAAAACAATATGGCACTCTGTAAAAGCATGTTGTGAACTCATCATATCATACATCAGAAAGAACCTGTCTGCTGAGAAGTCACAGTTAACCAAACATAACAAAATACGCAAGCCGTCAAGGCTGACACTATACACGTGAATATCCAAAACGAACTACATCTGTATAGCTGACAAAAACATAAATACATAACCCACATATGTCTACAGACCTCTAAGAGTATAACAGAACCTCTACCAAAGGATTTGTACCAAATGACTCAAGCTCCGGAACAATGGAGCTCCCCAAGCAGCTGAGTAGCAGTCCTAAGCTGGAGGATCACCACACTGAGTATCTGTACCTGCGGGCATGAAACGCAGCCCCCGAAGAAAGGGGGTCAGTACGGAAAATGTACTGAGTATGTAAAGCATGAAGTACAATAAAGAAAATCATGACTGAGTAAAAGATGACAGGAGACAAGTATGATAATCAAGGATACCAATGCACCTTATGAGATGAGAGTCATGCATATATATAATATACCGTACCCGGCCCTCTAGTGAGGGACTCAGTGAAATCATCATATATATACCATACCCGGCCCTCTAGTGAGGAACTTGGTTAAATAATCATATATATACCGTACCCGGCCCTCTAGTGAGGGACTCGGTGAAATCATCATATATATACCGTACCCGGCCCTCTAGTGAGGGACTCGGTGAAATCATCATATATATACCGTACCCGGCCCTCTATTGAGGGTCTCGGTGAAATCATCATATATATACCGTACTTGGCCCTCTAGTGAGGGTCTCGGTGAAATAATCATATATATACCGTACCCGGCCCTCTAATGAGGGACTCAGTGAGATATAATACGTACCCGGTCCTCTAGTGAGGGACTCGGTGAAATTGTCATATACCGTACCTGGCCCATTATGGGACTCGGTGAAATATATAATACACATACCTGGCCCTCTAGTGAGGGACTCGGTGAACAATGCAATGAAACTATGCACGATTACGTACCCAGCCCGGGACTCGGTGAATGATATATTAACGGTATGCACGAGTAGAATATCATGAGCAACCATATGCAAACTAAATCATCATCTGAGACTCAACAGAATAATCAGAATGAACCAACACTTGAGAATCAAAGACAACTATCATGTCAAGTACCACTGAGAATTGGAATTCATTGGAGTCATGTATGTTCGTCGTTCACTCACTTTACGTAGTTCATGCCAAAAGAAAGAAGGGGTAACTTTACATGCACCTCGGAGCCTTTAGAGGTAGAGTCATCATCAATGAATAAAATCGAGAACATCTAGAAGTAGCTCCATATTTTCATATTCGCTTTGAAATCATAAACACAATCGTTGTCACCATCATAAATTCATTCTTATCCTAGACATCATAAGAAGCTTTAAGAACCATGGACTTTTGGCTTTTGAAGACAAGAAGGTTACGGAAACATTTATGAAATCATACCATAGGAATCATGCCTTTGAAAGAAAGGGACGAGCCTTAACATACCTGTTCAGCCGCCGACTACATACGCTTATCCGTCCGATCCCGCAAGTCTATATATAAGACCATTCATACTATGATTAGGCCCATTATCATATACTTATCCTAAGCCTTCTAATAATTCTTCCTAAAATCTGCCAAAATTTCGGCAGCATCTCCTCTGTTTATATGCCTAGCCCAAATTCACAATTCAACAACCAACAACAACCACAACAATACCAACATCAATAACATCATTTCCAACAGCAATATGTACCACAAAACAGCCCACACGCTGTTTCCAACTTCCATAACTAACAAACTTACTACACGATTGTTTAGCGACTTTATCTCCGTAAATAAGCCTTAAATAATACCAAAAGAGAAAGATTCATACCTTTTTTCTTGTTAAGACAGCAATATCCTCAATATCCACGCTAAAATATCCCGCAAAACAATGCTAGAATGACAACCATGCGTTACCCGGACCTAAACCACTACTCCGCGACTTAAAAATTGCACACTTTTGATTCCCTCACTTTCTCTCTTCAATTTTCTGGAATTTTCCAGGAAAATCTGGTGAAAAAAAAAGGTTCCTTACCCTTTTTATAAGGTTCAAATTCGGGAGGTACTGTAGCATTTACTGTAGCAGTACTGTAGAAAGTCGGTACTGTAGCAGTACTGTAGAAAGTCGGTACTGCTCTGTCAACTGAACTTGTAACGTCCATAATGCTCTACTCCGAAGTCAAATCGATGAGCGGTTTATTGCGTTGGAAACTAGACTCGACGAACTTCATTTTAGGCTTTTGTTTCACCTTAAAAAACTTCATATGCTAGGATATATTTGTCCACCAATTTGGACCAAAAGTTTCACACAAAACATTACCCATCCTTTTTCCAAAGTCGTACTACTCCATTTCTTCCACTCATTTCCTTATAAAACCTTCTTGTATACCTTATATACATCCTTCCTCATTAAATATACTTAATAATGCTTGCTCCTTATATTCTAAAGTGGGTTTACTTAACCATAACTCAACGCACTTATGTTTCAAATTTGATTAGTGCTTCTTCGAAGATACGGGGTGTAACATCCTTCCACCCTTAAAAATATTCGTCCTTGAATGTTGTAGTGAGCCGATCCTCAATATCCTCATTGAATTTTTGTTCGATTACCATATACTTATACTATAATTTGGTCAGTTTCGTCCTGCTCTTTCTTAGCTCCTTATCAATTTCATTTGTGAGTCGTATAGTCTTCAATCCTCATGTATAAAAGTTAGCTAGTATTCCATTCTCATTTTGTCTTCCTTCCTGTGGTTTAACTAGCCACGCCACGGTTACTTGCCATCCTGCAAGTGTCCTTCCTCTTCGTTCCTCATTTAATTATTAACGGATAACTCCCTTGCTCGAATACAACACTTTCTTCTTTCTCTTGTTGACTCCTCCGATACTATCTTGGCTATCCCTACTTGTACTTGTTGAGCTTATATACGTGCTAGATTATCCCCTCGTAATTCATCAGCCAAGCTTTCCGATTCATCATAGATTTTCTTATACTAATGTCCCGTTGCTTGTTCAACGTTACTCCCTTTGTTAAGATTCTTATATTTTTCCTTTAATATCAATATTTTCTTCTGTTGTAACCCAAAGTGTCCTTTGTACTCGTCATCCATTTCATCATTCTCTTTGTAGTTAGCTTGCAGAGCTTTCTTACTCTCTTTATTACTCTTTAGGATACACCGCTTCCTACTTAGGTGCAACACAAATTTCCCTGGTCTAGAAATATCATATCTCACGTCCGCATGAAGTATTCTCTTAATCCATTTTAATTCCTTTTCATACTTGCTTTGTGGTATGCTTATCTTTAATTCGTTCCTGCTCCCTCTTAATGCATTCTTGGTATGCCACTATGTCCCGAATTTTGGCCTCCTTAAGCTAACCTCTTTCTTTCCTTGGACTTTTGACAATGCCATACCTCGTTTCAGGACTAGATCTGCTCTCTCCCCCCTTTTTAAGGGTGTTCTTATACACTAGTAACTCCCGAGTATCAGTAGTCATCGGCCTACCCTAACGATTCTTCGACTCATTTGGTCTCTTATAATACTGGAATTCTCTCATCGTATATCTTGACTTATTTTCCTTTCTGCTAATTGAGGGCTTTGCATTTGAATGAAGCGCTTATGCATTACAGATCCATTCTCGCTGCCCTTTTTAAGGCCTTTCTACTTCTACCTTTTATGACTGAACATTTCCCGAATCAACGGGTTAATGGAAACATTGGAATCCATCAAAACATTTTACGGAACGTTTGGTCACACTTTGCTATTTTTATCCCTCGTCTTCCTCCACAACTATTATCACTGAAATTCTTCTTACTCTGAGTTTCCGGTTTCACTGTACGTCTACAATATATCATTGAGGGTTAATATGCTACACTCTTCCCCTTCCACTATCAATCCTTTTATTCTCTTGGCTCACTTATCCGAAATTTTCCTTGACTACTTATTTGCGTCCCACCTATGCATTGCAGTTCTTCCAGTGTTCTGCCACTTCTTGTCCGTGTCATGAATTCCTTGCAAATATACCCTCTTCTTTCTTCTCCTTCCTGCCGCCAAGGCTAGTCCATAGTCATGAATATTTCCCATACATCCTTCTATTTCCTTTATAATTAAACCTCGGTATTCCTTATCCTCATCCCATGTCATTGATGTACTACCTCCCGGTTATCTTTGTTAGTTCATTAACCTCTCGCTTGTCCTTGGTGATCGCTCAATTTTTCTTTTCTTCCTTTCTTCTTCTTTTGACCAGCCCATTAGTGTACCTTTCCTGCTTTCATCCCCAAACCTTCCTTGAGTTCCTTCCTCCTCGAGCGCCCTTCTCCACTTGTTATTTTATAGTATCGACCCTAACGTTCGTAAAATATTCCTTTAAACGTGCAAATCCGTTCTATTATTAAATCATCTTTTAGGAAATCTTCTCCGTTTCCGAGGCAACCGTGAGTATGACTGCACATTTATCCCTTTATACACCTCTCGAGAGCTGGAAATCTCTTAGTATCTTGCAAGGCCTGATCATTCTCTCTCTTACTTCACATCCCTATTTGTGATTACTATTCTTTAGTCCCACTTATCGAAGTCTGTTTTCTAGCCCCACACATTCATCTTTTGTTTCACACTACCATACTTCATCCCTTTCGCATGCCTACCTTCAAATTTTATCCAAATTGTCCCTTGCCTTACCCGTCGTCCCTCTTGGAAGCTTCACTCACCCTCGTTTCTTACACTCTTTTTTCTAGACATTCTAATCTCTTTACTTTCTATATATTCACTTTCTTCCTTTCGCTGATGTTGTTGCATTAGGACTTTCCAACTCTAGCCTGTGCTGACAATATCATCAACTTACCTTGTAACATCTATCACTTGAACTTCACCACCCTGTTCGATTGATGCCTTCAGTATATAGCATCATCGGTTGCTGGGAAACACATATACTGGTTGGCGCAGCCACATATGAGATGTCATAGACACACACACACACACACACACACACACACACACACATATATATATATATATATATATATATATATATATATATGTTTACTAACACCTCGCTTACAAAGTACTTCCCAGTACTATTCGAACTCATCCTAATTCTAGAGCTGTGATGCACTTTTTTTTCTCTTTGCCGGTCTAGTCCGCCTCATCCTTCGCGACCTTTTATGGTTTCTAACCACTCCGCATACTCTAATTTCCCTTAGGCTACTCTAGCTTCTCATCTGTCTCTTATATCTGAATTTGTAGGACTCTTAATATACTTCCCAGGGGGTCACCCATCCTAGTATTTCTCTCACCCCAGCACGCTTAACCTTGGAGTGCTAATGGGATCCGGTGCGTTAGTACTGGTATAATCGCATATACCTTACTGCGTGACCTTCCTCACATAACCTAAAGCAAGTTGAAGTTTTAATAGATTCCAAAAATTCTCGTAATGCATCTCCCTCCGAATTAGAAAGGATCTCTTACTCGTCCAACTAAGCAAATGCAATTTTGGCCTTTGAAATCCTCAATAATCACCTTCAATCTGCATGTATGACTACTTTTCATCCTAGCTTTCAAGATTCCCAATGGTGGCGAAGGGATCTTGATCGCAGTTACTTCCAAATACTTAAGTCACTGATCCCCTTTAGGATTTTCGCTCATCACTATTCAGTATTACCCTGAAGTAAATACATACGCACATAGGAAGTTCCAATAAGAACACTTATACCTGTAGTCGATCGGTCCTTAGCTTGATCTGGTAGGTTATAGAGTGAAGTGTGCTTTTCATCCTTGTCTTCCCACCGTCTACTAGTCTGGCCTAATATAATGCTGAAACGTACGGAAAATCTAGATGTGCCAACTTTGTACTTCCTCAATTACGTCTTCATCCATAGGAGTCTCGTGACCCTTAAACGGGTCTTTGTCATATGATTTCTCAGTCGGGTCTCCTCCTACTGGAGCCACATCCTCCGATGGGTCCGCCTCAATGGAATAACTGATGCTCTTTCTTATACCTCTTGACATCCTCAATCCTGAGTCGACGGGCGATACGGGTCTCATGTCCCCCTTCGGAGCCTCACTTACGCTCCCATTAACTGAACTTGTCCTCTACTCCAATACAATCCTGCAATTTAACAAAAATTGTACCAAGTACGAGCTTTCCTATCATTGGCTCTACTGCACGATCTATGATCAGAAAGAAAGATGACATCCTAAATGTCCTGTAGCTTCCTGTTTATAGATGTGGTGCACAACACACCGATAAACAAGACTCTACTAGACACGATCTGTAGACACTCTGAGGATGAATTGCTCTGATACCACTTTTGTCACGACCCAAACCGATGGGCCATGACTAGTGCCTGAGCTGGGCACCTGTAAACGACCCGCTAGATATAATCCGACTGAAGCTAAAAACAATATGGCACTCTGTAAAAGCATGCTGTGAACTCATCATATCATACATAAGAAAGAACCTGTCTGCTCAGAAGTCACAGTTAACCAAACATAACAAAATATGCAAGCCGTCAAGGCTGCCACTATACACGGGAATATCCAAAACGAACTACATCTTTATAGCTGACCAAAACATAAATACATAACCCACATATGTCTACAGACCTCTAAGAGTATAATAGAACCTCTACCAAAGGATCTGTACCAAATGACTCAAGCTCCGGAACAATAGAGCTCCCCAAGCAGCTGAGTAGCAGTCCTAAGCTGGAGGATCACCACACTAAGTATCTGTACCTACGGGCATGAAACGCAACCCCCGAAGAAAGGGGGTTAGTACGGAAAATGTACTGAGTATGTAAAGCATGAAGTACAATAAAGAAAATCATGACTGAGTAAAAGATGACAGGAGACAAGTATGATAATCAAGGATACCAATGCATCTGTGCCTTATGAGATGAGAGTCATGCATATATATAATATACCGTACCCGGCCCTCTAGTGAGGGACTCGGTGAAATCATCATATATATACCATACCCGGCCCTCTAGTGAGGGACTCAGTGAAATCATCATCTATATACCGTACCCGGCCCTCTAGTGAGGGACTCGGTGAAATCATCATATATACACCGTACCCGGCCCTCTAGTGAGGGACTTAGTGAAATCATCATATATATACCATACTCGTCCCTCGAGTGAGGGACTCGGTGAAATAATCATATATATGCCGTACCCGGCCCTCTAGTGAGGGACTCAGTGAGATATAATACGTACCCGACCCTCTAGTGAGAGACTCGATGAAATTGTCATATACCGTACCTGGTCCATTATGGGACTCGATGAAATATATAATACACATACCCGACCCTCTAGTGAGGGACTCGGTGAACAATGCAATGAAAATATGCACGATTACGTACCCGGCCCGGGACTCGGTGAATGATATATTAAAGGTATGCACGAGTAGAATATCATGAGCAACAATATGCAAACTAAATCATCATCTGAGACTCAACAGAATAATCAGAATGAACCAACACTTGAGAATCAAAGACAACTATCATGTCAAGTACCACTGAGAATTGGAATTCATTGGAGTCATGTATGTTCATCGTTCACTCACTTTACGTAGTTCATGCCAAAAGAAAGAAGGGGTAACTTTACATGCACCTTGGAGCCTTTAGAGATAGATTCATCATTAATGAATAAAATTGAGAACATCTAGAAGTAGCTCCACAGTTTCATATTCGCTTTGAAATCATAAACACAAAATCATCGTTATCGTTGTCACCATCATAAAGTCATTCTTATCCTAGACATCATAAGAAGCTTTAAGAACCATGGACTTTTGGCTTTTGAAGACAAGAAGGTTACGGAAACATTTATGAAATCATACCATAGGAATCATGCCTTTGAAAGAAAGGGACGAGCCTTAACATACTTGTTCAGCCACCGACTACATACGCTTATCCGTCCGAGCCCGCAAGTCTACATATAAGACCATTCATACTATGATTAGGCCCATTATCATATACTTATCCTAAGCCTTCAAATAATTTTTCCTAAAATCTGCCAAAATTTCGGCAGCATCTCCTCTGTTTATATGCCTAGCCCGAAATCACAATTCAACAACCAACAACAACAACAACAATACCAACATCAATAACATCATTTCCAACATCAATACTGTAGCAGTACTGTAGCACGCGTTTCTGCTCTGTCAGCTGAACTTGTAACGTCCATAATTCTCTACTCCGAAGTCCAATCGATGAGCGGTTTGTTGCGTTGGAAACTAGACTCGACGAACTTCATTTTAAGATTTTGTTTCACCTTAAAACACTTCATATTCTAGGAGATATGCTTCCACCAAAGTGGACCAAAATCTTTACAATAAACATTACCCATCCTTTTTCCAAAGTCGTACAACTCCATTTCTTCCACTCATTTCCTTATAAAACCTTCTTGTATACCTTATAGACATCCTTACTCATTAAATATACTTAATAATGCTTGATCCTTATATTCCAATGTGGTTTTACTTAATCATTACTCAACGTACTTATGTTTCAAATTTGATAAGTGCTTCTTCGAAGATACGGGGTGTAACATTCCTACATATCGGAAACTATGAGTCTATGATTATAAAGAGCTTCACATAAGATAAAGAAAAGAGATATGTTACGAGTATGATAATGATGACTGTGAGTTAAGTATGATAATGATGACTGTGAGTTAAGTCTATAGATTCTAAAGCCCATGATATTATGCTTCTACAAAGCTAATAACCCTAATTTACAATCTGTTGATGCTGCTCATTGTGTTATACTCACCTTACAATGTTAGTTCGTTCGAGGTGATGTATGATGAATATGGTTACTCCATAATGGAATTGGGGGTTCTCGACCTTACGTCACTCCGACATAGTTATAGGCAATCCATGAGTTCTAATGCACATTTCTTGATGAATGTATGATGATAAGCTTACGATAGGCCTATGAGATGTATATAATAAGGATATTCCATCGTGCCTAGAAGGCCGGACATATCACCGCGAAGGCAGGCTGCATACGATTCACTGTGCCTAGAAGGCCGGACATGTCACCGCAAAGGCGGGCTGCATATGATTACGCCGTGCCTAGAGGGCCGGACATGACACCACTAGTGGGCGGCGTATGATGGTTACCCAGACACGGGTTAACAACGATGGTAAATTTGATATGTTGTTATATATGATATGTATAAAATGCATTTACTCTTAAAGGCTAAGCAGGTTATATCTTCACCTCGTGTTTATGATTTCTTTACCATGCCAGTTACTTTTCATGCCGTACATACTTAGTACAATGTTCGTACTAACATGCCTTTTCTTTGGACGTTGTGTTCATGACCACAGGTAGACAGGGAGACGGTGCAGATCCATATGAGCTATCAACAGATCTACAGAAGCACTTCATTATCCGGAGGTCCTATTTTGAGATATTATTTTGTGTGCATATTTGGGCATGACGGGGTCCTGTCCCGTCCTCATGTCTAGTACTCTAGTAGAGCCTGGTAGATACGTATGTGTGGGTATTATGGTCTTACGGTTTTTCCTCATTATACATATATTATCTTGATAGCCGAAGGGCTTATGTATATAAATGTAGATATGTTTGAAATGAAAAATGGTTTTCATTACGACTAGAAGTGGGGAGCAATAGATAAACGCAGAATAGGTATGATGACTAACAGTATGATTGGTGCTGGGTAGTCAGCTCCGGGTACCCGTCATGCCCCCCCCCCCCCCCCCCCCCCCCAGTTGGGTCGTGACACTTGCATTATTTTTTGGGTTGGTCGGTTGGCAATTCACTATTAGCTCTTCAAAAGCAATCTTGACCATATATTCAATTGAAGCCATCTCAAAATTACACTCCATGGCCCTTTGATATTGAGCATCACATGCCTCAATTTTTGCATTTAATTTGGCCTCCAGTTCCCGGATAGCAATTTCAAGTAGCTCCATTTCTTGACTTTGCTCAACATGAATCTTTAGAAATTCTTCCATCATCTGTAAAATGCCTTTGCGGTAATCCCCATAGACTTCAAGTTGTTGAGCTTGATTCATTAGCCACTCTTGGACCACAATTTCTACTTTGTCAAGTGTTTCTCCATGGTGAGGCGTCCAAAGTTTGTAAAAATCAACCCATGGAGAAATTCATGTTTTGGCCATGTTATTGTCTACTTTAAACACACTCAAGTTGGTAAGCGTTATGAGCCTCAACCAATAATTTCATTTGATCCTCCAAGGTATGAATAGCTTTGTCATTACAATTAATGCTTGCCTCCAGTCATTAAGTGGTTGCCTCAAGTCCTCGAGTGCTAAGTTCAACTTTTCCTGTTTGTCGAGAATGGTCTCCAACATGAGCATTACCCTCTCATTTTGAGCATTTGAAACTTCTTCCACTTCCATATCCCTATCATCATCAAAATCACAAGTATAATCATCATAGTTGGGGTTCGAGGAAGGGAAGGGCAAATAAACACAATTGTCCCAGTGATCATTTTGACCACCACACCTATCACAAATTCTCCACTCATATATTTGAGTTTGTGCGCACAATCCGCCCCCGGGAGAATTCAAACAATTTTTCCGTGAGTGTGGTCCTATACAATAAGGACAAGGGTCACCAAAATATGAAGAACTACCATCCGACCAATTTTCATTATACGATGCCATTTACAAAAATTAAGAAAATAAACAAAGACAAATAAAATAACTACACAAATATTCACAAGTTTGGATCAAAGAAAGTAAACTTAAATCCCAAACCAACTCAAATACGTCAAATTGTTTCCCGGCAATGGCTCCAAAATTGATAACGTCCAAATCCACTCCCCAAAGAGAAATGTACACGGTCATATGCAATGTAATTTACCAAACTATGAGTCGGGGTCGATCCTACAGGGAACAATATAATAGGGGATTTAAACAAGTAAGGAGTTATCACCAACTACGCTAAGCTAAACACTTTTTCAATATTTAATTTTTATTTTAACAAATTACAAAGATAAAACTAACTAGAAAGCAGTTAAAATGATCAATGGCCACAAGTATGGATACAAAGGAAATTACGCTCCAGTAACGATCCAATGTATTTCACCATTTTACAATTAAGAGTGAGTTTATGCTAATTAGATAATGATCTCTAAAATCTCATCAAAATTCTCTCGACCAAATCAATTAATTTCACTCTAAGCTTTCTCAAACCTTAGAGTGTGATATTAAGCACAATCAATATAATCTCAAGTAACTTTCCTATGTCTAGCTCAAGTTATTAGATGGAATTTAATGACCCAAATTATTATTAATTAATCTTTCCCAACCTCAATCTTCCTCTCTCGAGCTCAAATCGAAGTAAATGGGTGGGGCTTAAGGTTAGCTAATCCCTCAAGAAACATTAAAGTACAAGATTAATTAAAACAACAAAGACCCACTTCAATAGAAATAAAAATCATTTAATACATAAGCATAACAAGAGATTTCATCCAACTTTGCAAATGAATATTTTCATAAACAAGATTAAAGTGATGGAATAAAATTCTACACATTAGATATACAATACAAAGCAAAGAATCGAAAGTTAAGAATTTTATCATTAATGTGCTCCAATCTACTCTTCCAAAGTGTGAGTTGATAAACCCTAGTCTCCAAAACTTATGTTCAAAATGGCCAAAGATGAAAATGTTTTCCCCCAAGACTTCCTTTTATATTTCCCCCCTTCTCAAATCAAAAAAATGACCAACACAACCCATAATTTTCAGCATTTTGCAAAACTGTCCCGTTTTTGCAATACTGTCCAATGACAGTTTTTGCCAAACTGTCCAGTTTTTGCCTCTTTTTGACTTTATTTTCACTTAGTTTCTTCCGATCACTTCTAAATCACATAAAACCTGTAAAATGGATGTAAACGATATTACATGCACTATTTCCTCAATCAAACATAGGAAAAATATAAGATTAAAGAAGAGATAAGCTGGTAAAATACCAACTTATCAACTTTGATTAGTTGATTGTATATGTAGTAGAATTGATGGGAGAAAGCATGATTAGGTCTTCGGACATGACATCTAGTTGAATATTAACTAGGTTGGTATGATTGCTGATTATGTGGGCTTGTCGCCATTACTCTATGTACTGAATCCTTAGGTGTATTTGTTTTGATATAGAAAGGAAGGAGTTTACATATATACTCTTCTTGTTGATTGAGATATATTATGCATTTATGTTGTTGTTGAGTTCATTTATCTGAGTATTATCGTGACTTGTGGCATGATGCCCTGTATTCCTCGACATTGATATTATTGACTAATCATGTTTCATACTGAGTGTTGAATTGGAAGTACGTTGAGATTCATATATATAAGGTACATTTGATGGGGGTGAGGTTGTGGCCTAGATTCAGGCTCGTGATCCGAGGTCAGTTCCGGAACGAGTGGTCCATGGACACGATGGGTCCCCTGCAGGTCATGACTATTGTGTGAAAAAAGCCATTAGCATGTCTGTATGGTTGAAATACTATCATTGGTTGCATTTCTTTGCATTGGGTCTTACCATAATTTTGTGCTTGGCAGATGATTTATTTTTTATGCTATTTGGTTGTTGTGTTGTTGTGTTGTTGTGCCTATCTGCTTATTACTTTTGATTTTATGAACGTATACATGATATTAATCTTAGTCGGCATATGATATCTACCAGTATATAGTGTTTGTTCTGACCACTAACTTGCTGCCCCCTTTTTAGTGCAGATTAGGGGTGGGCACAGTTTGGGCCAACCCGAAATCTGAATTTTTTAAATATTTGGTTTGGCTATTTGGATTATGGATTGGACTTCTGATTTTATTTTTAAAATTTATGGATGTTGGATTGGATATGGATTTAGTACTTTGGATTTTTGGATATCCGAAAATCCAAAATTTTTATACATTATATCTATCCCTACCTATATCATATGTGTGCAGTACTAATAAGTGTAGTTTCTAACGATCCAATATATTAGTACCTAAGGCCCTACCCATTAAAATATTAAGTCCAGTTGATAATTCTCTGCTAAATCAAATATAATATAGGGTTTTCTTACTTCTCAAGTCTCAAAGGTCTCATATTAGTGTAACCCACGGCAAAGTTCTTTGTTATTTTTCCAGATGACTGCTTAGATTTTATTTTGTTCATTTCTAATTTTCCAGAATGCTTTTATTTGGTATGGATTTACTATGTTGGACATGACTTGTATTTGTTAATCCTAATTTGAACTGGAAGGCTTTTTTTACTGAGCAATAAAGATTTAGATTAACCTTTGTGGAACTAATACATGAATTTCGTTCCTAATAAGTTTGCTTTAAGTCTCAAGAGTCAAATCCGAAATATCCAAACTGAATAATCCGAAACTGAACTTAAAATATCCAAACTGAATAATCCGAAACTGAACTTAAAATATCCAATCCAATCCGAACTTATTTGGATTGCATTTAGACTGTAATTTCTTCAATCCAAAAATCAAATATCCTAACCAAAAATTTCATATACAATCTGATGGCCCAAACGCCCAACCCTAGTGCAGATTGTGTGCCAGAGACTTCCTCCAAACCTCATCGTTAGCCTGAGGCCATTTCCGTTCAGATCCGAGGGAGTGCTCCTATCCATGCCATGCCACTTGAACATTTTTCCTTATTGATGTCTATTTCATTTCTAGACACTTATGCTATTTCAGACAGTTATTATTTATTCTTTAGACAACTTATGTTTTAGAGTCCTTGTACAATGACTTTCGGATCTTTAGGGTTGTAATAGTATAGAATTTTGCACTTTTATTTTATTGTGGAATAACAAGACAATTTTATGATTATACTCTTGTTATTGATTTATAGTTGGCAAAATGAATGAGAATTTGGTTAAGAGGATGGTTCGCCCACCAGGAGGGTTAATGTGTGTGCCATCACGATAGGTTGGTTCTTGACAAAGTTTGTATCAGAGCCCTAGGTTCGTCGATTTAATTGTACAAGGACATGTTGAGTAGAGTCTTTCGGATCGGTATGGAGACATCAGTACTTATATTCGAGAAGCTATGGGACACTGAGAAAATTCTAGTTCTTTCTTTCTTTCTTTCGTGCTACTTGATTCCAATTGGTATCTAGATGATTCCAATTAGTATCTGACTGATCAATCTATTCTCTCACATATGGTGAGGACTTGTGCGAGGGCAGAAGTAGATAAGGCACTCGAGCATGCCGCTGGGGCCGCACCTCGTGGCAGAGGTCAGGTTAGAGGTTGTGGTTGAGGAAAGGCTGAGAAGCAGCACCAGCCAAGGGTAGGGCTCTTGCAGCTGTTCAGGTACGTGTTGGAACGCTCGAGCCCTCAGGTAGTTCCAAATAAGGCAGCAAAGTTTGCAACAGCACCAGCTCAGCCAGATGTTGTGGCTGTTCCAGTGTTGACAGATGTTATAGGTCGATTGTTGAACCTGTTGAACGAATTGACTGAGGCAGGTATGTAACTAGCCTCTCCAGTTGGCTAGGATGTGAGATTAGGTTATTCGGCTCCAGACAGAGTCTGTGTTTCAGAGTTACTGCATGCCACAGATGTGGCCCCACGTTTAGATGAGGCTCCAGGATTTGTGGTATTTCCCAGACAAGTGGCAGGGCCGATGATGACCGGTGAAGAGCATGATTTGTTTTGGAGGTTTACTAAGATAAAGCCTCCAGTTTTCTATGGCACTGAGACAAAGATGCTTATATCTTCATTATTGACTGTCACGAGAGACTCCATAAGTTGGGGGCGGTTGATAAGCATGGTGATGAGTTCGTGACCTTTTAGCTCTTGGGTGATACCAAATTATGGTTGAGGGCTTATGTGGAGTGTAGTCTAGCTAGGTTACCTCAATTAACTTGGACTCAATTCTATTCAGTATTCTTGGATAAGTGCATTCCACGTACTTTGAGGGAAAAGGGTTCATTTAAAACCAATTCGAAAAGGGTTCATTTAAAACAGTTAAATTTTAGAAGAAAACTAATCTAACCAAAATATGGGTAAGTGTTATAGCCCGTTTTGTACGTTCGGATATTTCGAGATAGTCGTGGCAAGCTAAGGGCAAGTCCATTTTCCAAAATTATCTTAATACACAAGTTGTTGTGGATATTATTTATGAATATTATTGGTATGGAAAAATTAAGAAAGGCTAGGGGTAAAAAGGGAAAATCATAAAGTGGCACATGGAAACATTAAGGAAAAATTAAGGGCTAGAAGTTGAAAGAAATTTCATGAAATGGCCTTAAGTGGCCGTGAGTTGTGATGTGGGCCCCACTCATGGTTGGCCAATTGTTGCAAGCCATGAAGTGGTACATGTGTGCACCTTATATTAGTGGAGGTTATATATATATATGAGGCATGAGAATTAAGACATAAGTCATTATCTTCCAACTTGGAAATTTCAAGAAACTTTGAGAAAAAAAAGGAAGGGGTATTCGGCCATGGGCATGGCCGAACAAGGTCCATGGAAAATTGAAGGAAAAAAATTATTTTCTTCTAGCAATTCCGCCAAGTGGAAGGTACTCTTTAACATGAGATAGTTGTTGGGATCAACAAACCATTCGTTTCGTCGCTTGCAAACCCGAGCTAAGTTGTGAAGTAAGGAGAAAAGGTAAGGTTTAATCCTCTTTTTCATGTGTTGTGAATGTTTTGTACATGTTGTAGTGTGTAGAAATGGATGGAATTCATGAAACCATGCATGTTGATGTTGGCCGAATAGGGGTTGTTTTGGTAGGATGTGATGAATTGATTTTATTTAATGCTTTGGTTGTTATTGTTGTGAATTCTATGATGCCAAATGAAGATTTAATGACTCAAGTTGGAGTTATGGTTGGTTATGGGCTGTTTTAGAAGTTAATGTGATATTAAGTTAGTTTCTTGTAATTATGAGAATGATGTTGCTAACGTGTGGATTGTTGGTGTAGTTAATGAATTTGGAAGAAAGAAATGTGTTGTTGTTATTCCTATTGAAATTGGGAGGTTTCGGGTGGTGTTGCATATTGGTTGGGTTGTTTTGAATATTGTGTGGATTATTTGAAATGTTTTTGAATCTCGTTTGAATGATTACGGATTAGTACTTGAATATGTGAGCGTTGATGTTGGCTTGAATATATGTAGTTGAATGGAATGAAATCGGAATGTTGCCGAATTATGTAGAAAGGAGCTACTAATGTGAGAATGTATTTTGAATTAATTGTTGGAGATGGAATCATGATTGTTGGTATTGTTGTTGATAATTTGGCCGAGTTGAATTCTCGGATTGTTGATTGATAATTTGGCCGAGTTAGATTCTCGGGGATGGTGTATTTACAGGGGAGATGCTGCCGAAATTTTGGCAAAATATAAATGAATTTATTTGAGAAGCTAAGACAAGTGTATGACAATGAATCTAACGTTTGTGTAAACTCTTTTGAATGTAGACTAGCAAGTTTGGACGAACAAGTGTAGCTAATAGGACGTGGAACATGTATGTAAGGCTTACCCTTTTCTTTCTTTTGGCATGTCCTAGAGCCAAATGAGGTCTGATATGCATCTTGGGGTAACTCTATTCTTACGATCCGAGCATGTCTACGATTCCTATTCACTTCTTGATGTTAGCATTCTTAATGTAGTCGTAATATGGTCCTTGCGTCTTTTGTATGATTGGGAAGTAAATGGTGCATAAGAGTCTCTGTTCAAGGATTCTATGTCGAATAAAGTTCGTAACTTTCGTAAACGGGCTCGGATCGGTTTGATATATGACTATGATCCACATGGTTCTTGATATACCTATGATGTTTGATATGTTTCCGAATGGCACTCGAAAGATAATTGATGTGACTAAAGTTTTGAATTTCAAATGCTAGTACGTTCGATTATTCCAGTGAGTCTTTGATATATTTTGATACGTACGTATGGTTCCAAAGGCTCTATTTGATTTGATCCATAGCGGTATCCGAAAGGTACTTGATATTATTGTTGCTCTGATTTTCCAAAAATGGCTTCTGAAACGTTCGTAGAAGGTACTGTACTTCGGACGCTCATAACTTTCTTATACTAAGTCGGATTGACCCGAAACTTGTTTCTGAGCCTTCAGGTGTCGGTAAGTATACTTATCTATCGGGTCTCGATATGTGTGCAAATGGTTTCTCACGACTCTGCTCGTGCATGTCTTAATATGTCTTTCTCTGAGTCCCGGGCCAGGACATGTTCTCGTGCGTACTCCACTGCATTGTTAACTGAGACCCACCAGTAGAGGGTCGGGACACGTTATATGATGATGGCGCCATATCCGGACTGGATCCCCTCTACCGAGTCCCTTATTGAAGGGCCGGGACACGTTATCCACCGAGTCCCTCACTGGCGGGCCGGGACACGTTACATGCATATATGATATTTGATGTGACATGCATGATTTTATCTACCGAATCCCTCGCTAGAGGGCCGGGACACGTTATGCATATATGATATACGATGTTGACATACATGATTCTATTCACCGAGTCCCTCACTCGAGGGCCGGGACACGTTATATGCACATGTGATGTATTATATGGATCGGGCTGCACGTTCCGCAACGATATATATGTATATATATGGATCGTTTCGTACGTTCCGCGGCATTATTATATTACGTATGACATTAGCATCCATGATTTGTGTCTGGAAAAACAAGCATCTTGATATTCTAGTGTTTTGGTACTCTGGATCTGCACTTCTTCTGATACATGATTCGTGTTTGGAAAATAAGTATTTGGTATTCTGGGTAATGGACGTATCTTTTGTACTGTTTGTTCGATTATGGTTCCGTCTTCTGTATCTTATGCCTTACATACTCAGTACATATTCCGTACTGACCCCTTTTCTTTGAGGGCTGCGTTTCATGCCGCACAGGTACACCCAGATAAGCTGAAGCTATTATAGAAGATGTTCCAGCGGAGTTGGCAAGCTCCACTTGTTCCTGGAGTGCTGCTGAGTCAGAGTATATGTGCTATGATGTCTGATTAATGTTAGAGACTTTGCAGACAGAGTCGTGGGTATTGGTTGTCAGTTCTGTAAGCGGCTCCATCAGCTGATGTGTCATTCTGTATTATGTGATAAATTCTATATGATTATAGATTCTGTTTGAGACGAGAAAGAATATTTCTGAAAGCTTGTTATGTGTTTCTTCTGGACTTGATTTAAAAGTCCAAAAAGATTATATGTGCACTAAGGGTTTGAGGGTTCGCTCGGCTCTAAGTAAGGGTCGGGTGCCCATCACACCCTAGTAAGGTTAGGGTGTGGCAAAGTGGTATTAGAGCAGGTTTGTCCTAGGGGTTGTCTGCAAAGTCGTGTCCGGTAGAGTCCTGTTTATGGTGTGAAGCGCGCCACATTTATAAACAGGAGGCTACGGGGCATCTAGGGATTGTTGACTTTCTTTCTGTCATAGATCGTGCGATAGAGCCATGTCATAGGAAAATGAAATTCCATATATAAGCCTTACATATGACAGAAGGAGGCAAGTGATGATATGGAAAGTTATAGAAGCAAGTTTTGATATATTTGTTCTGTCATCTGGAATTGGGAGCTCTGGGTGGCCGGAATATGCCATATGATTGTATGCTCGGTAAGGTATTGTCGACATTTGCTATGTACAGATTTTGAATAGTAAGAATGGTAAAGAAGACTCTACCAGAAATCTTCCAGAATCAAGTCATTTAGTTAGTTATGCCTAACAGGAGGAAGTGTGGAAAGGAAACATCGTAAATAGACGATAAGCGGGATGCAATATGTTAGAGGAGCTACGGATTTGGGCATGGCGTGAAAAACGATCGTGAAAAAGACGATTAGCGGTCTGAAGGATTAAAATGGATAACATCCGAGGTTTAGTAGGAGCAAGGTCTGTTGAAGGATTCGGGGAAAGTTGCGTGGGAATCCGAAAAGACTGACACCGAGTACTTACAAGTAACGACGACAAAGGTATATTTATTACCATCAGGAATTTGGAAATCTGGGATAAAAGGTAACCATACTCACAGGTGAAAGGTGAATGTTGAGGATCGAAAAGGGTAAAATAGTAATTGTAAAGGGAAGGACGTGTTACGAAAATGCCTCGGAATCTGTAATACCTCGACTTGATCCAAACCATGTAATAAAGGTCATGCGAGGAAGCGGACGAGATTATATCAGCATTAAGGCACCAGATTCCATCGAAGATTCGAGGTTAAGCGTGCTAAGATGGGAGAAATTTTAGGATGGGTGACCCCCTGGGAAGTATGTAAGAAATTCTATATATTCCGACATAAGAGACAGATGAGAAGCTAGAGTGGCCTAAGGGAAACTAGAACATATGGGATAGTTGGAGACCATAAGGGGTTGGGTAGGACGAGGCAGACTAAATCGGAGAAGAGACAGAAAGTGCATTACAGCCTGGGAATTAGGATAGGCTTGAATAGCGTTTGGAGATATTTTGTGGGCAAGGTAGTAATAATTATACATACATACATACATACATATATATATATATATATATATATATATATGAATGCATAGGATATCCCATATGTGATTGCCTCGGTGGGCATGTGTGTGTCCCAACAACCGGCGTTACGGTATGGAAGGCCTCAATCGAGTAAAGGATACCGAAGTCCGAGTGACAGTAAAGATAAATGGTACAATTATTACAAAGTAAACTGAGGAGTGTATGAGGTTCGAGAACCAATTTCAATAAGTGAGTCTG
Source organism: Lycium barbarum (assembly GCF_019175385.1). Classification (NCBI taxonomy): domain Eukaryota; kingdom Viridiplantae; phylum Streptophyta; class Magnoliopsida; order Solanales; family Solanaceae; genus Lycium; species Lycium barbarum. The sequence continues at coordinate 87,878,751 of NC_083345.1, read as the reverse complement.
AAAGAATAGTGACCACGACAAGGAATGTGAAGTAAGAGAAAGAACGATAAAGCCTTGCCAAGATATTAGGAGATTTGGTATATAAAGGGACAAATGTGCAGTCGCATTAATGTGATTACCTCAGACATAGAAGTGTTCTCCTGAAAGGATGACTTAGAAATGAAACGGATTTGCGAGCTTAAAGTAAAAATTTCGCGAACTTCAGAGCCAACGCCACAAATGGCAAAAGAAGAAAAGTGTTTGAGGAGGATACCCTAACGAGTTAGCGATAGAGACCCTGTTACGTACCACGGAAAGAATAAGGATTTGGAAAATAAAGGTGTGGAGCGAGAATTCATGTGAGGTCTGAAGGTTTTGATCTTGGAAGAAATGGAAATGAAATGAAAGGAATGTGCATGGAAGACCGCTCGGTCATAGTGCCATAAGTATAGTTAAATGTTCGATGAGCAAGGATAAGAGAGCATAAGCGGCAAAACTTCTATGCTAAGAGAAAAAGCAATTGGGCGCTCGAAAAACATGGATGCGCAGCTGCGATACGAGCACATAGTTAAGAAGAATTACGAGTAAGTGAGCTAAATGAGTGACAGGACTAATAGTGGATGAAAGGGTATGGAGATGTGGACAAAACCATGATGTAGACAGAAAGTAAAATAACAACTTATGGTAAGAAGTTTCAATATGTTGTGCATAGGGTTGGAAAGATAGATGAGGAGTAAGGTATAAACGAAGACTCCACAAAGGACTGTTGGCGTATAAGGAGGCCCTTAAATGGGGGGAAACCATATTATATTAGGCTTAAAACGAATCACAACAATCTCAAACGCCAGAAAAGGAAATTTGTTAGCTCGGGGCTAGAATCCAAAACATATCAGCATACCAAGAGAATACATGAAGGAGATAGAAACGAATTGACAATAAGTGTACCATGAAGCCGACATGAATTATGATATGGTTGGACCATAATTTGAATTCCTCATATTGAGCAAAAATTTCGTAGTATCTAAGTACGCAGCGACATGCGGTAAAGAGTAATAAAAAGAGCAAGAAAATGCTTACAACCTAAGTTCACAAAGAATAATGGAGAGAATGATAAGACTCAAAGGATATTTCGGATGACAACGACTATTGTAATAAAAGTACCTACGATTGGTGGTTTGGAAATTTTAGAAAGAAAGAAAGAACGCAGCGTTTGGGAAGGGGCTAAAAGGGTTCATTGGATACCAGAAAATAGTTCATGGACCATTAATGATGCGGAGCATGAGAATATACGCTATGAATTTATATGTATCACCGGTGTGAAGTGATGCTCGATCATGTTTATAAGGAATCCACACCGAAGAGCCAACAAGGAATAACGATGGATGAAACGAGCACCAACACAAAGAGATCAAGGACAAGTATACTTGAGTCGAGAAGTGTGAAGGAAGGAAGCAAAGAAAAATTTGTAATAAGAACTTAGAGATGTGCGAACTAAGAAAACAAGTGAACTCGGATCATAAGTTTCCATAGGTATAACTGGACTGCAATACTATAGATAAATGAGAGCAAGGAACAGCCTGTAGTCATATGGGATCGTTAAGTGAAGATTGCATACCAAAGACATGGCTTCTATTAAGGTATTATAATGAAACAGTCACAGAGAAGAGATGGCCTGGGAAGGACAAGGATAATGAATTGGCACAATGGATAGGAAAGCCCACGACATGAAATGAGAGCTCATGTAAAGACCGAGGAGTTCGACTATAAGGGAAATAAGGTGAAAGTTAAGGAATAGGCATGAAGAAGGGAATAACTATGAGAGGGACCCTCCCGAAGTATTATGACACCCCATGAGGTCAGTTGAACATTCGAGGACGAATGTTCTAAAGGGGGGAGGATGTTATAGCCCGTATTTTGTACTTTCGGATATTTCGAGTTAGTCGTGGCAAGCTAAGGGCAAGACCATTTTCCAAAATTATCTTAATACACAAGTTATTGTGGATATTATTTATGAATATTATTGGTATGGAAAAATTAAGAAAGGCTAGGGGTAAAAAGAGAAAATCATAAAGTGGCACATGAAAACATTAAAGAAAAATTAAGGGCTAGAAGTTGAAAGAAATTTCATGAAATGGCCTTAAGTGGCCGTGAGTTGTGATGTGGGCCCCACTCATTGTTGGCCAATTGTTGCAAGCCATGAAGTGGTACATGTGTGCACCTTATATTGGTGGAGGTTATATATATATATATATATATATATATATGTGTGAGGCATGAGAATTAAGACATAAGTCATTATCTTCCAACTTGGAAATTTCAAGAAACTTTGAGAAAAAAAAGGAAGGGGCTTTCGGCCATGGGCATGGCCGAACAAGGTCCATTGAAAATTGAAGGAAAAAAATTATTTTCTTCTAGCAATTCCGCCAAGTGGAAGGTCCTCTTTAACGTGAGATAGTTGTTGGGATCAACAAACCATTCGTTTCGTCGCTTGCAAACCCGAGCGAAGTTGTGAAGTAATGAGAAAAGGTAAGGTTTAATCCTCTTTTTCATATGTTATGAATGTTTTGTACATGTTGTAGTGTGTAGAAATGGATGGAATTCACGAAACCATGCATGTTGATGTTGGCCGAATAGGGGTTGTTTTGGTAAGATGTGATGAATTGATTTTATTTAATGCTTTGGTTGTTATTGTTGTGAATTCTAAGATGCCAAAGGAAGATTTAATGACTCAAGTTGGAGTTATGGTTGGTTATGGGCTGTTTTAGAAGTTAATGTGATATTAATTTAGTTTCTTGTAATTATGAGAATGATGTTGCTAACGTGTGGATTGTTGGTGTAGTTAATGAATTTGGAAGAAAGAAATGTGTTGTTGTTATTCCTATTGAAATTGGGAGGTTTCGGGTGGTGTTGCATATTGGTTGGGTTGTTTTGAATATTGTGTGGATTATTTGAAATGTTTTTGAATCTCGTTTGAATGATTACGGATTAGTACTTGAATATGTGAGCGTTGATTTTGGCTTGAATGTATGTAGTTGAATGGAATGAAATCGGAATGTTTGCCGAATTATGTAGAAAGGAGCTACTAATGTGAGAATGTATTTTGAATTAATTGTTGGAGATGGAATCATGATTGTTGGTATTGTTGTTGATAATTTGGCCGAGTTGAATTCTCGGATTGTTGATTGATAATTTGGCCGAGTTAGATTCTCGGGGATGGTGTATTTACAGGGGAGATGCTGCCGAAATTTCGACAGAATATAAATGAATTTATTTAAGAAGCTAAGACAAGTGTACGACGATGAATCTAACGTTTGTGTAAACTCTCTTGAATGTAGACTAGCAAGTTTGGACGAACAAGCGTAGCTAATAGGACGTGGAACAGGTATGTAAGGCTTACCCTTTTCTTTCTTTTGGCATGTCCTAGAGCCAAATGAGGTATGATATGCTTCCTGGGGTAACTCTATTCTTACGATCCGAGCATGTCTACGATTCCTATTCACTTCTTGATGTTAGCATTCTTAATGTAGTCGTAATATGGTCCTTGCGTCTTTTGTATGATTGGGAAGTAAATGGTGCATAAGAGTCTCTGTTCCTAAGGGATTCTATGTCGAATAAAGTACGTAACTTTCGTAAACGGGCTCGGATCGGTTTGATATATGACTATGATCCATATGGTTCTTGATATGCCTATGATGTTTGATATGTTTCTGAATGGCACTCGAAAGATAATTGATGTGACTAAAGTTTTGAATTTCAAATGCTAGTACGTTCGATTATTCCAGTGATTCTTTGATATATTTTGATACGTACGTATGGTTCCAAAGGCTCTATTTGATTTGATCCATAGCGGTATCCGAAAGGTACTTGATATGATTGTTGCTCTGATTTTCCAAAAATGGCTTCTGAAACGTTCGTAGAAGGTTCTGTACTTCGGACGCTCATAACTTTCTTATACTAAGTCGGATTGACCCGAAACTTGTTTCTGAGCCTTCAGGTGTCGGTAAGTATACTTATCTATCGGGTCTTGATATGTGTGCATATGGTTTCTCACGACTCTGCTCGTGCATGTCTTAATATGTCTTTCTCTGAGTCCCGGGCCAGGACATGTTCTCGTGCGTACTCTACTGCATTGTTCACCGAGACCCACCAGTTGAGGGCCGGGACACGTTATACGATGATGGCGCCAGATCCGGACCGGATCCCCTCTACCGAGTCCCTTATTGAAGGGCCGGGACACGTTATCCACCGAGTCCCTCACTGGCGGGCCGGGACACGATACATGTATATATGATATTTGATGTGACATGCATGATTTTATCTACCGAGTCCCTCGCTAGAGGGCCGGGACACGTTATGCATATATGATATACGATGTTGACATACATGATTCTATTCACCGAGTCTCTCACTCGAGGGCCGGGACACGTTATATGCACATGTGATGTATTATATGGATCGGGCTGCACGTTCCGCAGCGATATATATGTATATATATGGATCGGGCCGTACATTCCGCGGCATTATTATATTACGTATGACATTAGCATCCATGATTTGTGTCTGGAAAAACAAGCATCTTGATATTCTGGTGTTTTGGTACTCTGGATCTGCACTTCTTCTGATACATGATTTGTGTTTGGAAAATAAGTATTTGGTATTCTGGGTAATGGACGTATCTTTTGTACTGTTTGTTCGATTATGGTTCCGTCTTCTGTATCTTATGCCTTACATACTCAGTACATATTCCATACTGACCCCTTTTCTTCGGGGGCTGCGTTTCATGCCGTGCAGGTACACCCAGATGAGCTGAAGCTATTATAGAAGATGTTCCAGCGGAGTTGGCAAGCTCCACTTGTTCCTTGAGTGCTGCCGAGACAGAGTATATGTGCTATGATGTCTGATTAATGTTAGAGACTTTGCAGACAGAGTCGTGGGTATTGGTTGTCAGTTCTGTAAGCGGCTCCATCAGCCGATGTGTCATTCTGTATTATGTGATAAATTCTATATGATTACAGATTCTGTTGACTTGAGAACGACGAGAAAGAATATTTTTGAAAGCTTGTTATGTGTTTCATCTGGACTTGATTTAAAAGCTTGTTTGAAAGATTGTGTTTGCACTAAGGGTCTGAGGGTTCGCTCGGCCCTAAGTACGGGTCGGGTGCCCATCACACCCTAGTAAGGTTAGGGTGTGACAGTAAGGGTTCCGGTGATCTCCCGGGAAAGGTGTTAGGCACCCCGGTATTAAAGATCCTTAAAATACGGTTGACCTACGGGTTCTAATAGTACGCTTTTGTAGATATGAATTGTTTATAGTGAAAAAATTATTTTATCTTATATTCCCGCAACAAAAGAGTTTAGTCATTCATACAAAATACGTCATATTTCAAGAAACGAAAGTGGTAAAGTTTTGCCCAAAATTAGGCATTTTGAATTTCGAACTAGAACACCTAGGTTAAAACCCGAAGGCGTTAACCTAAGTAGAACACTATGTAAGCCCACCCAAGTTTTTTAGAAAAAAGGTTTTTAGTTTTGGCATACTATAATTATTCATACTTTAACCATATTTCATTATTTTTTAAGTCTTTATCCAATTTAGTCCAAAACATATTCTAAGTCCATTTTGTCCAAATTGTCCATAGGTACGGTCCCAATTTGTCCCAATGTCCATATATTTTCAAGTTATTTTTTTTGAAGAATCGTGATTTGCATGAGAAATGTCTATTTTTATCCATAAGGTAGTTTTGGTCTAAAATCAATTTTTGTACGTTATCATTCATCAAAAATCAGCTTTTATATCTTAAAAAATAGTTTTTGGCAACTCTAAATTTATGACAATTTTTAAAGGGTTCCAATAAACATATTTCATCAAATAAATAATATAAAGTGAGGGAGTTGGGCCTACCAAGCCCAAAAGCAATAAAAATGCAAAACATTTGTCCGCTCCAAATGCTTAGCTTATCCATAAGTAAGTTGGTGGACCTCGTTGGACCCACCAACGAATAGGGTGTTTACAAATAAAAATGGGCATACAATGAATTAGTATTCAACTTAAAGACACGAATTAAATTACAATACAAAAAAATTAAATTAGAATTGGATCGGGCTAGGCCCATAATTATTAAACTAATGTGGAAAGGGACAATTGTGCAAAAGGGACATTTTTTCAAAAATATCAATCGGCTGAAGCACCAAACAGGCCCAACTGTTGGAATAGGCATAACATTTTCTAAGTGTCAAAACATGATATGCATGGTATACTAGATGATATGCCGTTATATGGAGAGCAAAACCCTTTAAAGGGCATACCCTCCATATACACCCAACATACACCATATACCTTTTAATATTCACTCTACATATACCTCTTTTAAATACCCAAAGAGACCCAAAAACTCCAAGAAAACTGGCCAGATTATCCAGGCTCAAAGTATCAAGATTTTATCAAGCAATCAAGTATATAGGCAACTTAAAGTTATGGATTCTAAGCTAGCAAACTCAAACAAGCTCAAGTAACAACTTTGTCAAATATAAGAGAGTAACAAGACAGTTTTTAGGCCAAGACAAATGCATAGGAGACTATGTTAAACACTTAATGCAGGGAAACAGTTTTTGATGTCAATTTATCCTTTAAAATTCATGATCAGTCTAGGCTAATAGTAAAGGTAACACTTAGTCAAATAAAGCTTTTCAAAATTTCAATTTTTTAAGGATAGGTGTACAGTTTCCACAAATGCAGCCACAAACAAACATTCAGTCAAGCAATGCCTATTTTTCACAGAATTCAGAGGTGATAACAAATGGAATGGTATACCTAAGGTTAAAATCTAAACCAGGGCTAAACAGGATCATGCAGGGACAATATTAAGTCTCTTGAGATTTTAAAACTGAAATTTTCAAGTTGTTTTCAAAGTTCAGCTGCACATCGTCTTCTAATGTTGGCTAAGGGAACTAGTCTTATAGGTCTTATGCAGTTTCAAGTGGGAGGAGTGGAGATTCACAAGCACAGACCATTTATAGCAATTGTGCAATAAAAAAAAAAGGACAGTGATGCACAACAGATAAGAAGAATAGGATTGCACTATTCTCATAAGTTTTCCTAATCAAACAAAAAGGCCAATTCCAAACAGGTCTCACGAAATGTGTCACGACCCAACCGGAGGGCCGCGATGGGCACCCGATGCAAACCCAACCGGGCACCTCTTATCATACTTTCACATTTACCTCTAGGTGAGCCACAAAGCTAATTCATACTTTCTATCCATCAGTCATACTAATCCCATTGGACAACTATACATTTATATCATCATTAGCAACTATGCCCATAGCAATGTACATAAGCTGATGAGGCTAACAAAATGATATCCAAAAATATAGGCTGACAAGGCCAAACACATCTATCCATATACACATGTCTACGAGCCTCTAAGGAGAATATGTCATATCATATAGGCGGTACAAGACCCCGCTATGCCCATAAATATATACACAAAAGAATAAGTACCAAAAGCTTTAGCTCCAAAGGAAATCGAGCTCCGCTATGTAGTCCCTAAGTAATAAGGCTATGAATCAAGTCTCTCTCCCTGGCCACCTGCGGGCATGACGCAGCGTCCACAAAAAAAAGGACGTTAGTACGAAGAATGTACTGAGTATGTAAAGCATGATCAATATCATTATGAAATCATAATAGATAACATAGAAATAGCATAGGATGAGAGATAGTAGTATCATCGTCATAAGCACTTACTTGCTTCTCACAGGGACTTTCCATTTCTAACGCGTAATTGTGTACATACATCCATATCCGTATCCGTACTTATTTACATTTCGTATCCATAGTCGTATTCATATACATATTCTTATTCGTATTCGTATCATATTCGTATTCATACTCATATCTACATCATATACATATCCATGTCATATATATATCCATATCACATACATAGCACTTACATAGCATACCCGACCGCGAAGGTTCGGTGTTTCACATACCCGACCATGGCTAGGCTCGGTTATCATACATACCTGGCCAACCAAGGCTCAGGGTTACACATACCTAGCCTTACTAAGGCTTCAAGGTTATCCGTACCCAACTGTAGTGGTGCGCGCGCATTATATATATATATATATATATATATATATATATATATATATATTCTACTCGTCCATATAAGCTCGGGATTCCATAATAGACATTCTTAGGCACATATACATAAAAGTCCATAAACATCGTTAGCGTCAGCACTATTATCACCATTATCATCATCACAATTATCGTCGTCATCATTATCGTTACCACTATTATCGTCGTCATCTCATCGTTATCACTATTATCGTCGTCATCATTATCATTATCACTATTATCGTCGTTCATTACATCTATCCTTATAGGATTATTCGTCATATGAGGAATTTAGTACAATCGTAATATATCAAGAATCATGAGCTTAGTAGCTTTTGAAGATGGCATCATTTGTAGGACATCATAGGCTTATAGAAGATTAGATATTTGGCCAAAGAACCATGCCTTATGAAAGAAGGGTTAGCCCTACATACCTTTCAGTTCAACTATTTTATCACTTGCACGTTCTCCTTCAATGCTCACATTTCTACCTTCATTAGAGTTATACAATCATTAGAAAATCGATAGCTTAGCATACACGACTAAAGCTAGAGAAAATTGGACAGCATCTCCTTTATTTATACGACTTCCTCCATATCATATATCAACTCCCAAACATTAATAATAACATTCACAACATCATAACAATAACCTTTATTCACTTACATTATCCTTACTTCTCAATTCACTTCCAATCATCCATATCTATGGTCATAACACACGATTGCGTTCATTCATATACAATGTTTTTCCCATGTTCTCAATATCATTTATAACATGGTTATATTCATAACATATCAAGAATCATCACTCAACCCAAGCTACTACTCACAAACATCACTATTCTCTCATTCAAGACCCATTTTCTACATTCTTCTACAATTCAAGTGTTTCAACCTTCAAATACCTCAAACGACATGGAAATACCATAAAACTTACCTTAGATGGTGTGGGAATGAATCTTGAGTTGAAACCCCTCTCTTGAGCAAAACCCTAGTTTCACCTTCACTTGGATTCCTTGCCTTGGATGAACTTTAATGGGTTTCTTACACTTGATTCACTTAGTTTGATGAAGTTGATAATAAATTTCTCTTGTGTTCTTATGGATGAAGAGTGGAGAGGGTTTCTAGAGAGTTCTTTAAGTGTTGGATGAAAAATGAAATTAAATAATGACTTGGTCCCTTTTTAATATCGTGAAAAATCTGATCTGTCGGGAAATTATACGGACACTTATACGGTCCGTATAAACTTATACGGTCCGTATAAGTGACCATGAAATCTCCCTTTTAACCACTCGATTATGTGCTCATTATACGGCACATTATACGGGCCGTATAATTTTATACGGTTCGTATAAGTGACCGTAAAATGACCTCTTCAACATCTCGCCTCTATGATCATTATACAGCACATTATACGAGTCGTATAACTTTATACGGTCCGTATAAGTGACCGTATAATATCACCAATGAGAGACTTCACTATGACAACTCTGCGGACCATTATACGGACCGTATAACATTATACAGACCGTATAATCGACCGTATAACTGATCTTTTCACTGATCTTGTTCTCGTCACTTTGTGTGATCTCCAATCCTTATGGAACCTTATTGACACTTGTTTATCACCTCATTAACAATCTAAGGGACGTCATAATTCTTCTCTAAGACGCTATTTAATCATCATTAACTTGTTACTCGTAAATCCTTTCCGATAACCATCGCATACCTTGCCCTCTCTTGGCAAACTTTCTCCGCTTACCACGAACGTCTTTGAAATCATAATTAGGAGCATCAAATGTCATTCCTCACTCATTAAAATATCGTATATTCCGTGCGCTTCGTTATTCTATTCACTGTGCATCAACGGAAAAAATTTCGAGGTGTAACATTCTTCCCCCATTGAGAACATTTGTCCTCGAATATTAAATTCTCGGGGATTCTATAAAAGTTTCGCCAGAGTTTCCCCTCTAATATGGCACTACCATCCTGTCACAACAGCCCATAATAACAATGCCTCACAGGGCCACAGCATAATAGCAATAGAGTTTGGCCACACACGACCCCAAATGCATAAAAAGAAAACATACATACCTTATGATCTTGACGTCTCATCTTGGATCTCTTCTAGGGGATGAAATAAGTGCGGGTACTTGGATTTCATATTTTCTTCCGCTTCCCATGTCATCTCTTCTCGGTTATTGTTTCTCCACAAAACCTTAACTGAGGCCACTTCTTTATTTCTAAGTCTCCGTACTTGCCTATCTAATATGCCAATGGGTACCTCTTCATAAGTCAACTTTTCCGTCACTTGAACATCATTTACCGGCACGATCCTAGTAGGATCTCCAACACATTTACGAAGCATCGAGACATGGAAAATGGGTGAACTGACTCCAAATTAGGAGGTAGATCTAATTCATAGGCCACATTGCCTACCTTGCGCACAATCTCATAAGGCCCAATGTATCGGGGACTAAGTTTCCCCTTTTTTGCCAAATCTCATTACACCCTTCATTGGTGACACTTTTAAGAATACCCAATCTTTCACTTGGAACTCTAAATCCCTTCGACGATTATTCGCATAGGACTTTTGACGACTTTGGGTTGCTAATAACCGATCTTGTATGAGCTTAACTTTCTCTATGGCTTGCTGGACCAAGTCTGGCCCTATCAATTTAGTCTCTCCTACCTTGAACCATCCAATTAGGGATCTACACTTTCGCCCATATAAAGCCTCATACGGTGCCATTTGGATGCTAGATTGATAACTATTGTTATAAGAAAATTCAATAAGGAGTAAGTGATCATCCCAATTACCTCCAAAATCTATCATACATGCCCATAACATATCCTTTAGCGTCTGAATGGTACGTTCAGCTTGTCTATCAGTCTGCGGATGAAAAGCCGTGCTAAGGCTCACTTGAGTTCCCAAACCCTCTTGAAAGGACTTCCAAAACTTAGTTGTAAACTGAGTTCCTCTATCTGCGATAATAGATACTGGGACACCATGGAGTCGCACTATCTCTTTAACATAAAGGTTTGCATAATCTTCTGCCATATATGTCGTTCTGACTGGTAAGAAATGAGCTAACTTCATAAGTCTATCCACAATCACTAATATAGAATCATACTTACATCGAGAACGGGGTAAGCCTATAATGAAATTCTTGTTAATTACTTCTCACTTCGAAGTTGGAATATCTGTAGCTTGCAACAATCCGCTCGACTTTTGGTGCTCGATTTGCACTTGTTGACAGTTGGGACATTGAGCTACGAATTCCGCTATATCATTCTTCATCCTATTCCACCAATATATAGACTAAAGATCATGGTACATTTTTGTTGCTCCGGGCTTGACATAATAACGGGAGCAATTAGCTTCTCTCAACATTTGGTGGCATAAACCTGCCACATCAGGAACACATAATCTTCCTCGGCATCGGAGAACTCCGTCTCCTGCAATCTCAAATGATGACTTCTCCTTCTGAGGGAGTGTATCTCTATATTGCATTAGTATGGAATATTCGTATTGTCGCTCTTTCACTTCCACTACTAGCGACGAGACTGCTGAATCCTGAATGGTAGTTCCCTTGCTACCTAAGTCCACTACTCGAACTCCTAGACTAGCTAACCGCTGGAGCTCACGAGCCATTTCTCTTTTCTCTGGTCGTACATCACACAAAATTCCCATGGATCTGTGGCTAAGAGCATCAGCCACAACATTTGCCTTTCCAGGGTGATATAGGATATCAACATCATAATCTTTTAGCAATTCCAATCATCGTCGTTGCTGCAAATTCAACTCCTTTTGCTTGAAGATATACGGAAGGCTCTTATAATATGTGTAAATATCCATATGGACACTATATAAATAATGTCTCCACATCTTTAATGCATGAATCATTACAGTCAATTCTAGATCATGGGTTGGATAATTTTTCTCATGTTTCCGTAATTGCCTTGAAGCATACGCAATCACCTTACCATGTTGCATCAACACATAGCCTAGGCCAATGCCTGAAGCATCGCAATAAAAAACATATCCTTCCAATCCCTCTGGCAGTGTCAGGACTGGGGCAAAAGTCAATCTATCTTTTAACTCTTGGAAACCACGTTCACAAGCATCTGTCCATTGAAACTTAGCTGATTTCTGGGTCAGCTTTGTGAGTGGTGCAGAAATAGAAGAAAAACCTTCAACATATCTCCTGTAATAACCTGCTAAGCCCAGAAAGCTACGAACCTCCGTAGGAGTCGTGGGCCTTGGCCAAGTCCTCACGGCCTCAATCTTTTGGCTATCAACCCGAATACCATCGGCTGCAACAATGTGCCTCAAAAATGTCACTGAGTTCAACCAGAACTCGCACTTAGAAAGTTTTGCAAATAACTCTCGAGTCTGAAGAACTCTAAGGACAGTACGCAAATGATCCGCGTGTTTTGCCTCGGATCTGGAATACACCAAGATGTCATCGATGAATACAATCACAAATAGATCTAGGAAGGGCCTGAACACATTGTTCATCAAATCCATAAATACTGCCGGTGCATTAGTTAGCCTGAATGACATTACCCGGAACTCAAAATGGCCATATCTTGTTCTGAAGGCTGTCTTAGCGATATCTTTCTCGCTCACTCTCTCTTGATGATACCCGGACCTCAAATATATGTTGGAAAACCATTTGGCACCTTGTAATTGATCAAACAAGTCGTCAATCCTTGGAAGAGGATATTTATTCTTAATTGTCACCTTATTCAATTGCCGATAGTCAATGCACATTCGCAAGGAGCCATCTTTCTTTCGGACAAACAATACGGGTGCTCCCCACGAGGATGAACTAGGCCTCATAAAGCCTTTCTCAAGCAGGTCTTTCAATTGCTCCTTTAACTCTTTCAATTCTACGGGAGCCATTCTATAAGGAGGAATAGATATAGGCTTAGTGTCTGGCAACACATCAATAGCAAAATCAATCTCCCGCTCAGGAGGGAGGCCTGGAAGCTCTTCCGGAAACACATCCGGAAATTCATTCACCACGGGGACTGACTGAAGAGTTGGTGATTCAGCTTCTACATCTTGAACCCACACTAGATGATAAATGCACCCTTTTGTGATCATTCTCCTTACCTTTAGATAGGAAATAAACCTACCTTTTGGTGACGCAGTTTTCCCTTTCCATTCTAAAACTGGTTCTCCCGGAAATTGGAAACGAACCATTTTCATTCTACAATCAACGTTGGCATAGCAAGAAGCCAACCAATCCATGCCCATAATAACATCAAAATCCACCATTTTTAACTCATGCAAGTCAATCATAGTACGATGGTCACAAATCATAACTATATAGTTTTTATACACACGGCTAGCTATTACTGATTCACCAACGGGTGTAGACAGCTCAAAAGGTTTGATCGACTCCGGTTTGACTCTAAACCGACCCGCAATATATGGAGTAACATATGATAATGTGGAGCCCGAATCTATCAAAGCATATACATTATGAGAAAATACCGATAATATACCTGTGACCACATCAGGAGAAGACTCAAGATCTTGGCGTCCAGCCAAAGCATAAATACGGTGCTGAGGACCGCTAGAACTAGGGACTCTCCCTGTGCCTCTACCATGGCCGACTGGCGCATATGAACCTAGCCGCATAGGGCGTACAAATGATGAAGATCCGGGTACCGACCCTGAAGGCTGGGTCCTACCTCTACCACCAACTGAGGGGCAATCACACATAATATGGCCTGGTCGACCACATGAATAGAAAACCTCTGAACCCAACCGGCACTGACCCCAATGTAACTTCCTACACTGGGAACATCGTGGTACGGGTGGCCTCGCCTGACCCGAATCACCTCTGAACTGAGATCTCAAAAAACTCTGACTCAGCCCGGAATGAGTAGATCTATCAAACCTCTGGCCTGAAAACCATAGAGGCACACTAGTCATAGAATGGCCTGAATGCCTAGAAAACTGTTGTCTGTACCCGCCTCTAAACTCACTCATCGGACCCGAAGATCTGGCCCTCTTGTTATGTACCCTATCATGCTCACGCTCACTTCTTTGTTGTTGTAGGCTTTATTCTAAATTTTGAGCATGGGCCTGAATACATGAAATATCCATATTGTCTTGAAGGGATACAGTCAAGCACCTATCTATTAAATGTGGCCCTAGGCCTTTCACAAATTGGTGCACTCGGTCACCCATATCCGCTACCATGGCCAAAGCATACCTAGCCAAAGAATTGAAGTGGAGACTATACTCTAAAGCACTCATGCTTCCTTGCCTCAAATTCAAGAACTTATCGGCTCTAGCTCGCCGAACCTCTGGAGGCAAATAATGTTGGAGGAAAGCATCTACAAATTCTTGCCATACCGGGGGAGGTGCATTGGCTCCCCGTGAAGCCATCCAAACCGTGTACCAATGGATCGCGACATCCCTCAATCTATAGGACTCTAACTCCACCGATTCGGTGTCCGAAGCATGTATCAAGCGAAGCGTCCTCAACATTCCATCAATAAAATTCTGAGGGTTCTGATCCGGCTTTGATCCAAAGAATTATGGAGGGTTCAAGCAAATGAAATCACGGGCCCTTGCACTAACATCCCTATCACCTTTCCCTGTACTTTGCCGCTAAGTCTGGGCAGCAACCAATTGAGTAAGAAAATGAATGGCCGCTTTTACATCTTGTCCTGAAGCATCCGGTGGAGGAGCTGGAGGTGCTGGAGCTAGGGTTGAGGCTCCCTCACACTCCTCAGAAATAGGCACTGACTGGGAGAACTGAGATTGAGCCGCATTCTGGGACTCACTTTCCTATACAATTGTTGGTGGTGCTCTTTCAGCCCGACTTTCTGCCACAGTCTTGCCCTTTTGGGCTGCCATAGCCTTTCTCTTTACAGGCATCTCTGAAATACATAATACACGGTTAAGGAGAAAGAAGTTCTTAAGCCATAGCTCTATCGCACGATCTTATGAAGAAAGAAGGTCATTCATTCCTAAAATGCCTGCAGCCTCTTGTTTATAAGTGTGGCGCAACACTCCATAACCAAGACTCTACTGGACACAGGTCGTAGACACACCCTAGGACAAAACTGCTCGGATACCACTTTTGTCACGACCCAACCGGAATGCCGCGACGGGCACCCGGTGCTAACCCACCTGGGCACCTCTTATCATAGTTTCACATTTACCTCTAGGTGAGCCACATAGCTAATTCATACTTTCTATCCATCAATCATACTAATCTCATTGGACAACTATACATTTATATCATCATTAGCAACTATGCCCATAGCAATGTACATAAGCCGACGAGGGTAACAAAATGATATCCAAAAATATAGGCCGACAAGGACAAACACATCTAACCATATACACATGTCTACGAGCCTCTAAGGAGAATATGTCATATCATATAGGCGGTACAAGACCCCGCTATGCCCATAAATATATACACAAAAGAATAAGTACCAAAAGCTTTAGCTCCGAAAGAAATGGAGCTGCGCTATGTAGTCCCTGAGTAATAAGGATATGAATCAAGTCTGTCTCCTTGGCCACCTGTGGGCATGACGCAGCGTCCACAAACAAAAGGACGTCAGTACGAAGAATGTACTGAGTATGTAAAGCATGATCAATATCATTATGAAAGCATAATAGATAACATAGAAATAGCATAGGATGAGAGATAGTAGTATCATCGTCATAAGTACTTACTTGCTTCTCATAGGGACTTTCCATTTCTAACGTGTAATTCTGTACATACATCCATATCCGTATCCGTACTCATTTACATTTCGTATCTATAGTCGTATTCATATACATATTCTTATTCGTATTCATATCATATTCGTATTCATACTCATATCTACATTATATACATATCCATGTCATATATATATCCATATCATATACATAGCACTTACATAACATACCCGACCACGAAGGTTTGGTGTTTCACGTACCCGACCATGGCTTGGCTCGGTTATCATACATACCTGGCCCTACCAAGGCTTCAGGGTTATCTGTATCCAACTGCAGTGGTGCGCGCGCATTATATATGTATATATGTATATGTATATATATATATATATATATATATATTCTACCCGGTCATATAAGCTCGGGGTTCCATCATAGCCATTCTTAGGTACATATACATAAAAGCCCATAAACATCGTTAGCATCATCACTATTATCACCATTATCATCATCACCATTATCGTCGTCATCATTATCGTTATCACTATTATCGTCGTCATCATTATCGTTATCACTATTATCGTCATTCATTACGTCTATCCTTATAGGATTATTCGTCATATGAGGAATTTAGTACAATCATAATACATCAAGAATCATGAGCTTAGTAGCTTTTGAAGATGGCATCATTTGGAAGACATCATAGGCTTATAGAAGATTAGATATTTGGCCAAAGAACCATGCCTTATGAAAGAAGGGCTAGCCTTACATACCTTTCCGTTCAACTATTTTATCACTTGCACGTTCTCCTTCAATGCTCACGTTTCTACTTTCATTAGAGTTATACTATCATTAGAAATCGATAGCTAGCATACACGACTAAAACTAGAGAAAATTGGACAGTACCTCCTTTATTTATACGACTTCCTCCATATCATATATCAACTCCCAAACATCAATGATAACATTCACAATATCATAGCAATAATCTTTATTCACATACATTATCCTCACTTCTCAATTCACTTCCAATCATCCATATCCATGGTCATAACACACGATTACGTTCATTCATATACAATGTTTTTCCCATGCTCTCAATATCATTTATAACATGGTTATATTCATAACATATCAAGAATCATCACTCAACCCAAGCTACTACTCACAAACATCACTATTCTCTCATTCAAGACCCATTTTCTACATTCTTCTACAATCCAAGTGTTTCAACCTTCAAATATCTTAAACAAAATGGAAATACCATAAAACTTACCTTAGATGATGTGGGAATTGTCACGACCCAGCCCCGTGGGCCGCAACTGGTGTCCTATTTGGACACCCCAAACAGACTTACATACCAAATCGTCATATTATAGCTTAACTCAGAATTCGTATTCATCATTTTAAACAGAACTGAAAACGAATATAATCTTAAGCGGTCGCGCGTACAAAAATATCATATCAGAGCCAAAAGGGGCGGCGGAATACACATCGCCGAATATATGCACATATACAAATATACGGGCCGTTTTAGCCGCTATAACAGACGGGACCGCATTAAAACACAAATCATAACCAAAGCAAACACACACATGACCCATGACCCACATATATGACCACAGGCCTCTACACATCATAACGGAAACATATGACAGGACAGGGCCCCGCCGTACCCCAAATAGTCAAATATACAGAAATATGTACATGACAAAAGATATATACCAAAATATGGGCTCCGGATCAAAGGAGCACTCTGTAGTAGCAGAATGTGTGGCCTACACTGGCAGATCACGAACGTCTGTTCCTGCGGGCATGAAACGCAGCCCCCGAAGAAAGGGGGTCAGTACGAAAGATGTACTGAGTATGTAAAGCATTGAGTACTAAATCCAAACCACAACTGAGGTGAAAAATACAGAGAGAGAATACCGAACCAGTATACCAAACCCTGTGCTGAAAACATATGCACATAATGCAAAATAAAACAAATCATGCATAAGGCTCAGGAACGTGGTCGCCACTCCGACGCTGGCGCCACAACACATCATACTCCAGAAAGTTTCAAATCTCCGTACAATCCCCGAACATATCGTATCATCATACATATCATATCATCAAACATAACATATGCCATATCACATCATAATGCCGTATGCAAACAGTACCCGGCCCTATGGCGAGGTCTCGGGAACCGCAACACATCATACTGCCGAATATGTCATAGTACGCACGATCACAAAACTGGCCCGGGATCCGGCGAACGATATCATAATAACATGCACGAGCGGAGTAGTGAGAAACTAAATGCAATTTATATATAAAAACATTTGTGAAGACTTGATATAATCGTAAGACAACAAGTTAGCTAAACTAGTTTGAACAACTGATCAATATGGGGTCTGTCTCACAAAAATACTTTTGAAATAGTATTTGTAGTTCAAAGTGTATATCAGCATGTAATGCAGCAATTAAAACATTATTCCTGGGTAGCTAAAATCATAAGCAAAAGTCCTTTTGATATCATACAAAAATAAGTCAAATAGGACAAACGAAGGAGATTTCGGGGTTAGTGGGCCCACCTCGGGTCAAGTCGAGGTGTCGTACGTAATTTACAAACATTAGACTCTATGGAGTCATCCCTGAAAGTTTCAAGGCGATTCGGTTACGTTTGTGAAGGTTACAGATGTTTGAACATTTCTTTCCAACAAAATACAAAGGTTCTAATTCAATTTCACTGAATGAAATAGTACTAAAAGTAAACTCGGATTTCCATAAACAAAATATTCCCCGAGGCTCAAATCCAAACCTAGTACACCTAGGACATGCCAAAAGAAGGAAAGGTAGGGCTTTACATACCTTATTTGCGTTTTACGCTCGTTCGAACTCAAATCCCGTTTCCTCCAAAATCTTTAATTGGTCATAATTACCAAATGTGAATTTCAAGCTTTTAGGAATTCAATCTTAAATCCATATTTGTCTACAGAAATTTCGGCAGCATTTCCCCTATAAATTCAACATCCCCGAGAATTAACTCGGCCATAATATCAACAACAACACCCACAACGATGCCAACAACATCAACAATCACAATAAAACACATTCTAACATAAACATTCTTCTTTTCTACATAATGCGAGAACTTCCATTCCAACTTCATACTTTCAAGCCAATATCAACGTTTTCATATTCATTTACTAATCCAAGATTATTCAAACATATTTCAATAGCATTTCAAACAATATTCAAGGATTCAAACAATCCCGCCAACATCATATTCCGTCCAAAACTTCTACAAATGCAACGAAACTACCAAGTCGCATTGTCTTCTTCCAAATTCAATAACAACAACAATAATTCACATTTTAGAATTTTACTTCCATAATTACATAAAAACTATACTAAAGTCACATAATCCCCTATAACGACTTATAACCAATTTCAATGCCGACTCGAATCATTAAACCTTTATTCACATCATAAATGCCACAACGACACAACTAACAAGCTAAATAAAATTTAATTCCTCTCCCTTCCCTACTACACCACACAGCCATGCACACACTTACACACACACACGGCCATGCACACACACATATCACAATTTCATGATTTCCATGCAATTCTAATCATTATAACACATATACTTCCTCCATAACATAAAAGGATAAAATTCTTACCTTTTTCTTCAAATTTTCTCTTGCCACAAACGTAGTCCTCTCGCTTAACTAATTATACCACATTGTAGCGGGTCTTGAACTTAACAAGAATTCAAGAAGGAAGAGATTTTTGGATCAAAGTTGAAGGACTTGGATTTTTTTTTTTGTGGGTTCGGCCAAATGGCCTTCAACTCTTGCTCTCTCCTTTGTTTTATTTTTCTTGAAGTTTCTTGAAGAAATAATGAATGGCCCTTATTTATTTATCACATGGAATTAATTTTCCATGGGCTTGGGCTAGCCATGGTCGGCCACCCCCACATGGATTGGGCCTCATTTTTCTCTTATCATTATTTTGATTTTTCTAGCCCAATTAATTGTGGGCCCTATTTGGTAATTCCCGAAACTAATTTCTAAAATTCCAATTTTGCCCTTGGCCTTCCTCCATATTTCCGCATCAATATTTTTCATGAATATCACACATGTATTAAATAAAATAATAACATAGCCTTATTTCCTACAAGTCAAAATTATTTCAAATTTTCCGGATGCGCAAAATACGGGATATAACATCCTCCCCCCCTTTAGAACATTCGTCCTCGAATGTTAAATTAGCCTTATAGGGTCCTACAGGCATTTCGGGGGAGTTTCCTTTCATGAGTAGCACATATAAATTATCTACCCATCAATGTAACAAATTTAAAAATTTAGATTACCTGTAGGTGTAGAGAACAAGTGAGGATACTTTTTCTTCATTTCGCCCTCTGCTTCCCAGGTCATTTCTTCTTTATTATTGTTTCGCCATGAGACCTTAACAGATGGTATGTCCTTGGTACACAGCCTCCTCACCTGACGATCCAGAATAGTTACAGGTTGCTCTTCATAAGACAAGTCCTCCGTCACCTGAATATCATCTACTGGGAATATTCTGGAAGGATCACTAATACATTTACGGAGCATAGATATATGAAATACCGGGTGCACTGCCTGCAGTTCGGATGGTAAGTCTAGCTCATAGGCGACCTCGCCTATCTTCCGAATAATCTGATACGACCCAATATACCGCGGACTAAGCTTACCCTTTCTATCGAATCTCATTACACCCTTCATAGGCGATACCTTCAGGAATACCAGTCACCAATCTGGAACTCTAACGGTCGACGTCGTTTATCTGCATATGATTTCTGTCGACTCTGTGCAGCCAATAACCGTTCCCGAATAAGTTTCACCTTATCAACTGCTTGCTCAATCACATCCGGTCAAATTAATTTAGTTTCGCCCACGTCGAACCAACCAATCGGAGACCTGCATTTTCTACCATATAGGGCTTCGTACGGTGCCATCTGGATGCTGGAATGATAACTATTATTATAAGCAAATTCAATAAGCGGCAAATGATCATCCCAGCTACCTCCGAAATCGATAACACAGGCCCGCAACATATCTTCCAGCGTCTGAATAGTGCGCTCGGCCTGTCCGTCGGACTGAGGATGAAATGCTGTGCTAAGACTCACCTGAGTCCCCAATCCTTCCTAGAATGATCTCCAGAAATTCGCTGTAAACTGGGCACCACTTTCAGTGATAATAGATATAGGAACTCCGTGAAGTCTTACTATTTCTTTAATATACAATATGGCATACTCCTCAGCCGAGTAAGTAGTCCTGACCAGAAGAAAATGGGTTGATTTCGTCAATCTATCAACAATAACCCAAATAGAATCGTACCTGCGTGGAGTGCGCGGTAAACCTATAATGAAATCCATATTAGTCATTTCCTATTTCCAGGATGGAATTTCCATTTCCTGTAGTAATCCGCCGGGCTTTTGATGCTCGATCTTGACTTGCTGACAATTTGGGCATTGGCCAACGAACTCTGTAATATCCCTTTTCATACCGTCCCACCAGTATAAACATTTGAGATCACGGTACATTTTAGTTGATCCAGGATGAATAGAATACCGAGCATTATGTGCTTCGCCCATGATTTGTCGCCGCAGCCATGCAACATCCGGTACACATAACCTGCCTCCATATAATAATACCCCTTCAGGCGAAATTTCGAACTGAGTCTTTTCTTTATTAAGGGCCACATTTCTGTACTGTACCAGAACAAGATCTTCGAACTGACGCTGCTTTACCTCTTCCATAATTGATGATTCAGCAATTTCTCGAACAGAAACCTCAGTTTCTCCAGAATCTGCCAAACGGACTCCAAGGCTGGCTAACTGATGAATCTCACGAATTAATTCTTTCTTATCAGGCTGCACATCAGTCAAACTGCCCATGCACTTGCGGCTAAGTGCATCAGCTACCACATTGGCTTTCCCAGGATGATACAAAATATCGACGTCATAATCTTTCAATAATTCAAGCCATCTTCTCTGCCGCAAATTCAGCTCCTTTTGTTTAAAAATATATTGGAGGCTCTTATGGTCTGTATAAATATCAACGTGGACCCCATATAAGTAATGTCGCCACATCTTCAAAGCATGAATCACCGCGGCTAATTCCAGATCATGAGTGGGATAATTTCTCTCGTGCGGTCTGAGCTACCGGGAAGCATAGGCTATGACTCTACCGTGCTGCATTAACACACAACCTATCCCAATACCGGAGGCATCACAATAAATGACGTACCCGTCTGACCCCTCTGGAAGAGCTAAGACTGGAGCTGTAATTAATTTTTCCTTCAGCATCTGGAAACTGCGCTCACAGGCATCAGTCCACTGAAATTTTGTTGTCTTCTGAGTTAGCTTTGTTAATGGTGCCGCAATAGAAGCAAAATTCTCCAAAAATCTTCTATAATATCCGGCCAACCCCAGAAAACTGCGTACCTCTGTCGGTGTAGTAGGCCTAGGCCAATTCTGTACAGCTTCAATCTTCTGTGTATCGACCCGAATGCCATCTGCTCCGACAATATGCCCCAAGAATGTCACTGAGGTCAACCAGAATTCACATTTGGAGAATTTAGCATATAATTTTTGTTGCCGAAGTGTCCCAAGTACTGTTCTCAAATGATCTGAATGCTCCTCTGCTGATCCTGAATAAACCAAAATATCATCAATAAACACAATGACGAACATATCGAGAAACGGCCGGAATACCCGATTCATCAAATCCATGAATACCGCTGGAGCATTAGTCAACCCAAAAGACATCACTCTGAATTCATAATGCCCGTACCGGGTCCTGAAAGCAGTCTTTGGGATGTCTGCCTCTCGTACCAGCACCTGATGGTAGCCCGAGCGCAAATCTATCTTCGAAAAATATTTAGCACCCTGCAACTAATCAAATAAATCATCAATCTGGGGGAGGGGATATTTATTATTTATAGTCACTTTAATTAGTTGTCTGTAGTCAATACAAATCCGCAGCGACCCGTCTTTCTTTCTTACAAATAATACCGGCGCTCTCCAGGGCGATGTACTAGGTCTGATGAAGCCTTTGTCCAATAGATCTTTCAGCTGCTCCTTCAATTCTTTTAGTTCTGCCGGTGCCATTCTGTATGGAGGGATGGATATGGGCTGCGTATCTGGCAACAAATCTATCGTGAATTCTATCTCCCGTTCAGGGGGAAGACCTGGAAGCTCATCTGGGAATACATCTGGGAATTCATTAACCACCGGAACTGATTGAAGAGTAGGTGTCTCTATTTTAGTATCGTGCACACGGACCAAATGATAGATATAACCTTTCTGAATCATCTTCTTAGCCTTGAGGTATGAAATAAACTTACCCCTCGGCGATGCTTTACTCCCTGACCACTCTATAACTGGTTTCCCTGGAAACTGGAAACGAACTACCTTTTTCTGGCATTCAACATTAGCATAACAGGAAGCTAACCAGTCTATGCCCATAATAACATCAAATTCCAGCATATCTAATTCTACCAAATAAGCTTTAGTGCAACGGTCACATATAATCACAGAACAATCTTTATATACCTGCCTCGCTATAATAAATTCCCCAACCAGTGTAGCCACTTCGAATGGCTCTATAGGTTCGGGTGTTATTCCAATTTTTCTAGCAACGAGCGGGGAGATATATCATAAAGTAGAACCAGGATCAATCAGTGCATATACAGATCGGGAGAAAACCAGTAATGTACCTGTGACAACATTTGGCGACGCCTCCTGGTCCTGGTGGCTAGCCAATGCATATATGCGGTTCGAAGGACCGCTAGAATCTAAAACACCACCACGGCCTCGACCGTGGACCGCCGGTGCTGGCATACCTCGCCCCGCAGGGCGCATAACTGAAGGAGTAGAGGATGAACCAGCGGCTGTTCCCGTCGGCTGAACTGTACCACCAGAACCACTCGCCAACGGACAATCTCGCATGACATGACCCTGATGGCCGCAAGAAAAATAGGCTCCTGTAGCTCGGTAGCACTCCCCTGGGTGCGATCTCCCACAGTAAGAACAACGGGGCCTGGGTGGTCTGGACTGGCTGGAACCCCTGGTCATCTGCGAACCTGGTGCTCTGGAACTCTGGCCGGCCCCAGATGGTCCTGCACCATCAAATCGTCTACCGGTGGGCTGTGTACCCCGGCCTGACGGAGGAGGATATCTGCCTGACGGCTGCGACTGAGGCTGCCCGCCTCGAAAATCTCCAGAATATCCCGCTGATCTGGCCCTCTTAAACTGCCTCCTATCTCGATCCCTACTGGGCTGCTCTCCCCTATGCCGGTCCTCCATCCCCTGAGCGTAAGCCTGTAATCGAGCGATGTCCATATCAGTCTGCGATGCCATCGCCATGCAGCTGTCAACCAAGTAGCGATCCAACCCTATCACATACCGGTGCATCCGGTCAGCCATATCCGCTACTATAGCAGGTGCATATCGAGCCAAAGAATTAAACTCCAAATTATATTCACGAACACTCCGACCTCTCTGCCACAACTGCAAAAATCTATCAACCCTCGCCCTCCGCAACTCCGGGGGAAAAAGTGGCGGAGAAAAGTGGCTGCAAACTCGTCCCACACTGCTGGGGGAGCACCCTCACCCCTGGATAACTCCCAAGACTCATACCAATTAATCGCGACATCTCGTAATCTATGCGATGCTAACTCAACAGACTCGGTCTCTGAAGCCCTGACCAGTCTCAATGAACGCTGCATCTGCCGAATAAAGTCCTGGGGGTCCTCCTCGGGCTTAGAACCGAAAAACTCTGGGGGACTACATGTCAGGAAGTCACGGACCCTCAGGCTATCACGCCTGTCATCATCATCGCCTCTCTGCCCGTGTCTGCGAGCCTGTCCTGCCACCAACGTCGTCAGCAACTGTACGGCCTCCCTCATCGCCCTATCCTCCGCCCCTGGCTGAGGAGCTGGAGGCTCGGGCGCTGGAGCCTCTGGAGCTAATGATGGACCTGCTCCAGGCTACTCCGGTGGTGGTGTAGCTGATCCCTCTGACTGAGGCACAACATCGGGCATAACCTGAGCACGAGCCCGAGTAACTCTCTGCATCTAACTGGTCTCTCCTCCCACTGCTTTGCCCTTCTGGGTAGCCTTCGCCTTTTTCGGAGGCATCACTGAAAAACACAACAGCCAATCAGATAAGAGCCATCCTAATAGCACAGCTCTATCGCACGATCTAAGATTCAAAGAAAGGTAACACCCTAAATGTCCTGTAGCCTCCTGTTTATAGATGTGGTGCACAACACACCGATAAACAAGACTCTACGAGACACGGCCTGTAGACATTCCGCGGACAAACCACTCTGATACCACTTTTGTCACGACCCAGCCCCGTGGGCCACGACTGGTGTCCTATTTGGACACCCCAAACAAACTTACATACCAAATCGTCATATTATAGCTTAACTCAGAATTCATATTCATCATTTTAAACAGAACTAAAAACGAATATTATCTTAAGCGGTCGCGCGTACAAAAATATCATATCAGAGCCAAAAGGGGCGGCGGAATACACATCGCCGAATATATGCACATATACAAATATACGGGCCGTTTTGGCCGCTATAACAGACGGGACCGCATTAAGACACAAATCATAACCAAAGCAAACACACACATGAACCATGACCCACATATATGACTACAGGCATCTACACATCATAACGGAAACATATGACGGGACAGGGCCCCGCCGTACACCAAATAGTCAAATATATAGAAATATGTACATGACAAAAGATATATACCAAAATATGGGCTCCGGATCAAAGGAGCACTCTGTAGTAGCAGAATGTGTGGCCTACACTGGCGGATCACGAACGTCTGTACCTGCGGGCATGAAATGCAGCCCCCGAAGAAAGGGGGTCAGTACGAAATATGTACTGAGTATGTAAAGCATTGAGTACTAAATCCAAACCACAACTGAGGTGAAAAATACAGAGAGAGAATACCGAACCAGTATACCAAAACCTGTGCTGAAAACATATGCACATAATGCAAAATAAAACAAATCATGTATAAGGCTCAGGAACGTGGTCGTCACTCCGACGCTGGCACCACAACACATCATACTCCAGAAAGTTTCAAATCTCCGTACAATCCCCGAACATATCGTATCATCATACATATCATATCATCAAACATAACATATGCCATATCACATCATAACGCCGTATGCAAACAGTACCCGGCCCTATGGCGAGGTCTCGAGAACCGCAACACATCATACTCCCGAATATGTCATAGTACGCACGATCACAAAACCGGCCCGGGATCCGGTGAACGATATCATAATAACATGCACGAGCGGAGTAGTGAGAAACTAAATGCAATTTATATATAAAAACATTTGTGAAGACTTGAAATAATCGTATGACAACAAGTTAGCTAAACTAGTTTGAACAACTGATCAATATGGGGTCTGTCTCACAAAAGTACTTCTGAAATCGTATTTGTAGTTCAAAGTGTATATCAGCATGTAATGGAGCAATTAAAACATTATTCCTGGGTAGCTAAAATCATAAGCAAAAGTCCTTTTTGATATCATACAAAAATAAGTCAAATAGGACAAACGAAGGAGATTTCGGGGTTAGTGGGCCCACCTCGGGTCAAGTCGAGGTGGCGTACATAATTTACAAACATTAGACTCTGTGGAGTCATCCCTGAAAGTTTCAAGGCGATTCGGTTACATTGGTGAAGGTTACAGATGTTTGAACATTTCTTTCCAACAAAATACAAAGGTTCTAATTCAATTTCACTGAATGAAATAGTACTAAAAGTAAACTCGGATTTCCATAAACAGAATATTCCTCGAGGCTCAAATCCAAACCTAGTACACCTAGGACATGCCAAAAGAAGGAAAGGTAGGGCTTTACATACCTTATTTGCATTTTACGCTCGTTCGAACTCAAATCCCGTTTCCTCCAAAATCTACAATTGGTCATAATTACCAAATGTGAATTTCAAGCTTTTAGGAATTCAATCTTAAATCCATATTTGTCTACAGAAATTTCGGCAGCATTTCCCCTATAAATTAAACATCCCCGAGAATTAACTCGGCCATAATATCAACAACAACATCCACAACGATGCCAACAACATCAACAATCACAATAAAACACATTCTAACATAAACATTCTTCTTTTCTACATAATGCGACAACGTCCATTCCAACTTCATACTTTCAAGCCAATATCAACGTTTTCATATTCATTTACTAATCCAAGACTATTCAAACATATTTCAATAGCATTTCAAACAATATTCAAGGATTCAAACAATCCCGCCAACATCATATTCCATCCGAAACTTCTACAAATGCAACGAAACTACCAAGTCGCATTGTCTTCTTCAAAATTCAATAACAACAACAATAATTCACATTTTAGAATTTTACTTCCATAATTACATAAAAACTATACTAAAGTCACATAATCCCCTATAACGACTTATAACCAATTTCAATGCCGACTCGAATCATTAAACCTTTATTCACATCATAAATGCCACAACGACACAACTAACAAGCTAAATACAATTTAATTCCTCTCCCTTCACTACTACACCACACGGCCATGCACACACACATATCACAATTGCATGATTTCCATGCAATTCTAATCATTATAACACATATACTTCCTCCATAACATAAAAGGATAAATTTTTTACCTTTTTCTTCAAATTTTCTCTTGCCACAAACGTAGTCCTCTCGCTTAACTAATTATACCACGTTGGAGCGGGTCTTGAACTTAACAAGAATTCAAGAAGGAAGAGATTTTTGGATCAAAGTTGAAGGACTTGGATTTTTTTTTTTTTTAGTGGGTTCGGCCGAATGGCCTTCAACTCTTGCTCTCTCCTTTGTTTTATTTTTCTTGAAGTTTCTTGAAGAAATAATGAATGTCCCT
Source organism: Lycium barbarum (assembly GCF_019175385.1). Taxonomy (NCBI): domain Eukaryota; kingdom Viridiplantae; phylum Streptophyta; class Magnoliopsida; order Solanales; family Solanaceae; genus Lycium; species Lycium barbarum. The sequence continues at coordinate 87,850,970 of NC_083345.1, read as the reverse complement.
TATTTATTTATCACATGGAATTAATTTTCCATGGGCTTGGGCTAGCCATGGCCGGCCACCCCCACATGGATTGGGCCTCATTTTTCTCTTATCATTATTTTGATTTTTCTAGCCCAATTAATTGTGGGCCCTATTTGGTAATTCCCGAAAGTAATTTCTAAAATTCCAATTTTGCCCTTGGCCTTCCTCCGTATTTCCGCATCAATATTTTTCATGAATATCACACATGTATTAAATTAAATAAAAACATAGCCTTATTTCCTACAAGTCAAAATTATTTCAAATTTTCCGAATGCACAAAATACGGGATATAACAGGAATGAATCTTGAGTGGAAACTCTTCTCTTTAGCAAAACCCTAGTTTCACCTTCACTTGGATTTCTTGCCTTGGATGAACTTTAATGGGTTTCTTACACTTGATTCACTTAGTTTGATGAAGTTGATCATAAATTTCTCTTGTGTTCTTATGCATGAAGAGTGGAGAGGGTTTCTAGAGAGTTCTTGAAGTGTTGGATGAAAAATGAAATGAAATAATGACTTGGTCCCTTTTTAATATTGTGAAAAATCTTATATGTCGGGAAATTATGCGGACACTTATACGGTCCGTATAAGTGACCGTGAAATCGCCCCTTTAACCACTCGATTCTGTGCTCATTATACGGCACATTATACGGGCCGTATAATTTTATACGGTCCGTATAAGTGACCGTAAAATGACCTCTTCAACATCTTGCCTCTGTGACCATTATACGGCACATTATACGGGTCGTATAACTTTATACGGTCATAACTTTATGCGGTCCGTATAAGTGACCGTATAATCTCACCAATGAGGGACTTCACTGTGACAACTATGCGGACCATTATACGGACCGTATAACATTATACAGACCGTATAACTCATCTTTTCACTGATCTTGTTCTCGTCACTTGGTGTGATCTCCAATCCTTATGGAACCTTCTTGACACTTGTTTATCACCTCATGAACAATCTAAGGGACGTTATAATTCTGCTCCAAGATGCTATTTAATCATCATTAACTTGTTACTCATAAATCCTTTCCGATACACATCGCATGCCTTGCCCTCTCTTGGCAAACTTTCTCCTCTTACCACGAACGTCTTTGAAATCTTAATTAGGGGCATCAAATGTCATTCCTCACTCATTGAAATACTGTATACTCCGTTCTCTTCGTTAGTCTATTCACTGTGCATCAACAGTTTTTCGAGGTGTAACAAAATGTGTAGTGTCACTAAGAATCAATACAGGATAAGACACTAAGTGAAGGTTAAGGAACAACCAAGCTAATTAACAAACAGGAAAAAGGACCTTTATATTTTCAAACTTACAGCCTTTTCCAAATTTCTTTCTTGCATAAGTAACAAAATGTTCTGTCTTCACACTCATCCATCTCAGTCATTCACCCTTTAAAATAGGTTTTCAGATTTTAAATGTGGCAAAACAGTCCAAGAAAAGTAAAGGAAACATTTTCACAAAGGTCCCAGGTAAGGCATGTGCACACACAGTCTCCACTTGGTCTCAAATCAACTTGAAGTTTCCCAAAAATCTAAAATGCAGTGCACCCATTGAAACATTAGAAATGCATATATCTTTGTGTAAAAGGTTCTAAAAAATCATTATGTGAAATGCCAACTCTTATCCCCATAACAGCTTTTTAAGCCAAATGTCAATATTATGAGAGAATTCTATCTAAGTGTATGGTTTTAAAAAAATGATAATTTTAGCTTATTTTCATTCTTAGAATTTAATCAAATAAGCCCAAATACAGATGTGGGATCAAGCATGGTTCTAAGAAGACATATAGAATAATCAAGACAGACTTAACCACAGACTTTTAAGCCATTCAAACAAGTTCTAAATTTAAAACAATTTCAAACACTACATAAACAGGTCAGTAGGTTTAACAAGCATTCCAGGTTTCAATCAAGGTTTACTGTAATAAGCTTTAGTCAATTTTAGTTCTTCAAGATCACCTCAGCATATAACAAGTTTGACAGACTAATAGCAGAGTCTCTAGGACACCATAAACTTGTTCTATTTCCAGAACTTGCACAACAAAAAAAAACATATATACAAGTAAGAACCTATGGGATCATAATGAGTGCATGAATGCTATCCTAAGCTGGGAATGAAATGCCAAGTGTAACATGGTTCAACAGTTGGCAAGGAGGAAAAATGTATGTGAGACAATTCAAATTTTCTAAGCAAAAGAAAGGGGGAGGGGGGCGGGGGGTGCATCACAAAAGCAAGTATCACTCTTGACCTTTTAAGCAGCCTTAGTTCCTAGTTTAGATTCCCTACACCTAGTTCAATAGGTGATTATATCAGGTAAAGAGAACCAAGTAGTCCATAAACAATACAAGTGCAAAATACAGGTTACAGGCAACCAAACAACATGAATATGCAAATAAATAACCAACATGACACAGGACAGATGGTCTGTAAGTCACAAGCAAATCAGAGGTGCAAAGGAACTTCAAGTAGGAAGAATGACAAGTTTCAAGAATTCCAAAAGGAAAAACTGAGACAAAATGGTTCATGGCACTACCCTGGGTGCAGGAGATGGTTCAGCGAACAGGACTTCATTCAGACAAACAGACAAGATTAGGTAACTAAACATTATTAGTAAATCAAGTAAAAATAGGATCACCTAAGCATGGTTCCAGTTTTAAGATTCATTTTAATCTACCTAGTAGTCATGTCAAGCAAAGGAACTAAATAAACTATAGGCAATATCAGTGTAAGACACAATGGCAGCTAATATGGACACTATAATCAGGTTGCAAATAGGACACAGGGAAGGAACAGGATAAAATCACCAACAACACTAATCCTTTCTCTAGATTCATTAGTCTATTTTTGGTCAAGAACATAAGCCCTTCCCTTACAACCTTGAAATCAAATAACAAAGGTAAGAAGTTAAAGCACATTTTAGAAATTCTTAGCATCAGTAGGCTCTATTTTGTCTCTGATTTTAAGACTTAGGGTGAAACAATCAGAGCTACAAGTTCCAAAGTGTCTTATGGCCACAGTTGAGTATCCTAGGGTCAAAATAGGTTCATTTTGCAACTTTTAATCCTCAGGGCCATGCATTGGCTAGTTACAGTCTCAATCTCCACAAAACAAGTTCTATGGAGTGTCAAATTATAAATTGAAGCAAATAATAACATTCAGAGACAATTATCATCTAAAATGGATCAGAATAGTCCTCAAACAACACCTAGGTGAACACAGTTTTGTCTTGATAGTTGATTTCAAAGCAAGTTTCCATTTTTTAGTCACATAGTTAGGAAGTTTTCCACAGACATAATACTAAACTACAGAAATTTTAAGGCAATGAACTTAGATAATGTATTACCTCTATCCTAGACCATGAAGATGCACTAGAAGCCAAAACACATAGCAGATTGTACAGGAAGAGTAAACAAGTTTATATTTTAACCTATTTTTGAATAAAAGAGGGACACAGTTGCATTTCAAAGAAAACTCTGCACCTTTAAAGCCATGTTCAAATTCTAACTTATGCAAATCTCAGATGAGGCAAAACATAAATCCCCATAGGCTGATGAAAACTCATTTTTTTTAGCCAATACAGACCTCAATCTTTAGTCAACTACTCATAACAACTCATAGGTTTCAAGATCTTTATGAGATAGACACCAAGTTCCATTTTTATTTCTATCAAACTACTCACACGAGATAGCAAATTTTGTCAAAGCTAATCAGTTTTCATTTAGGATAATACAAACACTTAACCAGTCTTTCAAGACTTCAAATTAACCAAAGATAGATTATAGTGATTAATAAAGGTCATTTCCACATAAAATAGCTATAAGTATGTCAGCCCAAATCAAACTATCAAGCACTAGACACTAAGGTGTACCATTTTTATTAGTTGGACAACAGAAGAGGTAATAGACCACAAACTCAAACCAAAAAGAAGTAATTTAATTGAAATAAACATAGGAGTGATTCCCAGATTTCGGAATAAATATGTCTTACTCAAAAATCAAGCTAAATGCCCTAATCCGATCAAAACAATCTCAACAAAATCACCACAGCTTCAATACACAAAACTAAGAAAAAAGAACATGATCTTACAGTTTCAAGTATAACGTATAACCAACTAAACTTCTTATCATAGACATCTAACTAACTATCCTTAAAATTTAACTTAAACCCCATATTCAATCATTTTCTTTCTATTCTTCAAATTAACATGTTATAATACCTATTTAGCATGATGTTACCCAACACTTAGCTCATTTTAAGACTATGAATAACAAACTACAAACACAGAAATAACAACATTAGACACTAGAATAAACATTCACAGCATTTCATCTAACAAATAAGTTAAGCAAAGCATTATCAAAAACTGGAACTATAAAAAGATTAGAATAGGATTTACCTAGGCAACCTAAAGACCAAAATAGGATTGAGACTTCAAACTTCAAATCACCAAACACCTTTTGATACTCATAAATCCTCTTTCTTTTTATCTTTTTTCTCTTAGATATTTAGATATATTGAAAACTGTTTTTCATACATATATTTCTTGTATATATTTTATTTTTTACCCTATGCTCTTTAAATTTAAAAAAAAAAAGGGTCCCTCTCCCAATTCCTCAACTTGCTATATATAGATTTTCCAAATTAGGGAATCCTAGGATAAAAGGGACACCTCATCCTAAGTTTTCCCCCAAAAAATCTTTAAATTGTACCCTCCTAACAGATAATTCGAAATTTTCCATATAGGACAATAAAATACAACTCATTTGTACTCTAAAATCTATCCAAATAATCAAATAAAATCTGAAAAAAATAAAAAATAGTACAAACAGGCTATATTAACTGTATAGTTGTACTAATTCGTACAATGGGATAAAATCCCCAATTCGTGTACCTTCACTTAGGAATTTGCTAGGACATTTCCCCTAGGTTCTATTCTATGGTCCTAAGGTGCACAAGATGGCCAAGGGTTCATGACCCCCCCCCCCCCCCCCCCATGGCAACCTTAGCCTAACCAAACCCGAGTAACATCCTAGATTTAAGGACTAATTTAGATAGCAAAAACGAAAATTCAAAGGGAACTGAACTTGGAAACCATGAAAGGACATGGTTGAGGTTAAAAAACCTCGAATAATTAACGAAAATCAGCCCAAAATAGCCAAGAATCGAAGGGTGTGAGAAAACCCTAACCAGGTCGCCTATATCGCCTGAGAGGAAAGAAGGGTGATGGGTGAAGCCAAATGAAAATGGTGTGGAGGGGGTGGGGGTAGTGGAAGTTTATTTTAATAAACTTCCATCCGCCCCCCCCCCCCCCCTCCTTTTTAACTCCCCACCCCTTTAAGTTTTAAAATGTTTAAATTAACGCCTCTCCCCCCCCCCCCCCCCCCCCACCCGATTTAAATCAATTAAAGACTAAATATATTACTAACTAAAAATAATTATTTAGGCTTATTAAATTAAAACTCGCAAATTTAAAATATTAGCTTTAAAACAAGCCTAATATTGATATAGTTTTGGAGAATATTAAAAATGTGAAAAAATGCGGTAAAAAATGAGTCGTAATTCATACGTTGTTTTAACTAACAATTTTCTCGAATTAGACGGAGCAGGATACACATCCTCTTTGCAAATCAAATTTGTGAGAATAAATATCTCATAATTTTCTTATACTTGTCAATTTTTCAAAATAATAATAAAATGTCAATTATTCAATTTTCTCGAAATTTTTGAAATTCTAAAATTGAAAGGAAATATCTTTACTCCATCTTTTACTCACCAAAATTTCAAACTCAAAATTCACAGCTTATGAGGTGAAAATTAGGTGTCAACGACTGCCCCTTCAGAGTTCCTTGAGCTACGAATTTTGACAAACCTAATTTTTACCGAATAAATAGAAAATTACGACTCTCTTTGCGCAAAATTTTTAAAGGTATGGCCGGACCCTGGTTTCTGGGCATCCTACATATCTTAGGTTACATGAGAATTCAGGCCGTTTATAGTTCTGACTCCATGAGGACTATAAAGAATTCTCATTTAAACTATCTCGAGATGTCCAGAAATAATTATAGAAATATGGCCGGTCCTCGAAACTTGAGTGGCCTACATATCTTTGGCTTTGGGAATCAGGCCAATTGTAGTTCGACTCGATAGCCCGAAAAAGGAATATCCCTTTATGTGAGCATACCTTTGACTATTTCCGGTTGAAAATCCGAACCGAAAGCGGTTTTGAAAAGGACTTATTAGGGCTTAGTTACTTGAAGCGATGTTCCAATCCTGGTGTGGAAACCATGACTTTCGTATGCAGTTTTTTTGGCCGGTTACCCAAGAAAAGTTCCACGTGGGCTCTGCATGTCTTGAGTCTGGCTCTTTTGCTCCTATCTCGGTAGCTTTTAGCCATCTCCAATGTCGAGTCTTGCGTGTTAGTGATTTTAATTTTTTTTATCTTTCTCATAAATGTCATACCTGTGCGACATTCTTGCCATCTGCTTTAGCTCTGTCAGTTCTTGTCATTCATTTAGCTCTCGGTGGACGTTCATTCGTCTTTTCTTCTTCTCCTATCAGTGTTTGCTTTTGTGCATATATATTTTTTTAAAATAATTTTGAATAATAATCATGATACATCAGTTGGCTCTTTTCTTATTACTTTTTCAGATGTTCTCATTTGTTCAATGATAACTTCTGTTAGGATCTGAGTCAGACTATACTGCATTTTGCGAAACCTTCGCACCCCAGTCCGATTGTCGTTTTTGTAAGCAAAATGCTACTAATGAATACCATGTTTTCAAGTGCGGGGTTATTTATTTTCTTATGACATCCGCCACCCCTGAAAATTTGGACTCGCATCATTTTCACATATTGCGATGATTGTCGCAAATCTGGTGTCGACTGCATCGTTATCCTCATACGAAGCCTACGGTATACCAGTTCGGGACTACAACACTTATAGTCAAAAATACCCAAATGTAGACTGCACATCAGAGTGCAGTATCATATTCCTTTCATGACAACTACCAACCTCTGTGTCAAGAATTACAACATTTAGTCAGGATATTCAAGTTAACTACTGCACATTCAAGTGTGGAGCCTTTTCTCATGACTACCACTATCCTTGAACCAGGATTTTGTTAACTTGAAATAAACTGCAGTAGCGACCGCAAATCTTGAGGTAGGAATCACATTCGTATTTCAACGATTGTGGACATCAACCTCGAAATTATGCAACCTATTTTTTGGCTAAATATACGGGTGACGACTCAGCCCCTTTGGCATATAATCGTTTAATCCATATTTTCATCTTGAGGAATAAATCTTAACTCGGTGGAAAGACTGGCACCTTCTTTTTTTTTCTCTGGGAAAAAACACCAGCCTGTCGACAGGATTCACATCTTCCGAAAGGACTAGCCTCTATTGTGAATACGACATTTCAATGCCAATATCAATGCGTGATCTTCAATTTACAGATTATTAGGGTGAAAATTATGAACACCCTTTGGGTCAAAGCTAATCAATCTTTGCTGACATTATATGTCGACGATCTTAAATTTAATGTAAGAATTACGTCACCTGATTCAAGTAAGGACTATGCTTACCAAATTTAAGATGTCTAATCATTCATTGTATCAAGGAAAGCCATGCGATGTCTAGGTCGGGATCTCAATACTTTGATACAATATTGTTTAGGGGAGACCATACTTTGGTGAATCGTGATTATATCTTTTGTAATCTTAAAATAAAAAATTAGTGAAAATCTTTGTGCTATGCAAAATGAACAAACTTATCAGTGTAAAGCCAACTTTACTTAGGGAGGGATTCATTACCCTCTCGTATACTTTTCTGTGCCGTTATTCCTTGAAGCTTCTTCTTCACTTGGCTTGTTGTCGTTATCTTGTTTTAAACATCTTAGCAAACAAGTTAGTGTAAAAACATCCATGCTTGTTTGTTCCTACATCCACAGAAAAATTTGTCAGTTTCCTATATGGTCGACTACTCTCCCTGCGCATGGACTTCTTCCGTTTACACTTCGGCAGGAAAGGATGCTCATTTTCATTAAAAATAATTTATTTTCTAGCAAAGTTGAAAAAAGATTTAGGCGATGATTTTGGAAAACATATGTATTTGGTATTTTTTGAAAATGATATATTTTATACCCAGCCTTTTAATGTCATGACATTAATTACTCAAACAAGGTATTCCATCTCTTTTTCTTCTTCTTGATCTTGACTTGTAAAATTTTTTAATCCCCTTCTAAAATTTTGCCCCAGTTTGTATTCATCTTTGTACCAACTTGAATTTCATTATGTCAAAGGAATTTTTGAGACCCTCTTAAAATTTCTGCCCCAACGTAAGTTTGTACTTGTCGATTCTGGATTTTATCGCGCCTGAGGAATATTTGAGATCCTTCTCAAAAAATCTGCCCAGTGTAGAAATTTTAATTAGTTCATTCCTTTGAACTGATACGTTTAAAGAATTTTTAAGGTCCTCTCAAAAATTCTGCCCCAGTTCCTTGTGGGATTACCTTTGTCTTTCTCTTGCTAGAGCATTTCTGAGGTTTCCTAAGGCTCATTGGGAATTGTTTTTGGAATGACTGAGCTCGGGAGAGCACCTACGTATCCTGCTTCGGGAATCAGGTCGAAACGTAGTTTAGGGTAAAATATATTGGAATTTTTTGTGAGACCAAACTCAAAAGAACGCCTACGTATCCCAAATGGGAATCAGGTCATAACGTAGTTCAAAATATATAATTTTGAATTTTTGGGTTAAAACGACCGAGCTTGGAAAAGAACCTACGTATCCCCTTATAAGTGTCACACCCCACCCTTGGAAAGGCGTGATTGGCACCCGACACGTTACAGGAATCGAGCGAACCAACTTATAACTCTCGTCCTTCATATCTCGAATGGTAAAATAAGGCTAAGGGATGTCAGTACGAACAATGTACTGAGTATGTAAGGCATGAATAGTAGTATGGTATCATAATGAATATAACATAAGATAAATTAAGTAATTATACCTCGTACTCTTCTTAAGATCTCTGTCATGTAAACTACCCGTCTATAGGAAAAACATTTCATACATATCCATACACAACATATACACATATGCATTCACATACACTTACTATATATACATCTGTCATATTTGTACCCGGCCCTTTCGAGACACGGTGTCATCCGTACCCGGCCCTTTCGGGACTCAGTGTCATCCGTACCCGGCCCTTTCAGGACTCGGTGTCATCCGTACCCGACCCTTTCAGGACTCGGTGTCATCTGTACCCGGCCTTTTCGGGACTCGGTGTTATCCCCAACTAATCAGTGGGAGTGCAATGCATACATATATACATACATATACATAAAAATACATAAATGAAATCAACATCATCATTAGCATTATCAGTATCACTATATCATTCCTTGAAGGATCAACCATCGTAAGATGAAATCGACGATGTCATGAGAGTCTCGAGAACCATGAACTTAGATAGCATTAGAAATAGAATCGTCCTCGCTGTATCTCACCTCGAAAGAAAAAATATTATGAGGTGAGATCAATCACAAAGAATAGTCTCAAGATCATTAATAAGCTCAATAATATCGTAAGGATCATGAGATTCATAGACTTCTGGCATTTGTGGAAGCAAGGATATGGCACAAAGGTTTATAACAAAAGAATCATGTCTTTAGAAAGAAAGGGTTTAGCCTTAACATACCGCTCGGTCACCTTAGTCGTTCAACATTTATAAACCATCCATATTATCATTAGGCTCAATATTATACACTTGTCTCAAGCATTCAAATGAAATCTTTTTAGAATCTGCCGAAATTCGGTCAGTATCTCCCCTATATTTTTTACCTCCTCCAAATACCAAAATAATTCCCAGACAATACCAACAACATCAACAACAATATCAATACCAATATATTCCAAAAAAACATCCCACACGATGTTTCTCCAAATTTTCAACCAACCATAACAACATCCATAATACCAAAATCAAAGAATTATATTTGAATTAATCTCAAATTAATCCAAAATTCTCTTTCAAGCTCACCTCATGGCCATCAACTTAAATTTAACTCTTTATGATTTTTCTCCTATGCTTCTTTCCTCTCTAAGAATTGCTCAACCTTTACATCATCTTAATCATGTAAATAATAGGAACAACATACCTTATTGTGGAAGAACTTCACTCTATTCACCCCTTTCCAAGATCAAGTTCATCATCACCTTGAAGGGAAACAAGAACAATTATCTTCCATAAATTTTTCTTGAGGTTTTGATGTCTCTTGATGATATGGAAAGGTTTTGGAAGATTATGGAAGGTTAGGAAGGATTATGGAGAGTTATGGAATGTTATGGTAGTTGATGGAAAATTATTGAACTCTCTAGATGTGTGGAGAATGAGAGAACGGTGAGAATTGATGAAAATTAATGGGTTAGAGGGGTATTTATAGGTGTGTGTTGGGTCGGAGTACTGTAGCACCCAGGTACTGTAGTACCCGGTTATTGTAGCAGAGTTTTCCTGCTCCGTCCACCTAACTTGTAACATCCATAATTCTCTACTCTGATGTTGCATTAACGAACGATTTATTGCATTGGAAACTAGAATCAACGAAATTCATTTTAACATTTTGAAACACCTTAAAAATCCTAATATACTTGGAGATATACTACTCCAAAGTTGACCCAAAATTCTGTCCAGAATTCTGCCGACTTTTTCCAAATTTTCGACAAACTTATTTTCTTTGATTTGCTTGGTCCCGTAATCTTCCGAAACTCTCCATACATGATATTTATCATTAATCATACTTGATAATTGTCATGTCCTTTGGTTTCAAGGTTGTCCTTCCCGGTTACGATTTATGAGATCGTAATTCATCCTTTACTCATACAATATACTTAATAATGCTCCGTTCCTCATAATCCCAAGTTGTTTTACTTAGCCATAGCCCGACATACTTTTTATTCAGAAACTCTTGTTTTCTTCGATCTCTACATATCCTTCTTATATTGCACCAATATTTCATACCTTCGTCTCCTTGAAGTTTAATTTATTTTTATTCTTCCCCTTTTAAATATTCTCAAGACTAATCATATTGCAGTATACTTTGCTTTCCATAGCAGTTGAATTAATCTTTGCGGTATTAGCTTAACAGCGAAAGTTTTTGCTTAATTCCTCTTTCCCTTATTTGGACTTCCTGGACTTGTGCTTGCTGGCGGTAGTTCTTGTACTTATATCAAAATCTCAAGTCTCTTCCTTAATGATTGCTTTCCTTCAACTTACCCTTAAAGTTTCTGATTCCTTAGTTCGGCAAATAAATTAGGGATGAACTCTTAACTAAGGGTCTTTGTCCTGCAGCGAATTCAAATCGCTTCGTTCTTTCCTTTTCTGTAACCTCCGTTCCTCCCCCACTTTTGAAGGGAAGCCATTATTTTACTTGTTCCACGAGGGTTCATTGTCACCAGCTTGTTTCGACCAAACGCAATATCCTTTGATCATTTCCTTTGGGGTTCTCCCTTTATTTTTGACATTTGTCCGACTCTCACTTGATAAGTCTAACGCACTTATCTGTTGTTTCGGTTTATCAGTCAAGTGGATCTCTTAATTCCTTAAATGCTCGTCTCCTCTATTTATATCCTTGAATCTATTTCTTGCGATCTTATCTCCATTTAATTTCATAACTTCTCCTTGCATTTCCTTAGCTCATCTTGCTTCATAGCTCTCTATTACTTTTCGATTGCCCCATTGTCGGGTGTCATAATTCCTCCACTACCTTATCTAGTTGATCCTTGGCTTGATCATGAAATACCTACAAAATTCATCTTGTCATTCATTTCTTACTTCCCTTCTTAATACCATAGCTTGCTTGTATGCTCATGTATGTCTACTCCTCGTATATTCATCTTGCTTTCCTTATAGCCATATCTCTAGTCCAAGCCCATCATCTTATGCTATCAATATCTACCTTTAACGTACGCTTCATTTTACCCCTGTGCAATCGAAAATATAAGAAATAGTATATATATATATATATATATATATATATATATATATATATATATATATATATACACACACACAAAATAGAATCCGAATCAATCACTACATATATATCATGGGAAGACATCGATGATATACCTGTAACAACATTAGGGAAAGGCTCATGATCCTATTGTTCAGCTAATGTATAATCACGGTCCTGAGGGCCACTTGAACTAGACACTCATCCTCTACTTCTACCACGACTTGCTGGTACCTGCGACCCCTGTCCCGGAGGATGCATCGATAATGATGAACCCATTATAATCCTGTAAGCCGAGTCGTATCCCTACTACCTCGGGATGGACACTCACGCATAATATGGCCTGACCGTCCACAAGCATAACAAACATCTAAACCTAATCGGCATGGTCCTCAATGTAGTCTGCCGTACTGAGTACATCGTGGTGCAGGTGTCCTCATCCAGCTCGAGTAACCTTTATACTGTATACCCGAGATTTTAGAACTCTGACCTGGTTCAAATCTCTTACTTACAAATTGGGAAGGCGCACTAGCTACTGACTAGCCTAGCTGCCTGGAATACCTGTCCTCCTCTAAACTCACTAATAGCTCCTGAAGATCTAGCCCTCTTACTATCACCTTTATCTTAATCGCGCTCACTCTCTTGCGGCTGCCGTTGCTCTTCCAAATTCTGAGCATGGGCCTGAATATGAGAAATGTCCATCCCCTCCTAAAGTGAGGTCGTCAAACATTCCTTAAGCAAATGTGGCCCCAAACCGCTCACAAATCGATGTACGTGGTTTCTTATATCTGCTACCATGGCTGGGGCATACCAAAATGGTGACTATACTCGCGAGCACTCATATTCCCTTGTTTGAGATTCAAAAACTGATCGGCTCTGGCCCGCCGAACCTCTGGCGGCAGATAATGTCGAAGGAAAGCGTCTACAAACACTTTCCATACTGGGGGAGGTGCATTAACTCCTCTAGAGGACATCCAAACTGTATACCAATGGGCCGCAACGTCCCGTAGTCTGTAAGAAGCCAATTCTACTGACTCGGTATCAGAAGCATGCATTAGTCGTAACGTTCTCGACATCTCATCTATAAAGCTTTGCGGGTCCTCATCTGGTTTTGACCCAAAGAACTATGGAGGGTCTAAACTAATAAAATCACGGGCTCTTGCACTGACCGCTTTGTCACTTTTTCCCACACTCTGCCGCTGGGCCTGAGCGGTAACTATCTGAGTTAACAACTGAATAGCCTCTCTCATATGCTGGTCCGAAGAATCTAGTGCAGGAACTGGGGGTGCTGGAGCCGGAGCTGAGGCTTCTTTATTCCCCTCTGAATTAGGTGGAGCGTAAGAGGTCCGAGACGGAAACTCATTCTGAGACTCACCCTTCTCTATATCTGCAGGCGGATCTCGTTCCGTTCTTCTTTCTACTACTGACTTGCCCTTCTGGGCGGCTGTGGCTTTTTTCTTCATAGTAATTGCTGAAATCATAACGCACAATTAGGAAAAAAGGAATCCTACTGACATAGCTCTATCGCACGATCTAAGATGAGGAAATAAGTTCAATCATTTTTAAATGTCCCGCAGCCTAACAAGGCTCTGCTATACACGGCTTGCAGACAACCCTAGGACAAAATTGCTCTGATACCAATTTGTCACACCCCACCCTTGGTAAGGCGTGATTGGCACCCGGCACCTTACAAGAACCGACCGAACCAACTTATAACTCTCGTCCTTCATATCTCGAATGGTAAAATAAGGCTAAGGGATAAATATGAACATTATATAATGCACAAGTATATATATACAATGGACCCATGACGTCAACATAACAACCGACATAACATAACTAAGCTGTACACGGGAACTGTCTGCAAACCTATATGAAGATGAATGAGTATATAAATCAGGACAGACCCCCTGACATACCCTTAACACAAGTTATATATATATATATATATATATATATATACCCAGACTCGGCAATGCTCCAGGAAGAAGAGGAGCTCACAAATCAAAACTCGTACCCGGCTCTTTCGGGATGCAGTGTCATCCGTACCCGGCCCTTTCGGGACTCAGTGTTATCCCCAACTGATCAATGGGAGTGCAATGCATACATACCTATATACATATACATAAAAAATACATAAACGAAATCAACACCATCATTAGCATTATCATTATCACTATATCATTCCTTGAAAGATCAACCATCGTAAGATGAAATCGACGATGTCATAAGAGTCTCGAGAACCATGAACTTAGATAGCATTAGAAATAGAATCGTCCTTGCTATATCTCACCTCGAAGGAACAAGTATTATGAGGCGAGATCAATAACAAAGAATAGTCTCAAGATCATGAAGAAGCTCAATAATATCATAAGGATCATGAGATTCATAGACTTCTAGCATTTGTAGAAGCAAGGATATTATGGATATGGCTCAAAGGTTTATAACAAAAGGATCACACCTTTAGAAAGAAAGGGTTTAGCCTTAACATACCTCTCGGTCACCTTAGTCGTTCAACGTTTATTCTTCCAAGCTCACAACTCTACACATAAGCCATCTATATTATCATTAGGCTCAATATTATACACTTGTCTCAAGCATTCAAATGAAATCATAGAATATGCCAAAATTTGGGCAGCATCTCCCCTATATTCTTTACCTCCTCCAAACACTAAAACAACTCCCAAACAATACCAACAACATCAACAACAATATCAATACCAATATATTTCAAAAAACATTCCACACGATGTTTCTCTAATTTTTCAACCAACCATAACAACATCCATAACACCAAAATCAAAGAATTATATTCGAATTAATCTCAAATTAATCCAAAATTCTCTTTCAAGCTCACCTCATGGCCATCAACTTCAATTCAACTCTTTATGATTTTTCTCCTATGATTCTTTCCTCTCTAAGATTTGCTAAACCTTTACATTATCTTAATCATGTAAATAATAGGAAGAACATACCTTATTGTGGAAGAACGTCACTCTATTCACCCCTTTCTAAGATCAAGTTCATCACCACCTTGAAGAGAAACAAGAACAATTATCTTCCATAAATTTTCCTTGAGGTTTTGACGTCTCTTGATGATGTGGAAAGGTTTTGGAAGATTATGGAAGGTTAGGAAGGATTATGGAGAGTTATGGAATGTTATGGTAGTTGATGGAAAATTATAGAACTCTCAAGAAGTGTGGAGAATGAGAGAATGGTCAAAATTGATGAAACTTAATGGGTTCGAGGGGTATTTATAGGTGTGTGTTGCGTCGGGGTTACTGTAGCACCCGGTTACTGTAGCAGAGTTTTCCTGCTCTGTCCGCCTAACTTGTAACATCCATAATTCTCTACTCTAATGTCGTATTGATGAACGGTTTATTGCGTTGGAAACTAGACTCGACGAAATTTATTTTAGGCTTTTGAAACACCTTTAAAATCCTAATATACTAGGAGATATACCCCTCCAAAGTTGGCCCAAAATTCTGCCCAGAATTCTGCTGACTTTTTCCAAATTTTCGACAAACATATTTTCTTCGATTTGCTTGGTCCCGTAATCTTCCGAAAATATCCATACATGATATTTATCATTAATCATACTTGATAATAGTCGTGTCATTGGTTCCAAGGTTGTCCTTCCCGGTTACGATTTACGAGATCGTAATTCATCCTTTACTCATACAATATACTTAATAATGCTTCGTTCCTCATAATCCCAAGTTGTTTTACTTAGCCATAGCTCGACATACTTACGTTCAAATTTCATAAGTGCTTCTCTGAAAGTATGGGGTGTAACAATAAGTACATGGAGTCAGGTCCTTGCGTAGTTCGTACTTATTTTTGATTTGGTTTTCTAGGAAATATGCTAAATTACAAGCAAAGGAAATGCGATTAAAGCAATAAAAACTATTAAAACTCTGAATCTTCGTAGCCGTCATCTTCTTCACACGTAGGATCTCTTGATGGCATCTAAATTTATTGATGTTGGCCACTCTTGACCATCCATTTCAGCAAATACCACTGCTCTTCCTGATAGTACCTTTAGCACCATATAGGGCCCTTGCCAGTTTGGTGTAAACTTTCCTTTGTATTCTTCTTGATTAGGGAATATTTGTTTTAGCACCAATTGCCCGATTTGAAAAACCCTAGATCTCACATGCTTGTTGAAATCTCAAGCCATTCTTTGTTGGTACAATTTACCATGGCAAACAACAATCATTCGCTTTTCATCTATCAAAGCCCGTTGTTCATATCTCTTGCGGATCCATTCGGCATCGTCCAACTCAACTTCTTGTATGATTCTAAGTGAAGGGATTTCTACTTCGGCTGGTATTACTGCTTTAGTGCCATACACCAATAGGTAGGAAGTGGCCCCAGTTGAAGCCCTGGCAGTAGTGCGATACCCCACTAATGCATAAGGCAGTTGTTCATGCCAGTCTTTGTAGTTATCAATCATGTTTCTGAGGATCTTCTTGATGTTTTTTTTTGGCGGCTTCCACAACCCCATTCATTTGTGGCCGGTATACGGTTGAATTCCGGTGAGTGATTTGGAACTGCGCTCACATTTCTTTCATCAAGTGGTTGTTCACGTTAGCCCCATTGTTTGTTATGATTGATTCTGGGATACCAAGTTGGCGTATGATGTTATTGTGCACAAAATCTGCGACTATTTTCTTTGTTACTGATGCATAAGATGTCGTTTTTACCCACTTGGTGAAGTAGTCTATGACGACCAAAATGAAACAGTGTTTGTTTGATACAGCTAGCTCAATTGGTCCTATGAAATCCATGCCCCAAGCGGCGAATGGCCAAAGCGACATCATAGCATTCATTTTTGTCGGTGGGACCTTTATCAAGACTCCATGAATTTGACACTTGTAGCATTTCTAGACGAATTTGCTACAATCATTCTCTATGGTCATCCAATAATAAACTGTTCTTAATGTTTTCTTTGCTAGTACGAACCTATTCATGTGAGGCCTGTAGGTTCCAGCATGCACTTCTTCAATCAATCGTGTGGCTTCACTGGAGTCAACACATCTAAGCAATCTCAAATCTGGGGTTCTTTTGTACAGGACATTCTTATTGAGAAAGAAACCATTTCCAAATTCCTGATAGTTTTCTTCTGATTGATGGTGATTCCCTCGAGATATTCTCCTTTCTCCAGGAACATTTTAATGTCAACGTACCAAGGTTTTCCATCACTCTTTGCTTCTACAAAAGCACAGTGAGCCAATCGATCTCTGATTTGAACTTTTACAGGATCAATGTATCTACTGTCAGGATGCTGAATCATGGATGCTATTGTTTCCAATGCATTAGCGAACTCGTTCCGGGTTCTTGTTATGTGTTTGAACTTGAACTTTTGGAAATGATTTGCTAATCTTTGCACAAGTCCGACATACGGTATGATCTTTTCATTTTTGGTGGCCCACTCTCCTCAAACCTGATGAATTAACAGATCCGAGTCGCCAATTACCTAAAAATCTCTCACATCCATGTCGAGGGCTAAACGTAGACCCAAGGTACATGTTTCGTATTCAACCATGTTGTTGGTGCAACTGAAGCTCAACTTGGTGGCTACTGGATAATATTGGCCTGAATCTGAAACCAAAAGGACTTCAATTCCTGATCCTTTAAAGATGACTGCTCCATCAAAGTATACTTTCCAGCCTGATTCATCTTCATATTCTTCGCCCTCAATTGTCATTATCTCTTCGTTTGGGAAGTAAGTCCACAAAGGTATGGGATTGTCATCTACTGGGCTTCCTACCAGTAAATCTGCTAATGCTTATCCCTTAACTGTTTTCTATGTGACATATTGAATGTCGAACTCACTTAACAACATCTTCCATTTGGCCAGCTTCCCTATCTGTATACGTTGGCGAAAGATGTACCTTAGGGGGTCCATTCTTGAGATCAGCTGAGTCGTGTGTGCGGCCATATAATGTCTTAATTTCTGAGACACCCAGGTTAGAGCACAATACGTCTTTTCTACCAAGGGATATCTGGATTCACAGGGTGTGAACTTATTACTAATGTAATAGATGACTTTCTCTTTCTTGCTGGTTTCGTCATTTTGTGCCAACATGCCCCCAAAAGCATTTTCTGATACTGACATGTACAACGGCAAAGGACTTCTTGGCCTTGGCCAGACCAAAACGGGTGGATTTGACAGCTATTTTTTAATAGTGTCAAAGGCTTTCTGCCAGTCCTCCATCCATTTAGTTGGAGCATCTTTCTTGAGGAGTTTGAGAATTAGTTCTATGATTATTGTGGACTGAGTGATAAAGCGTCCGATGTAATTCAACCTTCCTAGGAAACTCATGACCTCTTTCATTGTTCTTGGCAGTAGGAGTTCTTGGATTGCTTTGATCTTGGTGGGATCCAATTCGATGCCACGACGACTGACTATGAATCCTAGTAACTTTCCGATAGGCACTCCAAATGCACATTTTGCAGGATTCAACTTCAAATCGTACTTGCGGAGTCTGTCAAAGAATCTTCTCAAATGTTCAAGGTGGTCCTCACCCACTCGAGACTTTATAACGATGTCGCCCTCATGTAAGTAGCGCTAGCATTCTTGGGCCCGAAAGGCATTACCCGGTAATGATATACCCCCCATGGTGTGATGAATGTCATATTTTGAGCATCTTCTTCATCTATTAGTATCTGATGATAGCCCGCGTAACAATCCACTAAAGATTGCACCTCATGCTTAGCGCAGTTATCAATGAGTATGTGAATGTTCGGGAGTGGGAAATTATCCTTTGGGCTAGCGTGGCTAAGATCACGATAGTCCACGCAGATCCTTATTTTCCCATCTTTCTTTGGTACCGAGACTAAGTTCGCTAACCAAGTCGAGTATGGTATCAGCTCCGCAACTCCCGACTGAATCTGTTTTTCTACTTCTTCTTTAATTCGAATGCTAACATCAGGCTTAGCCTGCCTGATTTTCTATTTTATCGGGGCGAATCCCTCTAGGATCGGCAACCTATGGGCAACAATGTTCATACTCAAACCCGGCATATCAGCGTATGACCAAGTGAAACCATTTTCGTACTCTTTCAACAAGCTCTGATACCTTTCATTCTCGATCTCTATTAGATGTACACTTATTCTAGTTTCTCGGACCAACTCCTCATTTCCTAGATTAACTGCCTCTGTTTCCTCTAGGTTTGGCGTTGGTCTGTTCTCATATTCCTCATCGACATCTATCAATCCTTCCGGTTCAATTAACTCTTCTTATTGATCATTGTTTTATTCATCGTCGTTCTTTACTTGTTTCGTAACATGTCATGACATTATTATTGGCCTCTGTATTATTACTGTAAAACAAAATAACACGGTTATCAATCATGTAAAAGAATTTTTAATTACGTATTTATATATAATTATATATATATATATATATATATATATATATATATATATATATATATATATATATATATATATAAAGTAAAGAGATTTTGTCTTATTGTAGACTTTGACGCGTTTTCATTAAAAATTTTAAAAGGGTGATAACAACTGTGGTCCTGACTCGGGATGGAACATCGAGCCATTTCCATTATTAAACAACACGTAATAAGAAATCATGAAAAAGCGACAAGTCGGGCCTCAAAGCTGACTTTCGCCGTTTTTCTAAAAGTGAGCATTCTTTCTACCGCAGAGTGAACAACGGGGTAGAATTCCATCCACCTGTTGTTCCTGGCTCAACACGATGAAACTCCAATGCTTTGAAGCATTCTTCAATGATGGCTGCGCATTCTTTTACCCAAAATAACGTCCTTAAACCCTCTTCTAGATCTTTGTTGTTGTGACTCAATGGGCATGCTGTGAAGGACTGCTATAGATGAGGGAATGGATTTCTCATTTCAACGGGACCTCTTGGTCCATGTTCCGCTTCTTCCTCTTCTGCCTCACATGGCTCGTATCCAACCCCAAACCGATACTTCCCATTTTTTATATTCACTGGTTATTTGATTCCTTATAGGTTCCTTCCTAGACCTTTCTCAGGCTCAAACCCACTTCTTATCATAGTTGTAGAAATCATTTTATAGACTGGCGGCATAGGGATATCTTCATCATCTCCCCTATGATCTATCATGGCTAATTCGACAGTGTGAAAATCAGTACAAACTGGTGACTTTTCTATGACCGGTACAGAATTGTCCGGATAGTTGTGGATAATTCCTTTACCGTGAATCACGACTTCTTGATCATCCAATATAAATTTGAGAGACTGATGCAACGAAGATACCATGACTCCAGCGGCGTGCAACCATATTTATGTGGAGATCTATTTCTCCAATTAGGTCCCTGGTTGCGCTATCATAAGTTCTAGCTCGTTTTGATATCCATGATATGTGCAGATCTATTTCTCCAATTGGGTCGCTGGTTGCGCCATCATAAGCTTTTACATTGCTTCGACTCTAACGGATTTTGCCAACATCATATCCAAGCTATTTCAAAGTCATCACAGGGTATACATTCAATCCAGCCCCTCCATCGATCAGCACTTGAGGGATAATCTTGTCGCGGCATTTGACTATTATAGGAAAGGCCTTATTGTGGGACTTACCTTCTTTTGGTAATTCATCATCAGAAAATGATAGCCTATGCGCTTGTACAACATACCCCACAATCTCGGCCAATGTTTCACTTGTAGTGTCGGCGGGCACTTGGACTTCATCCAAAGCTTTCATTAAGGCTAAGCGATGTTGAGATGAACTAAGTAACTATGAAATTACTAATATCCTGGTCGGAGTTTTGTGTAGGTGCTCAACAATCGAATAATCCTTGACTGGCATTTACCTCCAAAAGTTTTCAGCTTCGCCTTCAGTGATTGGTTTTTTCTAAGGATTTTCACGACGTGGTGCTCCGAGCATAGGCTCTTCTAGAGCATAACACCTTCCAAACTTGGTCATACCCTGAACCACAGCAACTATCTCTTGTCCTTTCTTGACCATTGTCAGGTGCGGTGGTTTGATCACAAAAGGTGCATTCTCAACTGGCACTTATGTTTTGAGTATGAACGGCTTGTTTTGAATTCTAGCAACTGTTGAGGGATATTTGAGCACGAAGGGCTCTTTCTTGGCTGCACTAGATGTCTCAGATTTCTTTTTCAAAGGGCCTAGCACTTCTTTTTGCTCTTGTAAGGACAATGAGACCACAGTGCTTTCTGAACCTTCAATATCTGGACAAATTATCGCAGGGCTCTCTTCCCATTACCACCCCTTTCTATCATGTGAATTTCATTACCCCCATGTTTCGGGAGAGGATTTGTGTCCGCATTTGGAGGTGTTGGCTCCAGGATAAGTTCTTGATTGTCAATCATATCTTGTAGCTTGTGCCTTAAGTTTATGCAATATTCAGTAGTATGGCCAACTTGGTTTGAATGATAGGCGCAAGTGAAATCTGGCATGTACCATTGATCCTTGGGGTTAGCAGTTTTGGTGGAACGGCATTCATTCGACCGGCGTCTCTTAGTTTGACAAACAAACTAGCCCTTGATTCTAGTAAAGGAGTGAACACTCCCATAGGCTTCTTTTGGGGTGCCTCATAGTTTGCTGGTGGAGGCTGGTTTTGGACAGTCTAATTTTGTGGGGCTTGGTTATTGGGTGTTGGCATTTGGTAATTTGGTCATGGAGCTTGGTTGTTAGGTGCTGGCATTTGATAATTTTGTTATGGAGCTTGGTATCCAGGCTGTGCATAGCACACATTCATTAGGCTATACTGCGGGTGAAGTGGTTACATAGTTGGTTGGTGGTGATTGGTAGTTATCTTGATTTTTGTGGGTTATTCCTTTCCTCGGCTTTTTGGGCTAGTAGCTCTAGAAACATAGGCTACATTTTCTCTCTTCTTTTTGCCACTTGCTGCCACGCCCCCAAAACCCACCATAGACGTGACCGGCATCCGACGTCATGAACAATATCGAAAGAACCTAAAAAATGCAATAACAATACTTGAACCCGCCAGGTTCAATATTCACCTCCAACAATTTATAAAATAAATACAATCAAATCATGATATATGAACTAAATCAGCGGAAATCTTTAATATTATAAACTTAATCAAAATGTGACGAACACCCAAGAGTTAAAGAACGCTCAATAACTACCCACAAAAATGTGTGCTATGGAGCTTCTACGATGAAAAAGTAATTGTCTGACACATCGGGACGCAGCCCAAAAAACTAGAATAGTAAATAAATATGATAAGGGGTGTCCCACGAATAAACATGTGGGCTCACCATGTCAGCAGCAACAGTAAGTCCTTCCTAAGCGTTTTCAGCATCAAGAACCTGCTCTCTTCCGTTACCTAACATACCATAAAAAAAAACAATGGTATGCCTGAGTACTTCGTACTTAGTGAGTGCCTCGGGGACAACAAGTAATATGAAAATAAAGTACAATAAAACTTAAAGAAATAAGTTCTTAGGATAGTATGAAACAACGTGAAATAAGTTATTCAGCTTGTGTATCTCAATAAGAATTATTCAAAACTGATTATAAAGCCTTTTGTCAAGTTACAACTTTCCAATATTCTTTTTAAATTGCTCATGATTATCAGCTATAGTTCCGTAAAAGGATAAGGATATCACACTTGCCAATATAGGCCCAAGAATCAATAACATCGAACAGAGGACCTTAGAGGTTCCCTAAACATAGCGCACCACACCGGAATATGTAATTCTCCATGGCTATCCTTCCTCCCGAATAGCTAGGCACAAACCGCACCCTGGGTGGCGAACCCGACAGTGGCCACTCTTCCTCCCGAATGGATAGGCATTACCACACTAGAATCCATAGTGGCTACCCTTCCTCCTGAGTAGCTAAGCCAACACAACAACCACTTTCATAGCATAGATTCCAATTCTTTATTCGTTTCAAGGTATTCACATCATCAATGGTCATTAAGGTTCATTATACCATATCATAAAGATAAATTATTTAAAAGAATGTCTTGAAAACATTTACACTTCTTTAACCAAGATTTCAATGTCATAATTCAACATGAATACATCATTATCAACCCTTATCCATCATTATTGATCATCTCTTATACAGGAAAAACATTTATAAACTTATATACATACGTAGAGCATGATACAAACTAGGTTTAATGTGGGCTTGTCCCCTCACGCACAGTAACCGCAATCAAAGCAGGAAATAGAGTTTCAAAACATGAAAAGTTCACATGTATTTAATAAAGAGCCCTTGAATGAAATATATACTTCCAAGATTAGTTTCAATAGGAAACATACATCCAAAACCAGCTATCAAAAGAGAGACATACCTTAATTATGCTTTACGTATCTTAACAATTCACCTTTCTTAGTGAAGAACACCCAAAACCCTAGCTTTGAATCACTTGGGAGGATTTACCTTGGAAATCCTATGTTTTTGTCAAAGAATCATGTTACTAATCATGAATAATTGTTGGAACAACTTAGGAATCGTTAGAGCGATCTTACCTTGACGTAGAAGGATGAGGAGAGGAGGAAAACAGCTGCTTAGGGCTTTAGAATGAAGTTATAATGTCTAATAACTGATATTTTGAGTTAAGTGTTGAATTTATAGCATGGGGCATTTTGGACCCCCTGGCTCACTGAGCGCGGTCTATGGTTTTCCCCTGCCTAGCTTTGGGGTGAGCTCGGCGAGCTCCCTTATCCATTTTACACTTAGACGATTTTCATGATTTTTTCCCACTTTTGGACCCCTACCTCGCTGAGCGCGGTCCAAGGCGAGCCCTTTCCTCGCTTTAGGGCGAGCTTGACGAGCTCTCTTGTCACTTTTATACTCAATCAATAGCGTTCAGTAAAATTGGCATAACTTGTAGCACAGAGCTTCGTTCGGGCTCCACAATATACCATTGGAAAGCTATTTCAAAGGGATACAACTTTTTTTTTTTTACGTTTTCTGAAATTCTTAATACATTTTCACGAAAATGTCCCAGAAGACAGACCTATAGAAACTTAGGAGAGTTTAAGAGCCCTTAAGAACTTCACTAGTTGATTTGACTTCAAAACAATTACCTACCACCCGAATTCACCCCGAATGGATTCATATAGATAAAGTATCATCTTAACACTAGATTTTTATGCATTGACACCTTGTTAAAGGTTATGGGGTGTTACATTATCCCCCCCTTAAGATCACTCGTCCTCGAATGAGAATCGTATTCTAGGAAGGTCACTAACCACCACGAATTTTAACCACGCAATCACCTTGCGAACGAATTGTTCGAAACCTAACTCATACCTGAAATAGGGAACAAGTGAGGATATCTCTTCTTCATGTCCTCTTCTACTTCCCAAGTAGCTTCCTCAGAATCGTGGTTTCGCCACAACACTTTAACCGACACAACATCCTTTGTTCTCAACCTTCTAACTTGGCGATCAAAAATCTAAACTAGTTCTTCTTCATAAGCCAAGGATTCATCAATCTCAACCTCTTTATAGTTCAACACATGGGAAGGATCACGTTTATACAACCTCAACATCGAAATGTGAAACACTAGATGAACCATGGACATCTCAGCCGGTAATCTCAACTCATAAACTACCTTCCTAACTCTTCTAGTAATCTCATAAGGACCAATATAGGGAGGACTAAGCTTGCCCTTTCCGCCAAAACGAATTACCACCGTCATAGGTGACACTTTCAAGAAAACTTTGTCACCAACAACAAATTTCAATTCTCTACGCCTCATGTATGTATAAGACTTTTATCTACTCTGAGCGGTGTTCAGTCGTTGCATAATAAGATTTACGTTTTCAATCACCTTGTGAACTGAATCAGGACCCAATAATTCTATTTCGGTAGGTTCCAAGCACCCAATTAGAGATCTGCAATGCCTCCCATAAAGAGCCTTATAAGGAGCCATCTAAATACTTGCCTAGTAATTATTGTTGTAAGCGAATTCTACCAGAGGTAGGTGTTCATCGCAACTTCCTCCAAAATCAATTGCACAAGCATGCAACACATCCTCCAAAATCTGAATAGCCCTTTCTGCTTGCCCATCTGTTTGAGGATGAAAAGTGGTACTCAAATTCACTATAGTATCCAAACCTTCCTAGAAGGATTTCCAAAAGTGAGCAGTAAATTACGTACCTCTGTCAGATATAATCGATATCGGAACACCATGCAATTTAACTATCGCTATTAGATATAACTTAGCGTACTCCGCCGCGGTATATGACGTCTTCACAGGGAGAAAATGGGCAGACTTTGTGAGTCTATCCATGATCATCCAAATCGAACCAAATTTGTTCTTTGTGCGGGGTAAACCCACAACGAAATCCATACTGATCACCTCCCACTTCCACTACGGAATCTCAATGTTCTGAGCCAAACCACCAGGTCTTTGATATTCAGCCTTCACCTGATGACAATTTAAACACTTAGCCACAAAGTTAGAAATATCAACCTCCATGTTTCTCCACCAATAGTGTTGCTTCAAGTCCTTATACATTTTGGTGGATCCTGGATGAACCGAATACTTGGAACTATTAGCTTCCATCATTAATTCTTATCGAAGACCATCAACATCAGGAACACACAATCTTCCTTGCAACCGCAGAACACTATCGCCAGTCCCAACAGTAAATGAAGTGTACTCACCCCTTTCCACTCCATCTCTCAGCTTTTCCAAAAGTTCACCATCATATTGCTTGGATTTAATCCTTTGCACAATGTCAGATCGTGATGGCGTGATTCCTACTAACTCTCTATCTTTAGTTTCATCAAGTCTGACCCCAAGACTAGCAAGTCTTCGAATTTCCTTCCCCATGGGCATGTCATGAACGCCCAAATAAGCCAACGTGCCCATAGATTTTCTACTCAAAGCATCAACAACCACATTAGCCTTACCAGGATGATACAAAATATTCAAGTCATAATCTTTTAACAACTCCAACCACCTCCTCTATCTAAGTTTCAACTCTCGCTGCTTAAAGATGTATTGCAACCTGTTATAGTCAGTAAAAACATCGCAATGCTCACCATACAAATAGTGACGCCAAATTTTCAAGGCAAATACCACGGCAGCCAACTCCAAGTCATGAGTCGGATAATTCTTCTCATGCCTTTTCAACTGTCGCGAAGCATAAGCAATCGCCTTAACGTTCTGCATCAATACACAACCCAAACCAATTCTGGAAGCATCACTATACACCACACATCCACCAGACCCAGAAGGTAATGTCAAAATAGGAGTCGAAGTTAACCTTGTCTTAAGCTCTTGGAAACTCTTTTCATAAGCTTCGGACCACTGAAACTTAGCAGTCTTCTGTGTCAATTTAGTCAATGGAGAGGCTATAGATTAAAAACCTTCCACAAATTTTCTATAATAATTTTCCAACCCTAAGAAACTACGAATATCAGTCATACTAGTTGGCCTAGGCCAATCCGTAACCGCTGAAATTCTCAGAGGATCTACTTTATTACCGTCACCAGTCACCACATGACCCAAGAAAGCCATAGACTCAAGCCAGCATTCACACTTTGACAATTTCGCATAAACCTTGTTCTCCTCAAGTGTTGTCAAAGTTATTCTCAAATGATTAGCATGATCCTCACGACTTTTAGAATACACCAAAATATCATCAATAAACATAATAATGAAGCGGTCTAGATAAGGCTTAAACACACGATTCATCAAATCCATGAATGCAGCAGGCGCATTAATCAACCCAAAGGACATCACTAGAAACTCAAAGTGCCCATAACGAGTACGGAAAATGGTTTTCGGGATATCCCTCTCCTTTATCTTCAATTGGTAATACCCAGACCTCAGGTCAATCTTTGAAAAGAACTTAGCACCCTGAAGTTGGTCAAACAAATCATCTATCCTAGGCAAAGGATACTTATTCTTAATGGTCACTTTATTGAGCTGACGGTAATCAATACACATTCTAAGGGAACCATCTTTCTTTCTAATGAACAATAATAGTGGAGCACCCCAAGGTGAGGAACTTGGTCGGATGAAAACCTTATCCAACAAGTCCTTTAATTGATCATTTAATTCCCTTAGCTCCGTTAGAGCCATACGATAAGGTGGAATAGAAATAGGTTGGGTGTCAGGAATAACATTAATCCAAAAATCAATAACTCTATCAGGACGAATACTAGGAAGATCGTCAGGAAACACTTCGGGATAATCACTAACTATGGGAACAGATGCGAATTCGGGTACTACGACTTTTGTATCATTAACAACCAAATGGTAAATACATCGCTTAGTAATCATCTTATGAGCCTTAAGATAGGAAATAAATATACCCCTTGGCTTAACAATTTCACCCTCCCACGCAATAACAAGCTCATCGGGAAAGGCGAAACGAACTAACTTATGGCGACAATCCATATTAGCATAACATGCGAACAACAAGTCGATCCCCATAAAATCCACCATCTCATGTTCATACAAATCAGCCATGGTCTCATGACCTTTAATCACAACAACACAATTTCTATACACTCTAGAACCAATAACAGGAATACCAGAAGGCGTATCCACAGCAAAGGGTTCTAACAAAGGTTCGGGTTTCATACCCATATCAAGAGCAAACTAAGGGGTCACATAGGATAAATTTGAACTTGGATCGATCAATAGGATACATGTAACCACAGCGTCAGAAGCCTCAGCTGCCTTCCTACGAGTCAGCCCATAAAGCCGAGTCAGCACATTCTGATTATTCTTGTTAGCATTACCAGCAGACAAAATTTTAGCATATGCAGAAGCAGGCAAATCATTCCTTTAGTCAGAAATAGCAGCCATCTCGCGTAGCCACTTTCTGCACTCCCTCTTAATATGGCCCTCAATACCATAGTGATGACAGATACGATCTTCCTATACAGCGGACCAACTACTACCCTAGGAGAACCTGCTTTCGTTATTATTCTTTTGACCTTTCCTACCAGAAGGTACAATGGCGTTCGAATGTGCACCAGACTGAGCAGGTGCTAAATATCCTCTCCTTTGCCCTCCATTATAATTATTACCACTGAAACCACCCGCCGATTGGGCCTTCTTGCTCTGGTCTCGCTCCACCCTCTCCTCATTTTTCCATCTCTCTTGTTGTTTAGCAAACCCAACCAGAGATGAGAAAGTACAAGTAGGAGACACAGCAGCAGCAGCACATTCATACTTGATACATAGTACCAAGCCTTTCACAAAACGAGTCAACCTATGCTTTTCAGTCGGAATCATATATAAAGCATACTTTGCCAAATGGGTGAACTCCAAACTCCAAACTATACTCACGAACCGACTTGTAACCCTGTTCCATCTTTTCAAATTTCGTAGCCATAGCAAATCTCTCCTCATCAGACAAAAACCTTTCCATGAATGCCCCTTCAAATTCAGCCCACATAGGAGCTAAAGCGGCATCACCCCTCTTAGACTCACATCTCAAACCATGAGTGAGCAACATCCCTCAACTGATAAGATGCAAACCTCACAGCTTCGGAACTATGGACATTCATTTCCCTCAATGCCTTGAAAGTTGCATCTAAAAAGTGTTGGGGGTCATTCACCTCTCGTGACCCAAAGAACTATGGTGATTTTAAGTCTAGGAATTGCTTAAGTTTGCCTCCACCATGAGGTTCCACACCTCCACGTTGTTCCTGAGTAGCAACTAATGTAGTCAACATATGAATAGCAGTTTACATCATACCAATCTCAGGCACACCTGCAATAGGAATAGCAGGAGCAGGCGGTGCTTGAGGTGGTGCTTGATTTCCAACTTTATTTCCCTTACCAGCTTTCGCAGCCCCAAGATTTCGGTTAGCTATCATGGGACATCATTGATTACCATTTCTGGATCGTGTTAAAGCGATTTCTGTAATAGGCACGAATTAACGAACACATTACAATGACCCTAATAGGATTTCAAGCTCTACAGCACAGTCTAGAATCAAGAAAGATAAGAAACACTTATAAATGTCCTGGGGTTTCTCAGTCATGCAAGTGATAAGGCTGCACAGGGAAAACTCTGCTAGACAAAACTCCACAGACGCCGACAACAATCCTAGGACGTATTTAAACCTAGGCTATGATACCAAGCTTGTCACCCCCTAAAACCCAGCCTAGACATAATCAGCATCCGACGTCATGAACAATATCGAAAGAACCTAAAAGATGCAATAACAACACTTGAACTCACCAGGTTTAATATTCACCTCCAACAGTTTATAAAATAAATACAATCAAATCATGATATATGAATGAAATCAGCGGGAGTCTTTAATATTATAAACTTAATCAAAACATGACGAACGCCCAAGAGTTAAACAAAACTCGACAACTACCCACAAGAATGTGTACTATGGAGCCTCTAAGATAAAAAAGTAATTATCTGACACATCGGGATGCAGCCCAAAAAACTAGAATAGTAAATAAATATGATAAGGGGTGTCCCACGAATAAACATGTGGGCTCACCAAGTCAGCAGCAACAGCAAGTCCTTCCTAAGCATTTCAGCATCAAGAACCTGGTCTCCTCCGTTACCTAACATACCATCAAAAACAACAATGGTATGCCTGAGTACTTCGTACTTAGTGAGTGCCTCGGGGACAACAAGTAATATGAAAATAAAGTACAATAAAACTTAAAGAAATAAGTTCTTAGGATAGTATGAAACAACGTGAAATAAGTTATTCAGCTTGTGTATCTCAATAAGAATTATTCAAAACTGATTATAAAGCCTTTTGTCGAGTTACAACTTTCCAATATTCTTTTTAAATTGCTCATGATTATCAGCTATAGTTCCGTAAAAGGATAAGGATATCACACTTGCCAATATAGGCCCAAGAATCAATAACATCGAACAGAGGACCTTAGAGGTTCCCTAAACATAGCGCACCACACCGGAATATGTAATTCTCCATGGCTATCCTTCCTCCCGAATAGCTAGGCACAAACCGCACCCCGGGTGGCGAACCCGACAGTGGCCACTCTTCCTCCCGAATGGATAGGCATTACCACACTAGAATCCATAGTGGCTAACCTTCCTCCTGAGTAGCTAAGCCAACACAACAACCACTTTCATAGCATAGATTCCAATTCTTTATTCCTTTCATGGTATTCACATCATCAATGGTCATTAAGGTTCATTATACCATATCATAAAGATAAATCATTTAAAAGAATGTCTTGAAAACATTTACACTTCTTTAACCAAGATTTCAATGTCATAATTCAACATGAAAACATCATTATCAACCCTTATCCATCATTATTGATCATCTCTTATACAGGAAAAACATTTATAAACTTATATACATACGTAGAGCATGATACAAACTAGGTTTAATGTGGGCTTGTCCCCTCACGCAGATTAACCACAATCAAAACAGCAAATAGAGTTTCAAATCATAAATAGTTCACTTTTTTATTCAATAAAGAGCCCTTGAATTGAATTTATACTTCCAAGATTGGTTTCAGCGGAAATCTTTAATATTATAAACTTAATCAAAATGTGACGAACACCCAAGAGTTAAAGAACGCTCAATAACTACCCACAAAAATGTGTGCTATGGAGCTTCTACGATGAAAAAGTAATTGTCTGACACATCGGGACGCAGCCCAAAAAACTAGAATAGTAAATAAATATGATAAGGGGTGTCCCACGAATAAACATGTGGGCTCCCCATGTCAGCAGCAACAGTAAGTCCTTCCTAAGCGTTTTCAGCATCAAGAACCTGGTCTCCTCCGTTACCTAACATACCATCAAAAACAACAATGGTATGCTTGAGTAGTTCGTACTCAGTGAGTTCCTCGGGGACAACAAGTAATATGACAACAAAGTACAATAATACTTAAAGAAATAAGTTCTTAGGATAGTATGAAACAACGTGAAATCAGTTATTCAGCTAGTGTATCTCAATAAGAATTATCCAAAACTGATTATAAAGCCTTTTGTCAAGTTAAAACTTTCCAATATGCTTTTTATATTGATCATGATTATCAACAACAGTTCCATAAAAATATAAGGATATCACACTTGCAAATACAGGCCCAAGAATCAATAACATCGAAGGGATGACCTTAAAGGTTCCCTAAACAAAGCGCACCACACCGGAATATGTAATTCTCGATGGCTATCCTTCCTCCCGAATAGCTAGGCACAAACCGCACCCCGGGTGGCAAACCCGGTAGTTGTCACTCTTCTTCCCGAATGGCTAGGCATTACCACACAAGGATCCATAGTAGCTACCCTTCATCCTGAGTAGCTAGGCCAACACAACAACCACTTTCATAGCATAGAAGCCAATTTTTTATTAGTTTCAAGGTAGTCACATCATCAATGGTCATTAAGGTTCATTATGCCATATCGTAAAGATAAATCATTTAAAAGAATGTCTTGATAACATTTACAGTTCTTTAACAAAGATTTCAATGTCATAATTCAGCATGAGAACATCATTACCAACCCTTAGCCATCATTATTGATCATCTCTTATGGAGGAAAAACAACTATAAGCTTATATACATACGTAGAGCATGATACAAACTAGGTTTAATGTGGGCTTGTCCCCTCACGCAGATTAACCACAATCAAAACAGCAAATAGAGTTTCAAATCATAAATAGTTCACTTTTTTATTCAATAAAGAGCCCTTGAATTGAATTTATACTTCCAAGATTGGTTTCAAAAGGAGACATACACCCAAAACCAGCTTTCAAAAGATAGACATACCTTAATTATGCTTTACGTATCTTAACAATTCACCTTCCTAGTGAAGAACACCCAAAACCCTAGGTTTGAATCAATTGGGAAGGATTTACCATGAAATCCTATGTTTTGGTCAAAGATTCAAGTTATTAATCATGAATAATTGCTGGAATTACTTAGGAATCGTTAGAGTGATCTTTCCTTGACATGTGAGGATGAGGAGAGGAGGAAAATGGTGCTTAGGGCTTTAGAATGAAGTTGTAATGTCTAATAACAAAAATTTTAACCTAAGCGTTGAGTTTATAGCACGGGCCATTTTGGGCTCCCGGGCTCACCGAGCATGGTCTATGGCTTGCCCTGCCTCGCTTTGAGGCATGCTCAACGAGCTCCCTTGTCCATTTTGCACTTAGATGATTTTCATGAATATTTCCCACTTTTGGACCCCTACCTCGCTGAGCACGGTCCAAGGCGAGCCCTTGCGTCGCCTTGGGGCAAGCCCAGTGAGCTCTCCTATCACTTTTACACTCAATCAATAGCGTTCAGTAAAATGGGCATAACTTCTAGCACAAAGATTCGTTCGGGCTCCACATTATACCGTTAGAAAGCTATTTCAAAAGGCTATAATTTTTTATGCTTTAAGTTTTCTCAAAACACATTTTCACTAAAATTTCCCAGAAGACAGACCTATCAAAACTTAGGCGAGTTTAAGAGCCCTTAAGCACTTCACTAGTTGGTTTGACTTCAAAACAACTACCTACCACCCGAATTCATCCCGAATGGATTCTTATAGATAAAATATCATCTTAACACTAGATTTTTAGACATTCACACCTAGTTTGAGTTTATGGGGTGTTACACTTGTGGCGCCAGACGCACCTGATTTGTTTAGTACACTAACAATCCTGCCGGTCTTGAGGCCGTCTTCGTATCTTCCCCAATGGCGACTAAATCTGCAAAGGAACTCCCTTTCATCATTATCATTTTGTCAAAACAATCAGCTTCTTGGTACCGTATAAATGCAGCTACAAGCTCAGCTTCAGTCATAGGTGGTTTTACATATGCCGCCTCATCTCTCCAGCGACTGACATACTTTCTGTAGGTTTCAGTCGATTTTTGACCAATTTTCTCCAATGAGAAGGGATCAGGCACATTTTCCACATTGAAGCGGAATCTTTCCATGAATGAACTTGCCATCTCTTCCCATGTCTTCCATTGACTGGTGTCTTGCGAGATAAACTATTCCATGGCTGTACCTGACAGACTTTGACTGAATAACCTCATTAGCAAAGCTTCGTTCCCGCCATTTCCAACCAACTGGTCGCAATAAGCCCTCAAGTGGGCTCTGGGATTGCCCGACCCATTAAAGTGATCAAATTTGGGAATATTGAATCCTTCTGGTAGACCCATGTCAAGATGTATGCACAAATTAAAGTATCTTAGCCCCTCTTTCTTTTTAAAGCTATGTTCTAATTCAGCAATTTTCTTCCCCATCCCCTTCTCAATCTTGTCGATTATTGCTTCAAAGAACATTTTCATATTCTCCAGTTCTAGCGAGGAGTTAATATGGTTGACATGGTCTTGGAAAGTAACATTTGGTTGCATGGGGCGGATTGTAGGAATTCCTGCTGCCTGAAGGGCTTGATAAGCATTTGTGTTATGGGATGTTATTGCATGAGCAGGTGTTTGGAAAGCTGGTGTTTGATGGGAGGAATCCCCCACATGGGTGGTGTTTCAGCGCAGTGGATTTTGAAAAGTAGCCTCAGTCTGGTTTTATGACAAATGGTCAGGAATTGGTAAGTCTAGATTTGGGAAAATGGGTGGAGGTCATCTAGCCTCAGCATTAGTAGCATTTTCCTTTTCGGTCCTCAAGCGGGCTGCTTCTTCTCTACCTCCAGCCAATTGCCTCTTCAGCAGGTTAACAGCCTCTTCCAAAGACATTCCAGCTATGTCAGTTGTTGGGGTACCCTCAACTAAAGCAGTTCTGTTCGGTGGCGGAGTTTCAGGCATGTTTTATTCTTGAGGCTTTAAGGACGCTGCGGCAGATTTTGATCGAGTAACCGGTGCAAGCGAATAGACCCCTGTCTATAAGAGAAAACAACTCAAAATCTCCAAAGTTAGCGTTAGATTTAAGCACGAAACACAAGATATCACGTTGTTTGCAGTTTATAGCACATAGATTCATATACTTTATTTCAACTCTTGACTGATTCATATTCCAATGGTATTTTGGCATTTTTGTGTGTTTTAGGAATATTGATTTTTGGGTAAATGTCTTCATGGTTGATTTGCTTTTACCCATCCTGTACTAAGGGGGATTTTAATTTTTTATTATAAAATGATCGAGTCTTAAATAGACTGCCTACGTATCCAACCAAAGGGAAATCAGTCCCATCCGTAGTTCAGGCATACACAGAAAAGATTTTTTCCTATGCTACCCAAAACATAGTTTTCTACCCTAGCCAGGCCTTATGTAGGCTTCCCACGTATCCCCAAGGGGACATCAAGTCAGTATGGTTCCATTTAGATAAAAAAGGAAAGGGATATTCTATCTTATTGAAAGCAGTAAAGGGATACTTATGTTTTTCTACCCAACTATACTAAGCAGGTCTTCATTGTCTTCTTCATCTTCATCTTTTATCCTTGTCTTCCTGCGACAATCCAAACATGACCTTCATTCATGAGGCGTTCCAGTTTAAGCTTGAAATCCATGCATTCCACAATATCGTGGCCAGGGCAGCCATGGTGATACACGCAAACCCTTTCTCTTGGTGATCCTGGGCGACCCTGAGAGGTTTATGGAACTGCTCTTATCTTCTTCACGCTACCTAGTAAGGAGTGAATCCTGGCATATGACACCTCTAATTTAGAGAAGTCGCTCCTCCAGAACCTAACCTTTGATATCTTTTCTGGGTAATTTATTCCTTGGTCATCGATCATGAATGAGTGGGCCCCCATAGTAGGCCAATCCTCCCTTTATCAATCAATTGGATAAACTTCCTTTCCAATGCTCCACACTTATTAGTTGTAAGGCTCGACTAACTTCGGTGGTAGAGGCATTTCCTGTAAATCATAGAAGGAGCGCATGGCGGCAATAGATTTGGGCTTTGCGCGTACACTCCAAAACTCCCCAAATTCTCTAAGAGTTCTTGTTTGGACAATTCTACTAGCGTACCCCAATTGTGCGATCTTGTGCCCTTGAGAACAATTGTGCATGAAACTGGAGGTTCCTCGAGCTGAGATTCGCGCGGGTCTCCATAGACTTTCAGATTGGGGATAAGTAGTTCGTCATTTCCATAAGGTACGGGGTCAAGCCCTTCTTGTTGACTGAGCGAGACATAATCCCCAAGTGGCGCTTCAGGTGTCTTTCCCCGTTTTACCCGATTGGCAGGGTGTTGCTTAGTTAGTTCCTGAATATAAGCTAGGAGAGTTTCTACTTCATTCATTTTCTCATTGGCCGCCTTAGTGGTTTAGACAGCTTCTTTCATTCTAGCAGTAGCCAGGGCCATTCTATGACCCATTGTCGATTTTTCTCACTTGTCGCTTCCATATTTTCATCGTCACTGACTCGGTTGCTGTAAGGTGAAGTCGCACTCATGCTATCTGGAGTCTCGATTTCCTATTAGCAAATCAACCTTTTAAAAGTTGAGCGAAATTTGGTTTATGGGTTATGTTGTTGGTTTTTCTTTTGGGTAGTGACCGGAATATGGACCAATCAAGAGTTTCAACAATATATATGATTTTCGCACAAAGCAGTTACATCATATAAGCATTTAGACAATACATAATTCGCTTTCCTATACCTCGTTGCTCCGAGGCTACTAGCGTATGAAACAGAATTGTGCCATATGTAAAACAAATGTATTGTTCCCAAAAATAAAAATCCTAGTGCTTTTTATTAACAGTATCTTCCCAAGTGGGATTACAAGGCTTTTAAAGTAAATGCAATAATCAGAAAAAGTCCCCTCTACGGACATAAATCTGCTCTCTATCATCTCGCACCTTCTTAGCCCTCGAAGGGCGGTCTGAATAGATACATGGGCTGACATCAATGTTGTCCCAATCCATTGACCCCTTTGATCATCAGTCAATGATGTCCTTATATCTATGGCTTCCTTAACAAAAGTGTCGAGCCATTCAAAGCTCTTCAATGAGGCATCTGCCACGTCTGTCAAACTCTTAATTATCTCTTGGTCATATTTTGTTTTTGCTTGATGATCCATTTCTCTTCCTTCCATCCGTCGTTTCATTCTTCTAACCTGAATTTCATTTGCGGCTTCCCTATCCACGAAAAATTTGTACAGATACTGTCCTGGAATAGCAGTACCAGCTAGCTCAGCCATAAGCCACTGGTAGTAGTTTTCATCATGACTTGGATTTTTTGGATCTTCATCTAACTTATCTTCCCTTATCACGTTCTTCCAATCTTTCTGAGCATCTTTTATACCGTCGATACGACCTTCTTCGTAATCTCGTACAAACTCTCCCATATTACCCACATTTGGAATAACTTTCTCATACCAAACTGTCTAAGTATTGTCAATGGTGAGTAGGGCCTGATTCCCCTAATGTCCGTAACCGATAAATATGGACGCCTACGGCTCTTAACACAAATAGTCTTGGAATGAAAATCGGGTACTCTCCACCTGATATGTTCTTCTCTCAGTTTGGAAAAGATGTGAGCCCATCTTCATTTATCTTGAACCCCACAAGGCATAGCGGTGACTCCAAAATTATCCTCTCTCAGGGCCGGATCTCAGTGGGTAGATAAACCGCTCCTATCTAAATGCTTAAGTATCCATTGGACTAAGAGGTTGGAACCCTGGAAGTAGTAATAATGGTTGCGACACTTTCTAAAAGCCCGATATATATCTGATAGGATAATAGGGATCATGTCAAAATATTTGGCAAGCCCATTCGCTGTAACCCCCTTAAGGACAGCATGGGCAACAAAGACAACCCGGGTGTCAATAGCTAGGGAGACATTTAGTGAAAATACGATGGTTCCAAATAGGCAGGTGATAAATGCTAGTGTTTGGTTAGCCTCCCAGGACTAGAGTGAAGAAAACTCAAGGATGTGGTTTTCGTTCCCCTGTTTGGATGAATACCTCCCATATAACTCTCTAAAAGCTATAGCGGGTCCCTGTGCCAAATCAGCTTTGTTGGCAGCAAACATGTCTTTGGTTTCTTTTGGGGTAGGTTTGTAAGGGATAAGGATATTTTGAGCTAACTTCTTTTTGGACCTGTTAGCGCTTCCTACACTTTCCAAGACATCTCTAATCTCTTCTAAAGTGGGAGTCATCTCTATTTCTCCAAATCTGAACATCATTCTGTCGTTGTCCCAATAACCTGTAATAATCTCTAGTAGACCTGGATCCCTAGTCATATCCATCAACGAGGTAGATGCCCTACACAACCCTTTATCTCTTTCTTCTGATCATTAGTCAAACCTTCCCACCACATCATTAAACCTGGTGGTGGACCCACAACCATATCAAACTGCACATCAGGAGACATCTACTAGACAAAACACTGCTAGTAGCCCGCCCCCAGGAACAGTAATTAGGTTTACACATGGCACAATAATACTTCTAAATAGCAAATAGTGGGATGCGGGTCTTTAGGTTTTTACACCATCTAAACACAGTAAGGTGTCTTTCCTGTCCGATTCAGGTAGGTCTGAGATACCCAAACCGGTCTATGGTTAGTGTGCGCTATATCAGTAAGAATTTGGCTTCGCTCTACGCTAGTTATTCTAGAGTGATTTTTTAAGCAAATGACACAGGTTACCCAAGGGGACAAGCTGGGGGTGGGCTCTCTAAGACTGTGGGATGACTGCATGCCCACTTGACATTAGAGACATCCAAAGAATATAGAAAAAAGGTTTTTTTAGTGAAGGTATGACCGTAGCTCATGTCGCATCATCGCCCTTGGAAAAATATAAAATAAATGTCAGGAGTAGCGGAGTATGCATGCATGAATGATAATTATAATATACGGAAATTTAAACACATAACAATTTACATCACTTAAACAATTTATATCATCCAAACACACAAATTATTGGAACCCTTATGGTTAGAACATTAAATTTTTCCCAGCAGAGTCTTCATCTGTAGCGGTTCGATATTTTTCTGATTCGTATTTGCACTTGCCTCATTAGAAAGGAAAGTGTCCCGGGGAAGTACGGTTGTCAATCATAGCGGGATAAAGGAAAAATATACCTCTACATGACGGTGCTCTAAATGGACTTTATTTTTTAGAGTCACCACCTAATTTTTAGGAAATTAGGAAAAACCAATTCGAAAAGGGTTCATTTAAAACGGCTAAATTTAAAAAGAAACGTAATCTAACCAAAGTATGCGTAAGGGTTCTGGTGATTCCTTGGGAAGGTGTTAGGCACCCTGGTATTAAAGATCTATAAAATACGGTTGACCTACGGGTTCTAGTAGTATGGTTTTGTAGATATGAATTGTTTATAGTGAAAATTGTTTTAGCTTGTATTCCTGCAAAAAAAAGAGTTTAGTAATTCATACCAAATACGCCATATTTCAAGAAACGAAAGTGGTAAAGTTTTTCCCAAAATTGGGCGTATTGAATTTCAGACTAGAACACCTAGGTTAAAACCTGAAGGCGTTAACCTAAGAAGAACACTACGTAAGCCCACCCAAGCTTTTTAGAAAAAAGGTTTTTAGTTTTTATAAAAAAAAATTGGCATACTATGATTATCCACACTCTAACAATATTTCATTATTTTTTAAGTCTTTAGTCCAATTTAGTCCAAAACATATTCTAAGTCCATTTTGTCCAAATTGTCCATAGGTACAGTCACAATTTGTCCCAATGTCCATAAATTTGTCAAGTTATTTTTTGTCAAGAATCGTGATTTGCATGAGAAATGTCCATTTTTATCCATAAGACAGTTTTGGTCAAAAATCAATTTTTGTCGTTATTATTCATCAAAAATCAGCTTTTATATCTTAAAACATAGTTTTTGGCAACTCTAAAATCATGACAATTATTAAATGGTTCCAATAAACATATTTCATCAAAGAAAATGATATAGAGTGAAGGAGTTGGGCCTACTGTCACGCCCCGAACCATGGCCTGGGCGAAACACGGCACTCGGTGCCTTACTGCATGTGACCGAGTGAACCACATGGCTTGCTGAATCATCATGAGGCATAACATACGCGGAATATAACGTGAATGCATGATGAGCCTTTATAAAATGCACAAAGTCATAATACTTAATCAAAATACTTGTTTAACCATAAGTGCGGAAATAACATGAATGAGTCAAAATGGCTATACGACTCTGAAAGTTATACATGACATAACTGACTTGTCTAGTCTATGAAACCTCTAACATAAGTCTGAACATAGAAAATGTTACACCCCAGGAAAAATTTCGCGTAATCAAAACTGTAGACGGCTTGGTATGGGCCAAAGGAAGTGAAAAGTTATGCGAGGATTAACAAGGTTAAGCTTCTGAGGCTTGGAAGGAAAGTTAGGCAAGGTTTGATACGGAAATTTTAGTCTAAATGAAAGGAATAATATGTTTTAGTATATTAAGAGTTTTGAAGTAAAGTGGAAGTCTAAAAGTGAATTTCGGGAAGTCTAGATTCCAACGCAACAAACCGCTCCTCAATCGGACATCGGGATAAGGAGATATGGGCGTTACAAGATGGGCTGGCAGACCAGGAAAGTGGCTCGTGGATACGTAGTGTGGGTCAAATGGTCTCACTAGAATACTTTGATATATGTGAATATATTATGTTGTCGCCTTAACAAGGCTTATGTATATAATATAAGTTGTGTTTTCTTTTCAAACGGAAAATGACGGTGTTATGATTATGATATAATAAAAGATAAAGAAAGGTAAAAATGGTTATGACGAGTGAGGAAAGGAGTGGTGCTCGTGGTCAGCCTCGGGTACCCGTCGCGGCCCCTAGTTGGGTCGTGACAGAAAACATACTCACTGGGACAAGGCCCCCAGCATACCTTAGATGCATAGCTAATCATAAAATAAAGAGTTGACTAAATCCCGAATGAGATAGGGCTCACCAATAAGCTGATATGAATGTTGTCCTACTGAGTAGATGCGTCGTCCTGTAAATCAGTACCTGCATCGTGAAATGCAGGCCTTCGAGCAATAAAAGGGGACGTCAGCACATTGAATGTACTAGTATGTAAAGCAACTGAATGAAATAACATGGGACATGAAATAACATGATAAGGGCTGAAATTGAAACTGAAACCTGGTCATGAACATGAGTATCTGACATGGACATAATTATATATAGATTTATATAATATAGGTATAAGACATGAACTAAAACTGAATATAACCTGAACATAAGCATAAAGCGTGAGTAAAGTCTTAAAACAGTAAATCAATGGAAATACATGTATATATAACTGCTGGTAACGTGGGCAGCGCTATAATATAACAGACAACATTATTTGGTACTTGCGTCCTACCCAGGGATATGAGATTTAAATAATAATAAGCATGTAAGGATCTAAACTTCCTAATGAAGGTGTTGCCTCCTTGCTAACAACCCTTATCCTACGGTGGCTACGTAGTTTCAGGCTTTACTGAGCCTTCTTGGTTAACTAAGCAACTCCCAAAAACATGAACATGATATAGTTAGCTAAGAAGCCCATGATTTTCATGAAATAACTTGTAATCATGATTTCACGAAATTAACTTGTAACATGGTTTCATGAAATGACTTGTAACATGGTATCATGAAATAAATTGTAAACATGTTCTGAAATGATATAACATAAACACGGTTTCATATCAAATAGCTTGTAAAACATGGGTTTGAACAATATAGTTACATAATATACTTGCATGAAAACGTGTAAATCATGTAGAATTTTTTCTTGAAAATAACATAATGATTTATAACTCGCATGTAGGAACCCATGGGATGCAAAGTATGGGTTTTCATGGATATCGGACGGATTCTCAATAATCATAATGAAATATCAAGAACTCAATGAAGAATTAATAATAATTCAATACATAATATAATCATGGGACATGGATTTAGGGTTATCATGAACATGGTTAAAAACCCTAGTTTTTGTAAAGCTTCATACTTTTATGGAAGAAGAGGCGTGGGGAAGAACAATGATGTTCCCACACGTAGATAGCAACTCTACATACCTTGTAATGCTCCAAAACTTGAATTAAAGACCTGAACTTTGAAGAAGATTTCCAAAATCTTGAATCTTGAACCTTGAGATGGGTTTTCTTGAAAACCCTAGGTTAGGAATGATGATTTCATGTTTAGATTACAAGGATATGTATTAGAATTGACTTGGAATAATTAGAGTAGGCTTACCTTTGTGTTTTTGATGATGAAAGAGGGTAGGAGGTCGTTCTAGGGCTTGAAGGAATGAAAAATAATGATTTGGACTGATATGGGAGAATATATACTGTTTTGGAAAATTGAATTTTACGCCCAGCAAAATACTAGCCGTATTTTGAAAGACGGGCCATATTTTGAAATACGGTCCGTATTCTGTATGGACTGCACTGCGACTCTTCAGTAAAATGGCCATAACTCTTTGCACAGATGTGCGTTTGACCTTCATAATATACCATTGGAAAGGTATTTCAAAGTTCTACAACTTTCATCAAGAAGGTTTCCCAAATTCCAAATAAATTTTGAAATATGGGATGTATTTTAAAATAAAGTCCGTATTTAACAATGTAGCCTCCAAATGCCAATTTCCAGAATGCTCAGAAATCTTTGGTGACAGTTAAGACTTGAAATACGGGTCATATACTGAAATATGGTCACTATTCATAGGCGTAAACCACCATCTTACAACTGAAGAAGAAATTTCAAATTCCCATATTATTTATTCTTGTTTTCTAAGTCTAGGATCCTGGTCAAAGTTTAGGTTAAAGGTACAGGGTGTTACAATATCTCCCCCTTGGGAACATTCGTCCTCAAATGATGTGTCATGGTTAAGAATATGGTTGGACATGGCTTGAATACCTGAACATGAAAGAAACATGACATAAAACATAAGTGCTTGAGATGGTTAAGTGGGAACATGGTCATGGATCATGAGAACTGAATACGTGATTACATGGAAACATGTACATGGGGAACATGAAACTGAGTAGCACCTACATGAATGAGAATCATGAAACATTTGTCCTTGATTTATGACTAGTGGTTAAGAATCGCTACTAGCTCTGGAATATACAAAATTTATGGCAGGACTTCTTTCATAATTAGGACCCTCACGACATTTCTGAAACGCCTGCCAGCTAACTAAAGTACCAACACACAACTCACAGGGTATCTTAATACGCATGATGTGACATAACGTGATTACTGAATCTTGAATGTAGCTAACATAACTACTGACCTGGATTGAACACATAAATATTGGCTGAATGATTACATGATTACTATACATGGGGTTTGGAAGAAAATCTGTAGGGACGAATGACATGAGTACTGGAAATAGGCACGAACATGACATGATTAACTGGGCGTGAGACACGTGACACAGGACATAAATACATGAAGACTGGATGACATGAATACATGAGTGCTAAACTGTCATGAGATACGAATACGTGTAAACATGGATATCGTAACATAGGATCTGAATGTCGAAAACACGATTGTTACAACATGAGGGTTGAATACTAAGCGCGGGTAGGATTTGGATACTTAGAGACTTGATCATAGACGTTCGTATGTCACCATGATAATATGAGTAGGAGTATGACTTAGGCTTTGAATGTAAGCGCAACTCGATGTGAATGCGACAGACTTAAGTCGTATAATAAGAATATGATCCTAACATAGGTATTCATAAATCTCTAGCATAGACATCACATGAATACGTCGAATCTGAGTAGAATATTCCTGAGATAAGTACCACAGGGTACATGAAAGATATCCATTTGAATATAGGGATGCATCTTACTTCTGATTATTTTGTTAGCTGTTAATCATGATTATGAATACCTTAGCTCATATTGCTCATTCTCGTGAGCGAATTATAGAGGACTGAGAGAAAAGGAATTATTGGTACTATTCACATTAGATACTTCGCTTTAGAGCACAGACATGACATGGTGCATTGTGCATGGAGGACGTAACGTGGAACATGTGTACCTGGGAACGTGATTCATATGGCATGAAACGTGAATAGCATGACATGGGGCATGGGACCATGAGAAACCTGACATTTAGATGAGTACATCATAGATGCATATCTTGGCATCTGGACCTAATTTCATGAGTATTGAACTAATAATAAGGTATAAGTGTGATTTGCGTGGAGTACAATTGTAGGCTCACTCTTGGGTACTCAGAGACGTAAGGCATGGATAAAGTATTACCTTTAGAACTTAGATATACTGAAATGATGGGACATGATTCAACATAGCTTACTCTTATCACTGTGAGTAATTGCCCTTGTTATAAATAAGGCTCATGAAAGAATGGATTATAGGCCTGAATAATTCATTCCTCGAGCATCTAAGACATGGGTAGAAAGTCACATTGAACATAAAAATGGCATAGGTACTTCGAAAAAGATAAGGGCTTCCTTTGTGCTAAGCTACGAGATGGTTTAAAACATTAGCCAAAGAAACATAAGCGCGAATTACATAGAATCATGGGTAGGACATCCATCTTGGTTCACCTTAATTATCATCTAACAACATCATTGTTACGATACTGCTATAAGTGGGATGCATAACAAAATGGCTTGGGGCACGAGTATGTGGTAACATGGATAACATAATCATAGGGGTCAAGATCAGCATCAGATTTGAAAAGCACTTAGATGCTAGAACATGGACATGAGTATAAAAGCACCATAGATACGTGAGACCTGAATGCAATTTTTTTTAACTTTAGACATGAGCACACCTTATGTGCGAAACATAAAAGGACATTCCCTTGCATAGCTTACTATCGCATGAAGTCTTAATTTTTGTATCTTA
This sequence comes from Lycium barbarum, assembly GCF_019175385.1. Lineage (NCBI taxonomy): Eukaryota > Viridiplantae > Streptophyta > Magnoliopsida > Solanales > Solanaceae > Lycium > Lycium barbarum. The sequence continues at coordinate 87,807,238 of NC_083345.1, read as the reverse complement.
AACGTGGAGTGTAAAGAACATGGGCATGATATGGGTACGAAAGGAACGAGTAGAGTACGTATGGGCATTAGTACCACATAGTACATGAATTACTCTTGAACTGGAACCGTTATACCCTTGAAACCCGCTATTCGATCTAGAACTTTATCTCATGACTTAATTACCTAGTACTTGATCTCAACAGCATGAAAAAAATCACATTCTACGCACCTTATCTTGGATACATGAAATTGTGATCCTCTGACATAATCTCCTTAACACCTATCAACTTACGAAACACAATCTATATCGGTACCTTATCACACGATCTCCCCCTTAGTTCAAAAGCTGATGTTTAAAGCCTGTGGATCCCTTGAGTTAGCGATAAGTGGTCATCTAGTGGTTCCGCTAATTTCCTCTAACATACTGACGACTCATTTCTTCGGCTTACTTCAAGCAAGTCTTACTTACTGGGAAAACTGGATTACTTAAATGAACGGGTTTCTAATGTACATAACTGGCATACTAGCTTTGTCAGTCTTGAGGAAAATTCTTTTTTGATAACTCTTAAAGGCTTTTCTTCTGTAGCTTGCTCTCTTACTGCTTAGATGGTTTTCTTCTTTCACCAATTTCTATACCTCAAATTTAACTTAAACCCTTTGGGTTCTAACACGCCTTCGGACAGTTACCCACTTAGTAGTGCTAACTTGACTACGTAACTCAAATCGTACTTCTACTAACTCTGCTAAAAATTTCTAATTCACTGTATCTATTCAAACTTACTAACTATGCTTCTGTTAACCACTTGCTGGCATCATATTCTCTAATTCTTCTATGAGTACTAAAGTGAAGCATAAGGTTATTTCTAACTTTTCCTCCTTATCTGACTCTATTCTGTGGTTGTATACTATCTTTCTGAACTATACACATGGATCACACTTACGGAAATTTCGTCTGTCTCAAACAAGGAATTGGAACGACTAACCCCAACCTCCCTATACACTTTCAAAATTATATCATACTATACACATCAGGGATAAATACTTAATCACATAACCTAAGAGGGAATTGTCATATATTTTATCTCATAGTAATATCTGCTTCTTGTAGTAACTTACTAACGTCATACTCTTTAGGTCTGATCTAAATAAGCTTAAATAATTCAAAATTGACCCTAAAAATTCAATATCATCTGCTCGTGGTTTTCTTATCACATCAGTCCCTTCCTAGTCATGTGCATAGATCATATGGCAAAAATATATATATCCTAGAAAAGGTCGATACTTTCTAGTATTACAGGTGGTTAGCTCTTAGGCTATTTTCTGCTCAAAACTACCGAGGACAATTTATGCCTGCTGCGGTTATCTTCATAACATGTTACCTCGTGGGGTCTTAAATATGAACCATCACCCTTATACTATAGCTCCATGGTCAAAGAGTCCAAATAAACTTACTCTATAGGGTATATAACCTACGTGTGCTACCATACCGAAATTTGTCTTTCAAATGGTACTAACACCTGATAAACACACTACGCACTATTTGGCAAGTCTTGGGTCTGGAATTTCCTTCTTGCTGCTTACACATTTGATACGTTCAGAATTCGATGGAAAAAGAATGTTACTTACTACTCTCTGCTTCATGGCACGGGTTAGAATAATTTATGATGACTCCATCTGAAACCAACACATCGATAATGATTAGATTTACATCTTCCTCATCCATTGAGATGAGGCTATCGGTAGAATGGGAAACAACACACGAGTCCGAGTGATTTCTGAGAACATCGCCCTATTGTACGATCAAGAGTTGAAAGAAGTGAGATAATCTGAAATGTCTTGGTGGTCAACTATTTATATGTGTGGGCGCCACACACATATAAAAGTGACCCCACTGGACACAGTTTCATAGACTCCCTAAGACACATGAACCTAGTGCTCTGATACCAAGCTTTATCATGCCTCGAACCATGGCCTGGGCGAAACACGGCACTCGGTGCCTTATTGCATGTGACCGAGTGAACCACATGGCTTGCTGAATGATCATGAGGTATAACATGCGTGGAATATAACGTGAATGCATGATGAGCCTTTATAAAATGCAATAAGTCATAATACTTAATCAAAATACTTGTTTAAACATGACTGCGGAAATAACATGAATGAGCCAAAATGGCTATACGACTCCGAAAGTGTAACATGACATAACTGACTTGTCTACTCTATGAAACCTCTAACATAAGTCTGAACTTGGAAAACATACTCGCTGGGACAAGGCCCCCAGCATACCTTAGATGTATAGCTAATCATAAAATAAAGAGTTGACTAAACCCCGAATGAGATGGGGCTCACCAATAAGCTGATATGAATGTTGTCCTACTGAGCAGATGCATCGTCCTGTAAATCAGTACCTGCATCGTGAAATGCAGGCCCCCGGGCAATAAAAGGGGACGTCAGCACAATGAATGTACTGGTATGTAAAACAACTAAATGAAATAACATGGGACATGAAATATCACGATAAGGGCTGAAATTGAAACTAAAACCTTGTCATGAACATGAGTATCTAACATGGACATAATTACATATAGATATATATAATATACGTATAAGACATGAACTAAAACTGAATATAACCTGAACATGAGCATGAAGCGTGAATAAAGTCTGAAAACAGTAAATCAATGGAAATACATGTATATATAACTGCTTGTAACGTGAGAAGTGCTATAATATAACTGACAACATGATCTGGTACTTGCGTCCTACCAGTAGAACACCCACACCTTGCCAGGGATATGAGATTTAAATAATAATAATAAGCATGTAAGGATCCAAACAGCATAATGAAGGTGGTGCCTCCTTGCTGACAACCCTTATCCAACGGTGGCTATGTAGTTTCAGGCTTTACTAAGCCTTCTTGGTTAACTAAGCAACTCCCAAAAACATAAACATGATATAGTTGGCTAAGAAGCCCATGATTTTGGTGAAATAACTTGTAATTATGATTTCACGAAATTAACTTTTAACATGGTTTCATGAAATGACTTGTAACATGGTTTCATGAAATGACTTGTAACATGGTGTCATGAAATTATTTGTAAACATATTCTGAAGTGATATAACGTAAACACGGTTTCATATCAAATAGCTTGTAAAACATGGGTTTGAACAATATAGGTACATAATATACTTGCATGAAAACGAGTAAATCATGTAGAATGTTTTCTTGAAAATAACATAATGATTCATAACTTGCATGTAAGAACCCATGGGATGCAAAGTATGAGTTTTCATGGATTTCGGACGGATTCTCAATAATCATAATGAAATATCAAGAACTCAATGAAGAATTAATAAAATTCAATACATCATATAGTCATGGGACATGGACCTAAGGTTATTATGAAAATGGTTAAAAACCCTAATTTTTGTAAAGCTTCATACCTTTATGGAAGAAGAGGCATGGGGAAGAACAATGATGTTCCCACACATAGGTAGCAACTCTACATACCTGGTAATGCTCCAAAACTTGAATTAAAGACTTGAACTTTGAAGACGATTTCTAAAATCTTGAATCTTGAACCTTGAGATGGGTTTTCATGAAAACCCTAGGTTAGGAATGATGATTTCTTGTTTAGATTACAAAGATAGGTATTAGAATTAACATGGAATAATTAGAGTAGCCTTACCTTGGTATTCTTGATGATGGGAGAGGGTAGGAGGTCGTTCTAGGGCTTGAAGTAATGAAAAATAATGATTTGGACTGATATGGACGAATATATACTGTTCTGGAAAATTAAATTTTACGCCCAGCAAAATACTGGCCGTACTTTGAAAGACGGGCCGTATTTTGTGTGGACTGCACTGCGACTCATCAGTAAAATGGCCACACCTCTTTGCACAGATGTCTGTTTGACCCTCATAATATACCGTTGGAAAGGTATTTCAAAGCTCTACAACTTTCATCAACGGAGATTTCCCAACTTCCAAATGCGTTTTAAAATAAGGGTCGTATTTTAAAATACGGTCCGTATTTAACAATGTAGCCTCCAAATGCCAAATTCCAGAATGCTCAAAAATCTTTGGTACCAGTTTACGACTTCAAATACGGGTCGTATACTGAAATACGGTCACTATTAATGGGCGTAAACCACCATCTTACAACTGAAGAGGAAATTTCAAATTCCCACATTATTTATCTGGTTTTCTAAGTCTAGGATCATGGTGAAAGCTTAGGTTAAAGGTACGAGGTGTTACACCTACCAAGCCCAATAGAAATAAAAATGCAAAAATTGTGTCCGTTCCAAATGCTTACCTTGTCCATAATGAGGTTGACTCGATCTAAGTAAGTTGGTGGGCCTCGTTGGACCCACCAACGAATAAGGTGTTTACAAATAAAAATGGGCATAGAATGTATTAGTATTCAACTTAAAGAGACGAATTAAATTACAATGCCAAAAACATTAAATTACAACAGGATTGGGCTAGGTCCACAATATTAAACTAATGGGGAAAGGGACAATTGTGCAAAAGGGACATGTTTTCAAAAATATCAATCGTTTGGAGCACCAAACAGGCCCAACTGGCCCAACTATTGGAATAGGAATAACATTTTCTAAGTGTCAAAACATGATATACATGGTATACTAGATGATATGCCCTCATTTGGAGAGCAAAACCCTTTAAAGGACATACCCTCCATATACACCCAACATACACCATATCCCTTTTAATATTCCCTCTACATATACCTCTTTTAAATACCCAAAGAGACCCAAAAACTCCCAGAAAACTGCCAGATTTTCCAGACTCAAAGTATCAAGATTTTATCAAGCAATCAAGTATATAGGAAACTTAAAGTTATGGATTCTAAGCTAGCAAACTCAAACAAGCACAACAAGTAACAACTTAGTCAAAGATAAGAGAGTAACCAGACAATTTTTAGGCCAAGACAAATGCATATGAGACTATGTTTAACACTTAATGCAGGGAAACAATTTTTGAAGTCAATTTATCCTTTAAAATTCATGATCAGTCTAGGCTAATAGTAAAGGCAACACTTAGTCAAATAAAGCTTTTCAAAATTCCAATTTTTTAAGGATAGGTGTACAGTTTCCACATATGCAGCAACAAACAAACTTTCAGTCAAGCCATACCTATTTTTGACAGAATTCAGAGGTAATAACAAATAGAATGGTATACTGAAGGTTAAAATCTAAACTAGTGCCAAACAGGATCATTCAGGGACAATATTCAGTCTCTTGAGATTTCAAAATTGCAATTTTTCAAGTTGTTTTCAAAGTTCAGCTGCACATAGTCTTCTAATGTTGTCTAAAGGAACTAGTCTTACATGTCCTATGTAGTTTCAAGTGGGAGGAGTGGAGATTCACAAGCAAAGACCATTCATGTCAATTGTGCAATAAAAAGAAAGGACAGTGATGCACAACAGATAAGAAGAACAGGATTACACTATTCTCATAAGTTTTCCATATCAAACAAAAAGGCCAATTCCAAATAGGTCCCACGAAATGTGTAGTGTCACTAGGAATCAATACTGGATAAGACACTAGGTGAAGATTAAGGAACAAGCAAGCTAATCAACAAACAGGAAAAGCACCTTTATATTTTCAAACTTACAGCCTTTTCCAAATTTCTTTCTAGCATAAGTAACAAAAATTTTTGTCTTCACACTCATCCATCTCAATCTTTCAGCCTTTAAAACAGGTTTTCAGTTTTTAAATGTGGCAAAACAGTCCAAGAAAAGTAAAGGAAACATTTTCACAAATATCCCAGGTAAGTCATGTGTACACATAGTCTTCACTTGGTCTCAAATCAACTGGAAGTTTCCCAAAAATCTAAAATACAGTGCACCCTTTGAAACAACAGAAATGCATATATCATTATGTAAAAGGTTCTAAAAAATCATTATATAAAATTCCAACTCTGATCCCCATAACTGGTTTTTAAGCCAAATGTCAATATTATGAGAGATTTCTATCTAAGTGTATGGTTTTAAAAAAAATGGTAATTTTAGCTTATTTTCATTCTTAGAATTTAAGCAAATAAGCCCAAACACAGATGTGGGATCAAGCATGGTGCTAAGAAGACATATAGAATAATCAAGAGAGACTTAATCACAAAGTTTTAAGCCATTTCAAACTAGTTCTAAACTTAAAACAGTTTGAAACACTACATAAACAGGTCAGTAGGTTTAACTAGCATTCCTGGTTTCAATCAAGGTTTGCTGTAATAAGCTTCAGTCACTTTTAGCTCTTCAAAATCACCTCAGCATAGAGCAAGTTTGACAGACTAACCTTAGAGTCTCTAGGACACCATAAACTTGTTCTATTTCCAGAACTTGCACAAAAAAAACCACATATACAAGTAGGAACATATGGGATCATAATGAGTGCATAAATGCTATCCTAAGCTGGGAATGAAATGCCAAAAGTAACATGGTTTAACAGTTGGCAACGAGCAAAAATGTATGTAAGACAATTAAGATTTCCTAAGCAAATGACAAGAGGGGGGGGGGGGGTGCATCACAAAAGCAAGTATCACTCTGAACCTTTTAAGTAGCCTTAGTTCATAGTTTAGATTCCCTACACCTAGTCCATTAGGTGATTATATTAGGTAAAGAGAACTAACTAGTTCATAAATAAAACAAGTGCAAAATATAGGTTACAGGTGACCAAACAACATGAATATTGCAAATAAATAACCAACACGATACAGGACAGATGGTCTGTAAGTCACAAGCAAATCAGAGGTGCAAAGGAACTTCAAGTAGGAAAAATGATAGGTTTCAAGAATTCCAAAAGGAAAAACTAAGACAAAATGTGTTACACCCCGTACTTGCAAAGAAGCACTTATCAAATTTGAGTGTAAGTATGTTCAACTATGGCTAAGTAAAATAACTTTGGAGTATAAGGGACGAAGCATTATTAAGTATATTTTATGAGTAAAGGATGCATATGAAAAATTCCGAAAGTTCCTATAAGGAATTGAGTGGAAGGAGTTGAGTTAGTATGACTTTGGAAAAAGATGAGGGTTACTTTGAACAACAAAGTATGAGCCAAATTAGGGCAAAAATATCTTTTAGAATATAAGGATTTTTTAAGTAAATGAAAAGCCTAAATTGAAGTTCATGAAGTGGAGTTTCCAACACAACAAGCCGCTCATCGATACAACGTCGGAGTACTGAATTATGGACGTTATAAGTCAGGCTCGGAGAGCAGAAATGTGCAGCTACAGCGCGCGACACGCGCGCTACAGTGCGCGGAAAGTTCTAGGTCGATGCAAACCGACCCTAGAACAATATAAAAAGGGGGTTTACCCCTTATTTTCATTCAACCACCTCCATAAAACTTCCCTAAACCCCTAGAACATTTTCCCAACTTCCTCTACAAAATATTTAGCCCAAATCAAGTGAAACCCTAGGATTTAGGCTCGGGAAGCATATAAGGTCTTGTAGTTCTTGTTCTAAACAACGAATATCGATGAATCAAAGGAGGCCACCGAGGATAAATAAGATTCCAAGTTTTTCCAACCTTGATTGAGGTAAGGATACTCTCTATTATTGATATTATGAATTGTATTATGGAAATTTAGTTGTTAAAGCTTCGTAAAGTCTAATGATTAGTTGAGAAATTGGGAAAACATTATGTGGGATGTTATATTAAGTATATTGGTGTTGATGATGATGTTGTTGATATTGGTGTTGCTATTGTTATTGTTTTGTTGGTATTGTGAATTCGGGCTAGGGATATAAACAGGGGAGATACTGCCCGAATTTCGACAGAATCTAAAGGATTTAATTTGAAGGCTTAAGACAAGAATATGACGATAAGCCTAACAATAATATGAATTCTCTTACATGTAGATTTACGAGCTTGGGAGGATAAGCGTTAAATAGTTAAAGTTAAGGCGACTGAAAAGGTATGTTAAGGCTATTTCCTTTCTTTCTAAAGGCATGATTCTTTTCAAATGAACCCGTACATGACTTCCCTAATATCCTTATTTCCAAAAAGCTAGAAGTTCATGATTCTCAAAGTTCTTATGATGCTAAAGATAGATGTTTTCTATGATGATAATAAGGATGAAGATGATCCTATTTCTAGAGATTCCAAAGCTTATGGATTTGATGTTATTATGAGTTTGCGGAGTTTGTTTCGTGAGTTTCTTGATATTATCCATTGTTGTTGATCTCACCTCATAATACTTGTTCCTTCAAGGTGAGATATAGCGATGATGATAATTCCATTTCTAATGCTATCCAAGTTCATAAATCTTAATTCTCTCATGAGACTATTGATCTCATCCTATGATAGTTGATCCTCTAAGGAAATATTTAGTGATAATGATAATGATGACGATGATGTGCTTTTATTTATGTACTCTTATATATGTATATATATAGTCATGTGTGACACCGCGCCTATGTGGCCGGGTACGAGATATATTGCGCGCGCACCACTGCAATTGGGTACGGATATTACCGAGTCCTATTATGGCCGGTACGAATATTACTGAGTTTTATTATGGCTGGCTACCGATATTACCGAGTCCTATTAAGGCTAGGTACCGATATTACTGAGTCCTATTATAGCCGGGTACTGATATTACCAAGCCTTGTTATGGTCGGGTACCGATATTGTATAGGTATGTATGTCGATATATGAAACGTTTTTCTAGAAAATGTTAAGTAAGCATGACGAATGCCTTAAAAGGTATCATGAGGGATAAACGGTTCTTATCTTATGCTATTCTTCGTGTTTTTATCATGTTACTATTCCTGCCTTACATACTCAGAACATTATTCGTACTGACGTCCTTTTGTTTTTGGACGTTGCGCTCATGCCCGCAGGTAGGTAAGGAGACGGATCAGATCCATAGGTGTTTTATCAGCGGATTCTCAGGAGCACTCCTCTTACTTCGGAGCTGAAGTCTATTAGTATTGGTCTTTATGGTCACTTGTATTTTATGTAGAGGCTCATAGAAATGTGTGTACAGTTACACGTTTCATAACCCTATTGGTTCATATTGTTGTATGATATTTTGGCTGCTTTGGCGGCTTGTGACATATTTCCTTACAGATCATGATACCCATGAGCTATCTTTGTGGTTCACCTAGAGATGATTATGAGATGCATGTTCAGACGTGCTCGGTAGGTTAGTTTTGGTTGCCCGTCATGGCCCTCTGGTTGGGTCGTGACAAAATGGTTCATGGCACTACCCTGGGTGCAAGTGATGGTTCAGTGAACAAGACTTGATTTAGACAAACAGACAAGACTAGGTAACTAAATATGATTAGTAAATCAAGTACAAATAGGATCACCTAAGCATGGTTCTAGTTTTAAGATTCATTTTAATCTACCTATTAATCATGTCAAGTAAAGGAATTGAATAAACTATAGGAAATATCAGTGTAAGACACAGTGGCAACTAATATGGACACTATAATAAAGTTTCAAACAGGACACAAGGTAGGAACAGGATTAAATCACCAACAACAATAATCCTTTCTCTAGATTCATTAGTCTATTTTTGGTCAAGAACATAAGCCCTTCCCTTACAACCTTGAAATCAAATGACAAAGGTAAGAAGTTAAAGCACATTTTAGAAATTCTTAGCATCAGTAGGCTCCATTTGGTCTCTGATTTTCAGACTTAGGATGAAACAATCAGAGCTACAAGTTCCAAAGTGTCTTCTGGCCACAGTTCAGTATCCTAGGGTCCAAAACAGGTTCATTTTGCAACTTTTAATCATCAAGGCCATGCATTGGGTAGTTACAGTTTCAATCTCCACACAACAAGTTCTATGAAGTGTCAAATTATAAATTGAAGCAAATGATAACATTTAGAGGAATTATAATCTAAAAAGGATCACAATAGTCCTCAAACAACACCTAGGTGAACATAGCTTGGTCTAGATAGTTGTTTTCAAAGCAAGTTTCCATTTTTTAGTCACAAAGTTAGGAAATTTTCTATAGACATCATACTAAACTGCAGAAAGTTTAAGGCAAGGGACATAGATGGTGTATGACCTCTATCCTAGACCATGAAGATGCACTAGAAGCCAAAACACATAGCAGATTGTACAAGAAGTTTTAAAAAGTTTATATTTTAGCCTATTTTTGAATAAAGAGGGAAAGAGTTGCATTTCAAAGAAAACTCTGCACCTTTAAAGCCATTTTCAAATTCTAACTTATGCAAATCTCAGATGAGGGAAAACATAAATCCCCATAGGCTAGTGAAAACTCATTTTTTTTAGCCACTACAGACCTCAATCTTTAGTCAACTACTCATAACAACTAATAGGTTTCAAGATCTTTATGAGACAACCACCAAGTTCCATTTTTATTTCTATCAAACTACTCAAACAAGATAGCAAATTTAATCAAAGCTAATCAGTTTTCATTTAGGACAATATAAACACTTAAGCAGTCTTTCAAGACTTCAAATTAACCAAAGCTAGATTATAGTGATTACTTAAGGTCATTTCAACATAAAAAAGCTATGAGTATGTCAGCCCAAATCAAACTGTCAAGCACTAGACACTAAGGTGTACCATTTTATTTTTTTAGTTTGACAACAGAAGTGGTAACAGACCACAAACTCAAACCCATTGAAGTAATTTAACTGAAATAAACATAGGAGTGATTCCCAGATTTCAGAATATATATGTCTTACTCAAAAATCAAGCTAAATGCCTTTATCCTATAAAAACAATCTCCAAAAAATGACAACAGCTTCAATACACAAAACTAAGAAAAGAGAACATGATCTTACAGTTTCAAGTATAACTTATAACCAACTAAACTTCTTATCATAGACATCTAACTAACTATCCTTAAAATTTAACTTAAACCACATTAACATGTTATAATACCTATTTAGCATGATGTTACCCAACACTTAGCTCGTTTTAAGACTTTGAATAACAAACAACAAACACAAAAATAACAACATTAGACACTAGACTGAACATTCACAGCATTTCAAATAACAAACAAGCTAAGCAAAGCATTATCAAAAACTGGAAATAGAAAAAGATTAGAATAGGATTTACCTTTTATTGAGGCAACCTAAAGACCAAAATAGGATTGAGACTGCAAACTTCAAATCACCAAACCCCTTTTGATTGTCAAAAATCTCCTTTCTTTTTATCTTTTCTCTCTTATATATTTAGATATATTAAAAACTGTTTTTCATACATATATTTCTT